>NC_084708.1:13035064-13345718 GCF_033807575.1 Cydia pomonella
ATTTTACCACTTTGCACACACATTTTACCACTTTGGTAGTGTCTCTCGCGCAAACTATTCAGTTTAGAAAAAAATGATATTAGAAACCTAAATATCATTTTTGAAGACCTATCCGTAGATACCCCACACGTATGGGTTTGACGAAAAAATTTTTTTTTTTTCATTTTATGACGTATTAAAAAAAACTACTCACTAGATCTCGGTCAAACCAATTTTCGGTGGAAGTTTGCATCGTAATGTATATCATATATTTTTTTTATATTTTACATTCTGTTATTTTAGAAGTTACAGGGGGGGGGGACACACTTTTTTTCACTTTGGAAGGTTCTCTCGCGCAAACTATTCAGTTTAGAAAAAAATGATATTAGAAACCTTAATATCATTTTTAAAGACCTATCCATAGATACCCCACATGTATGGGTATGATGAAAAAAATTTTTTTTTTTTAATTTCATGACGTATTAAAAAAAACTACTTACTAGATCTCGTCCAAACCAATTTTCGGTGGAAGTTTACATGGCAATGTATATCATATATTTTTTTTAGATTTTTCATTCTGTTATTTTAGAAGTTACGGGGGGGGGGGACACACATTTTACGACTTTGGAAGTGTCTCTCGCGCAAACTATTCATTTTAGAAAAAAATTATATTAGAAACCTCAATATCATTTTTGAAGACCTATCCATAGATACCCCACACGTATGGGTTTGATGAAAAAAGATTTTTTGAGTTTCAGTTCTAAGTATGGGGAACCCCCAAAATTTATTGTTTTTTTTTCTATTTTTGTGTGAAAATCTTAATGTGGTTCATAGAATACATCCACTTACTAAGTTTGAACAGTACAGCTCTTATAGTTTCGGAAAAAAGTGGCTGTGACAGAATCGGACAGACAGACGGACATGACGAATCTATAAGGGTTCCGTTTTTTGCCATTTGGCTACGGAACCCTAAAAACTACTTACTAGATATCGTTCAAACCAATTTTCGGTGGAAGTTTGCATGGTAATGTATATCATATTTTTTTTTTAGATTTTTCATACTGTTATTTTAGAAGTTACAGGGGGGGGGACACACATTTTTTCACTTTGGAAGTGTCTCTCGCGCAAACTATTCAGTTTAGAAAAAAATGATATTAGGAACCTAAATATCATTTTTGAAGACCTATCCATAGATATCCCACACGTATGGGTTTGATGATTTTTTTTTTTAATTTTATGACGTATTAAAAAAAAACTACTTACTAGATCTCGTTCAAACCAATTTTCGGTGGAAGTTTGCATAGTAATGTAAGTCAAAGTCGTCCAATAAAATCTAAAAATTTTTTTTTTTTTTTTTAGGGTACAGTCAAGGTATTATATATCGACACGGACAAAGTGCCGAAAATATGTATACACGACCTTATTGCCTATACTTTAAGGCAGTGTATACATATTTTTAGCACTTTGGCAGTGTATATATTTAATACCTTGACTGTACCTCCCCTACACGTAAAGTAGGGGTGAACATTTTTTTGCTTCAACCCTACAGTGTGGGATATCGTTGGAAAGGTCTTTCAAAACTAATAGGGGTCTTCAACAAACATTTCTTGGTAAAGTGAATATATTCGGAGATAATTGCTCCGAAAGAAAAAAAAATGTGTCCCCCCCCCCCCCCCTCTAACTTTTGAACCATAGGTCCAAAAAATATGACAAAAATCTCGGAAGTAGAGCTTAAGAAAGACATTAAATGAAAACTATAGCGGATATGATCAGTTTAGCTGTTTTTGAGTTATCGCAAAAAGTTTCCCCTTCATAGTTTAAAGACACCCACAGTTCATCCCTTGGTTAACAATCTACCATACTTTAAGCTCCAGTTTAGCTTATTGTGACGGAAGACTAACTACGGAACCCTACTCTGAGCATGGCCCGACATGTTCTTGGCCGGTTTTTAGTTATAAGGCATTGTTAAGAGCTTACGAGTAATGCGTGACGCATAAATGAAAAACACAATCATGTTTAACACTAAATTCGTTAACTTTAATAAATAATCAGGATTTTCCTCGAGCTGGGAAATCTGTCCTGCCACTACTCTAAATGTATCCTCCGCCCCGCCACTGGCCCGATCCCTCAACCTTCCGATCACTCAACCTCATAGCACAGCAACCCCTGATCACTGAAACCCTTGACCTGAACCACGAACACCAAACCTTCAACCGCTATTCTTCGACCCCTCAACCCCAGACCCTTTAACTCCTAATCCTAACCCCCAATTCCTCAACTTCCAACCCCCGACCACTCAACTCCAACCTCCCGATTCCTCAACTCCCAATCCCTTAGTCTCCGGACCACCCCCTCGACCCCTTAACCTCTCAAAGCCTGACTCGTCAAGCCCAAACCCCTCAAACCTGGTTTGGTGTTCTGGGACGTTAAGTAACTAAAAATACTCGCTACTTGACTAAATTACTAAAGTAGTTAGTCCGAACAAGCATTAAGGAACGCGGCGCTGTCGGTAAAGCAGGTGACTCGCGTTGATAAAGCAGGTTTCTGTCGTATGCGGGTGTGAGTGGTGTAACATGTGTAATGTCGTTAATACAAACACATGCTAAGTGTTAACAGTAGGCGCAAAGAGTTGACTTACCAAAGAAAATATGAATTTCGCGCCATTTCCTACTGACAAGTTGAGTTGGGTGTGATTACGCTGTGTACAAGTATACGCTGTCTTGTGTTTCCTTGTATTGGCGGCAAAGCCGTGGAAAAGTGGTTAAAATGTAAGTACTGTGTTGGAAAATGAAGTTTAAATTTATCGCTAAACATGTGCACCTTCAAAAAAGGTAAATATAACAATCGTTATTATTTTAAGTCGGTTATAAAGGTTAATATCTTAATAATGTCTTGTGAACAACTAATTCCATACCTACTAATATACCGTCGAGTTATCGATACAGTCATATGAACATTTTGTCAAGCCCTACCGTAAAGTAACAGTTTAGGTTTTTACACAAAATATTCTAAATTATTGACTAATATGATGAAATATTAACACACAATTGAAGAAAAACTTATAATGAACTCTATAAATTGGCTTTTTACACTCTTTATGCTGTTCATTTGATAAAATATCGTTACAAAAATTTCGCTACGATTATCATAATTACCTGTGAAATGAGTATTTTCCTGGGTTTTTTGGCCCTGAAACAACAACCCGGCACCCCACATGACACCATTGTCACTAAATTACTTAATATATATTTTTCTTTTTGATTCTCTTATCTTTTTCACGTTAAAAAATACGGCAATATGATCTTGGCCGCCTCGGCCGCCTTCGAACTCAAAAATGGTTACGTTTTCTCATATGTAGTCTGTCTCTTTCGCACTTATGGTTTGTTCATATACGTGATGGCTTCCCTTTCGCACACTTCATCTGTCTGTCAAGCGAAGCGACTGACATGTCTCTGACACTGACATATTTGCTATAGCGTAACTTATTTTTCTATGCATCTCGCTCGTACTGGCATCCTATTAGTGCGAGCGAGATGTATAGAAAGTAAGTTACGAACACGTCAGTTAATATGTAGTGTCAAACTCGTGGTAAGGTTACAGTTGCACTGCACTACATCAAATTGGTAGTTTACGAGAGGAAATGCTTGAGTTGCTTAAGAATACAGTCAAATCACCATAAATGTGCCTTTAAAAATTGAGGAGTTCCCTCAATTCCTCATGGATTCCATCATCAGATCAGAACCCAATTAAAATGGGACCAACTTGGAGGTAACTCCTTTCAAACAAAAAAAGAATCACTCAAATCGGACTACAGGGGGCGCGAAAACCGAAATTCGCAATTTGCGGGGATCTTTCTCTTTTACTCTCACTAACACGTAATTAGAGTGACAGATAAAAATGCCCGCTATTGACGAATTTCGATTTTCCCGGTAGCCGCCCTGGTGTCGGAGTGATCGGTGTACATGCATAAAAATAAAAAATAAATAGTCACAACCGAATACAGAACCTCCTCCTTCTATGAAATTGTAGACGGTTAAAATAAAACTTGAAATAGAGAATCCCACTAAAAACATTTTCACGTAAAATGTTGCCAAGACGAAACTCATTTAGAGCCAAGCTTCTAACTAAGAAGCTTGGCTCTACATGAGATCTGAATGATCTGTTACCTTTTTGACAGTGCGAGCCTTATACAGGGAGTTTATTTAGTCACCTGCAATGATTTACGGGTGAATATTTAGGTCATACTGAGTAACTTTTATTATGGGACCAACCCCGAAATCGCGAAAATTTTTTTGGCTGTTTTGACGGTGCCCAGCTCTGGTTATTTGGGTCTTCCGTTTCATAGCAACATTATTAAATGTCCCGAGCTAAAGTATTAAAATATTACTACTATTAAAATTGTGTAAATACGCATACTGATGAGAACCGCGAAGTACCGGTACCGGGTCTTCAATACTGATTCTTCCGACATCATATAATTCCCGGACATTTGAGAACCGGGATTTCCCGGGTGCATTCCCTACGTGGCTACAATATTACTTTTGAACGTATTTGGCGCTTGCGTTCAACAAATTATGCGAATTTTGGACGGTCGTATAAAGCATCGATTTCTATCTATAATCGTCTAGCAGCAATCGATATTTTGATATGTTTTGATTCGATTGGCCGATCTCATGCAATAATTGGATAAAAAATATTTTATCCAATGATAAGCTAAACGTACATGATCATTGTTAAACTGCTGATAGATACTCGATAAATGTTAAATACCTTTATACGTACCACGCAATAAGTAATTTACGTATTTTGCCAAATATAATTCAATGTATTATAGTTTTTTTAGTATTGCTAACCCGCGATTTTCCAAATTTGCTGCCTTTTTCTACTGATAAGTTTTGCTTGACCAACTATATATGTATTATAGTTTGTATTTTGATTATTATTCATTCAACAGATTTTGTTAATTTCTGGCTAAGTATAAAGAATTAGTCAAAGCATTGAAAGTCAAAGCATTTATTCACATCAATCACATTAGGTACCTAAAATTACATCAATTATAAATTGTTTAGTGGATTTTTTGTACATTTGTGAATAATATGCAATAAAAGTGCGCATTTGTTGATATAAAATATAGTCTTATTAAGATTATATAATGACATAAAATAATCGTTTTATTTCAAAAATCGATGTTGCGTTGCGTGTTCCGATTCTGGTCGTTTGAATCGATTCGCATCTAATCTTAACGAGTCAGTCACAAAATGGTGCTGAGTGGCGGGAGGTTATAGCATAGGTAGATGGGCGTCCATCTTGAATTTTACTAGATTTGAGCCGGTTCAATTGTGATAAAAGTGTATTTTGTAGCTTTGACTAAACGTTAATTGTTAGTTTTAAAAGATTTCATGTCTTCTGTTACTTGTTGTCGTTTAAGATAGGTTTGGCTACAGTAATGTTTTAGGTATGAACATATACTTTACTGAACCATTCGAACATTTGACGAGTAATGGCGTGCGTTTTTTCTCTCCAAAGACACTTTCAAATATTTCATTACTAACGTAATTTAACAATTAGTTTATATCTGTGAAATGGACGTTAATTGTAGATTGTGAAAACAAATTGTTACTGCGACGTATTAGTGGTTCCAGCTCATAATCGTATCGAGCTGGATGTCGTTTTTAGGTTATACATCACAATACTCCGTGGCTCATAATTTAAGTGACAAATCGAATCAGCATTTCAACTTGAACGTTAAAGTGATATTGTGATAATACGTTGGAGTGACGTGGTAAATATTTCTGTTTGCAGTATCATTACTCAAGACATATGCAATTTCCGGAAAGACTATCGTCGATAAAACCTTAGGTTGGCAGAGGTATAGTACGATGGCAGTACCTAGTAGAGCGCGGGTATACGCCGATGTCAACTCACAGAAGCCGAGAGAGTACTGGGACTATGAGAGCTACGTAGTTGATTGGGGCAATCAAGATGACTACCAGCTGGTTCGCAAACTCGGTCGCGGAAAGTACAGTGAAGTATTCGAGGCAATAAATATCACAAATGACGAGAAGTGTGTAGTAAAAATATTGAAGGCAAGTTTTATTCTTTGTTTTATTTTGCATGGTTGCATAAATCAAATGTTTATCTTTGATTGTTTAAGATAAACATCAACTAAATGTCTGTAGATCACCTTATTAATCACCAGTGTTTTGTTAATCCATTATGTACTATTTCTAATTTTAATTTAATTTTTTAGCCTGTAAAAAAGAAGAAGATAAAAAGGGAAATTAAAATATTAGAAAATTTAAGAGGAGGCACAAATATTATAACTTTACAAGCGGTTGTCAAAGATCCTGTGTCTCGAACTCCAGCACTTATTTTTGAACATGTGAATAACACTGATTTTAAACAGTTGTATCAAACATTGTCAGATTATGATATAAGGTATGAAATGTCTGAAATTATAAAATAATACTTTATTGCATTAAAATACTTGTGAACAGTGCACTTATTTGTATGTTTTCACTTTCAGATATTATTTGTATGAACTTCTGAAGGCATTAGATTACTGCCACAGTATGGGTATCATGCACAGAGACGTTAAACCTCACAATGTGATGATTGACCACGACAACAGAAAGTTGCGTCTTATTGACTGGGGCTTAGCTGAGTTCTACCACCCGGGGCAAGAGTACAATGTTCGTGTGGCGTCTAGATACTTCAAGGTGAGTCATATGTGCTTGGATCAACAAACAATACTGACTTGTTACACTACTGTCATCTATTTTACAAACAAAATTTTTCACACCTTTCCTAATGCATTTTTACTGGAGACGAGAGCTATAAATAAGGTATTAGACTACTTGTCAAATCACTTTCCTTTTTGAAATGTCAGAATGATTTGCCAAGAATTTATATGAAACATTACATAATGATGTCACAGTCAAGTAAATCAAGAATCCTTATTTATATATGATTTATAAAATAGAAATAGTGTTTAAAAATAACTTCAGTCTACATTTTTGAAATAGTGTTCTGGTGCTTTATTTTATGCATGGTCTGAATTAATAATTTTTTAAATACAGTCAACATTCCTGTTTCTCGGATATTGAAGAGCTACACGTTTATTGTAACCACAAGTAATACAATGAATACTAAAATCACAACTGATAGGAAGTGTCAACATCTTGAAAGAAACCTATTATATATATCTTATTTCTGTCATGTAAATATTTTAATGACCACTATTTCAGGGTCCTGAGCTCTTGGTGGATTATCAAATGTATGATTACTCATTGGATATGTGGTCACTGGGCTGCATGTTGGCATCCATGATCTTCCGCAAGGAACCATTCTTTCATGGTCATGATAACTACGATCAGCTTGTTCGGATTGCAAAGGTGCTGGGCACAGAAGAGCTATTTGAATATTTGGATAAATATCATATAGAACTGGATCCACGGTTTAATGATATACTTGGCAGGTATGTCTATTTTAAGAAAGTTTTATTTGCTTATAAAATGTAATAGAAACTGTTGACTCGGCCACTTATAATTATGTTTGTATTTATAGGCATTCCCGTAAGCGGTGGGAACGGTTTGTCCACTCTGAAAATCAGCATCTGGTTTCTCCTGAAGCTTTAGACTTCCTCGATCGTCTTCTGCGTTATGATCATTATGAACGCTACACTGCACGAGAGGCAATGGATCATCCATACTTCTGTAAGTGTATCATAATAGTTATTTACAGTACATATGGTGCTACTTTACCGCACTAGTGCGAAAATTAGCATATTACGTTACTATGTCGAACATTTAAAGGGCCATATGTACTGTAAAACGTTGTACGATACATGTGCGTATAGGTAATTCGGAACTCGTGTTGATTTAAAACACTCCCTTTGGTCGTGTTTTACTTTATCGCCACTTGTTTCGAATGTCCTATTTTTCGCACTTGTATCGTAATGTACTATTACGACACAAGTGCGAAAAATAGGAAATTCGTAACGAGTCCAGATATTTGAACGGAAGGTGGACCTTAAGGGTAACAGAATGGACAGGACCAAGAAAAAAAAGAGGATGAGGAAAACCTAAGAAACGATGGGCAGACGACATTATAAAACTAGCTGGAAAGAACTGGATGGAAACAGCAAAAAACAGAGAGAAATGGAAGGGTATTGAGGAGGCTTTCACCCAGTAGGGATCAGTGCAATGCAATGAGCAAATAAAGCTATAATAATAACGAGTGGTGATAAATTCGACACGAGTTGCGAATTACCTATTTTCACATGTATCATACAACGTTTTACAGTACATATGACCCTTTAAATTTTCTACATAGTTACATAATTTGCTAATTTACGCACTAGTGCGGAAAAGTAGCACAATATGTACTGTAAAAATAAGTCACCTCTCCTCCCTTCACCTAATGAATCAGTAAGATAAAATCACATCAGAGCCCCTAGTGTAAATTTATTATTTGTGACATACGCGTTTGCGTTAAGTCTCATTTTGTATGGGATTCTGAGTTTCCAAAACTTTCCGCTTGGCGCGCTGTTTCTAAATCCCATACTAAATGAGACTTAACGCAAACGCGTACGTCACGTTACGAAATCGAATAAATTTACACTAAGGGCTCTGATGTGATTTTATCTTACTGATTCATTAGGTGAAGGGAAGAGAGGCAACTTATTTGTCTCAATTGGGAAAGTGAAAAAAACAGTTATTATATATATATAATGCCTTTATAATTTAACACTGACTACCGAGAACCCGCCTGGTAGGCACTCGTAATGGGTGGTCAGATGCCGGCTAAGCCCGCCAGGCGGGCTCTTTGGCGTGGCATGTAGGTTTATAGCTACAGCAACACATTGCATCTTCGCCATCACAGGGCTGACACCAACAGAAAGGTACTAGGTTTAATATTTCAGATTATTATGTGGTCGAAAAGTAGGTACAGTTGATTTTTAAACAGGCCACTACCTCACTGCTCAAAACTTTTACTTCTTTTTTTGTTATAAAAATTCTTATCAGTTGGTTACATTGAATTACATACACAGATAATGTATTAATAGAAGTTAGAGTTATCGTAAATCGTAAAACCTAATTTGTGTCTACGAATATTTAGTAACTATAGGTATACACCTATTTCAGGAGCACCCATAGGAGGATTTGTAAAACAACATTAGGAGAAAAATAAACCAAGAAATTCAACTAACAAGGAAAGGTACCCAACTGTCCGGTTCCGATTTGATTTATATTTATATATAGAGTAGTCTAAAATAACGGACACTTATTTTTTTTAGCTGTTGGGTACCTTTCCTTGTAAGTAACAAGATTCTAACTTGTAACTAAGCGGCAGTTCTCAGTAAAAGACAATATGATTGTAGTCATAAAACAGCACTGCACTGCACCTGCATGGAAGCAAAACGTAACAAGGATGCATTGTGATAAAACGGGGGGCATAAACAGATTCGACAGTAGATTTAATTTTATTAGGGTTCCGTAGCCAAATGGCATAAAACGGAACCCTTATAGTTTCGCCATGTCCGTCTGTCTGTCTGTCTGTTTGTCCGAGGCTTTGCTCCGTGGTCGTTAGTGCTAGAAAGCTGAAATTCGGCATGGATATATAAATCAATAAAGCCGACAAAGTCGTACAATAAAATCTAAAAATTTAATTTTTTTTAGGGTACCTCCCCTACACGTAAAGTGGGGGTGAAATTTTTGTTTCGCTTCAACCCTAGAGTGTGGGGTATCGTTGGAAAGGTCTTTCAAAACTAATTGGGGTTTTCAAGAAACATTTTTTGATAAAGTGAATATATTCGGAGATAATCGCTCCGAAAGAAAAAAAAATGTGTCCCCCCCCCCCCTCTAACTTTTGAACCATAGGTCCAAAAAATATGAAAAAAATCGTGGAAGTAGAGCTTAAGAAAGACATTAAATGAAAACTATAGCGGACATGATAAGTTTAGCTGTTTTTGAGTTATCGCAAAAAGTTTTCCCTTCATAGTAAAAAGACTTATTTTAATTAGGTACTGATTATGCAAATTTGCCTATTTGTTTAACTCGGGTAAAAGGTACCGTTTCATCCCTTGGTTAACAATTTACTATACTTTAAGCTCCAGTTTAGCTTATTGTGACGGAAGAGTAACTACGGAACCCTACACTGAGCGTGGCCCGACATGCTCTTGGCCGGTTATTCACGTATACGACAGTTACTTGGCACAGCCCTGAGCGACCCCCTAGTGCCCGCCTAGCGGAAACGCGGTGTGCGGCATTGCGTTGCACGTCGTAGCCCGCCTGACGAGTTCTAGTACGGTCGCCAAATCTCAAAAGCCCTCTAGAAACACGATTTAATTGACTCGGCTCGGCCTTACCCACAACCGGTATCAATGTGTTCGGACAGTTCTCTTGATCACCGTACATGCGGTAGTAAAGCGGAAAAATGGTGGAGGGGATAGTAATGACGTCACAAAGATGGCGGCCGGACCTATTCTTTTTGGCGGTGTATCTCGAAAACCACTTAACCGATTTTAATCATCGAGGTGTCAAATAATAGCTTATATTATGGAGATTATTTCCTTTTCTACAAACATTTACGTGAAACCTATAGGAAAAAAAATAATCACAAAAAACAGTTTTTTTATAAAATTATTTTTTTTTATTTTGTAAAAATCTCCGTAAATATTAGCATTTCGCAAATTTTGTTTAGTATAAAACATATTGCTTCATTATCAAGGAATATAATGAGCCTTAAAACATACAGATCGAGTAATAAACAATGAAGCTACACTCATTTATTTGCGCATGGGTAACGATAACTGGCTTTTACCGGTCGAAACTGTGGTGACTGTTACGATACGTATTGAATGGAATTTATAGAGTATCGGTTTTAATTACTGAAATTATAATGACAATTATAAAAACCAGACACAATAATGTTACCTTACTTCGACGTTTAGTCTCTTTTTTCGTCTTAATCATAGGTAGGTACATATTTCTTTTTACTTAAAAATTTTATACAGGTTGAACTTTTAACCACCAGTCATACTCTGCGCAGCGACTTTATAGGTCATACTGAACAACTTTTACTATTAGTAGTCTCCAAGCCGCTCCGAGGCCAGATTTAATTGACTCAGCTCGGCCTTACCCACAACCGGTATCAATGTGTTCGGGCGTTTCTCCTGATCACCGTACATGCGGTAGTAAAGCGGAAAAATGGTGGGAGGGGATAGTAATGACGTCACAAAGATGGCGTCCGGACCTATTCTTTTTGGCGGTGTATCTCGAAAACCACTTAACCGATTGTATTCATCGAGGTGTCAACTAATAGCTTATATTATGGAGATTATTTCCTTTTTACAAACATTTACGTGAAACCTATAGGAAAATAATAATCACAAAAAACATTTTTTTTTATACATTTGGTTGGTAGGTTTGTCTTATGTTTTAAAGCAGTAAAATCTTTCAAGTCGAAACACAGTATAAATATACATTTTGTTGTCTAATTTAAAAGTATGATGTTCATTGTTTAAGACTGATTAGTGATTACTGAATTAAATAACATGCTATTTGTTATTTTTGTTTTATTTTTTAAATCAGGTATTAATTTACTCACTATGTATCACTATACAGGCAAAATGTGTATCATAGTTGGTCTGTAAGTACTTACTACTTGTGTCGAATATAGGTATAAGATGAAATTTTAACCACCAGCCATACTCTGCGCAGTGACTTTACAGGTCATACTGAACAACTTTTATTATGGGACCAATGCCGAATCACGCAAGAAAATTTGGATCTGGAATGACACCCACTGGCTGTGCCCTACCACACAAAGCGAGATGACATTCACAATGCCCATACCTCTCTTTTGGACGTAGTTTAAGGACGTACCCGGGTCCATGACGCATGCTCGCCACACCGCTGCTTAAAATAAGCTGACGCACCGTAAATTGAACTGCGTAAAAATCGCAAAAAATATTACACGGAGATGTTATGGCAGACACCGTACCGGTGACGTAAAAGACGCAACTGTTTTGCGAACAAAAAAGATTCGCGTGAAGCACGTCACTGCGATTCCGTACCGTCACCGTTTTCTAAACAGCGGTGTGGGGAGCATGCGTCAAAAACGGTACGCATACGACGCGTCACTGCGATTCCGTATCGTGACCGTTTTTTAAGCTGCGGTCTGGTCGCACCTTGTATTGTATTGTATTGTATTGTATTGTATTCGGGCGATTTTTCCGCAACTCGACGACTTGCGCCTATTTTGCGTGATATGTTGGGGGTGGGCTAGTCCTGCCAGCCCAGCTCCTCGAGGAATCCTATCAAACCTTTGATGTTGAGTAGGACCTCGGGGAGGTCTCTCGGAGATCCGAGATGTTTAGCCCTGTATGGAGTCACTCCGCTGCATTCCAGCACCACGTGAGAGGCTGTTTCTTCTGTCTCCATGCAACCTCGGCACAGGGGACTGTCTGTGAC
Source organism: Cydia pomonella (assembly GCF_033807575.1). Lineage (NCBI taxonomy): Eukaryota > Metazoa > Arthropoda > Insecta > Lepidoptera > Tortricidae > Cydia > Cydia pomonella. The sequence goes on from NC_084708.1 coordinate 13,047,520, forward strand.
ACCTGTTGTGAAAAGATGTTTGTTAAATAGTCCATGACCTGTTATGACACTGGTTACCATACTCAGTCGGACCTTCCCTAGTTGCAGGAGCGCCCTTGTGAGTTTTCCGTTGATGCCAGGCATGGCTTCTTTTGCCTGTCTGCATCCAGTCTGGTTCAGCCAGTGTTCTGTGTGTAGTTTCCCTGTACGTGCCAGCAGCATTGAGCGTACCTTGCTAAATGGTATCGGAAGAATCGGTTCCGGACCAATCGCCCCCGCATTCGATCCTTGCCTGGCAAGCTCGTCCGCAGCATCGTTACCTCGGGATCCACTGTGTCCCTTGATCCATTGTAGGGTGATCTTGTTATTATGACATACCTCCATTAGTCGTTCGTGGCATTCGTGTATAAGTTTGGATGTAACTATATGGCTATTTAGAGCCATTAAGACTGCTCTACTGTCGGAGAGTATGCGGATGGAGGATCCTACTACCTTCCTTGCAGTGATGGCAGCCGCCGCGTTTATGATGCCCATGCACTCAGCTTGGAATACCGAGTTATGGGCTCCTAGCGGAGTGGTGATCGACATGTTCAGGTCTTCTGAGAAGGTTCCAGAGCCCGATCCGCTGTCTGTTTTGGACCCATCAGTGAAGATTCTCAGCTCCCGGGGATTGAGTCCTTCATGATTGTCGTCCTCATATAACTGTATTTTGTACCTTTTATCGAAGATAGCTTGTTTGTGAATCCGGTCCGTGCCTGACCTAAGCACTGGAAATTCGTCATACACCTTTTCCAGGCATTTTGTGTGAAAAGCTCCTGTGATGTTAGACCATATCTTGAGGGTTCGCAACCTTACCGCTGAGAGACTGGCCTCTTGCTGTATGTGTAGGTGCAGCGGTGGAAGGTTTAGCATGACCTCCATGGCTGCAGTCGGGGTAGACCTCGTGCAGCCAGTGGTGGCCGCGCATGCGAGCCTTTGAAGTCTTTGTAGTTTGTCTCGTACGTTACCTAGGTTTGTTCTTGGCCACCAAACCAGAGCACCGTAACAGAGTAAGGGGCGGATTATCGTCTTATAGAGCCAGAGGGTAATTTTCGGGTTGAGTCCCCACCTCTTACCAATCATCCTTCTGCACTGCCAGAAGACAACTCCCGCCTTGTCTATCCGTTTGTTGATGTGGTTGTTCCAATTGAGTTTATTGTCGAGAGTTAGTCCTAAGTACTTAACTTCATCGGACAGCTGTAGCTCAGTTTGGAAAAGTGTTGGTCTGGTAAAGTTGGTCGCACCTTTATATGGGACAGTCAAAATTTTTTTCGCGATTTCGGAATTGGTCCCATAGTAAAAGTTGTTAAGTATGACCTATAAAGTCGCTGCGCAGAGTATGACTGGTGGTTTAAAGTTCACCCTGTATAAAATTTTTAAGTAAAAAGAAATATGTACCTACCTATGATTAAGACGAAAAAAGAGACTAAACGTCGAAGTAAGGTAACATTATTGTGTCTGGTTTTTATAATTTTAATTATAATTTCAGTAATTAAAACCGATACTCTATAAATTCCATTCAATACGTATCGTAACAGTCACCACAGTTTCGACCGGTAAAAGCCAGTTATCGTTACCCATGCGCAAATAAATGAGTGTAGCTTCATTGTTTATTACTCGATCTGTATGTTTTAAGGCTCATTATATTCCTTGATAATGAAGCAATATGTTTTATATGAAACAAAATTTGCGAAATGCTAATATTTACGGAGATTTTTACAAAATAAAAAATAATAATTTTATAAAAAAACTGTTTTTTGTGATTATTTTTTTTCCTATAGGTTTCACGTAAATGTTTGTAGAAAAGGAAATAATTTCCATAATATAAGCTATTATTTGACACCTCGATGATTAAAATCGGTTAAGTGGTTTTCGAGATACACCGCCAAAAAGAATAGGTCCGGCCGCCATCTTTGTGACGTCATTACTATCCCCTCCACCATTTTTCCGCTTTACTACCGCATGTACGGTGATCAGGAGAACTGTCCGAACACATTGATACCGGTTGTGGGTAAGGCCGAGCTGAGTCAATTAAATCTGGCCTCGGAGCGGCTTGGCGACCGTACTATTCTGTCGGTTTCTGGGGTATTGTTCAAAATTTTGCCCGGTTGCGAAAGTAGTAGTAGTGTATTTTTTCTTTTCTATTATTAACGAAACTACCTTTTAAATAATCGTCTTATTAAAGGTCTTAACATCTTGTAGCTCCCTTAATCCCATATTCAGATAATAATAATATGATTTTAAAGACTTGAGTTACATGATTATTTTTTAATTACAGATCCAATTGTAAAGGAGCAGGGCCGGCTGAAAGTCGAATCTAACTCTCCAACTCCCAATGCATTGCAAGGACCAATAAATACTGCAGCATAAACTGTTACAAATAAAAAGTAACACTTTATATGCTATGTATTGAATATATACTTGTACAAGATTCCAGAAGAGATACTAAACACCAAACGAGAGCCGCTGACAAAGGAGTGGACTACCCAGAGTGACACATCTGTGAAAGTAACCATCATTGAGAACCAACAAGTAATTCCATTGTTTGATAAATGGAAATAGTTTGGAAAGACAATATAATTTAGTGTTTAATATTAGTAAATCTGGTTTATTGTTTATTTTAAAGTGTTTCATCTCTGTGGTAAAACTACTAAAACAAGTCTATGAAAGTGAACATGAACTAAAGCTGCATATTTATTTTTACTGTTACTTTGAGGTATCAAGTGGTGGGTTTTAAATTTTTTAAAGTTATGAAGAATCGTTTTTTTAATACAAAATTGAATGTTATTGACAAGATAAAATGTACTTCAGAGTTTTATTGCACTTGAAATTTGCATTTATTAACCTATGGTATTGATACTGTAATTACTTGTATGATATAATAAATAACACCTACTGCATACCGTTTTGCAAGTACTGGTTTAACTGGTTAGCAGCTTTTCGTTGATCACATTTAAAATTTTGTATTTATTTAATAGAAGTTAAAATAATGTAGATATGTGTAATATAAATACAAAATTTTAAAAATATCAATTGTTTTCTTTTTTATTACATTTTGGTAACAAAGACCAGTAACTTATAATTAATAGACAATGTCGGATTAAATCTTGTTTTTATTAGTACCTATGTTCTTAGTAAGTTACGTTAGCTGTCCTTATATACATATAGAATAAAGTCTATCTTCAATTTAAAGGTGAGCCTCATTATTATTTATTTTTTTATTATGATAACTGCAAGATGTTGCATCAAAATTTTCTTAATAAACAATACTAACTTTTTTGCCTGAACATTTTTTCGACTTGTAAACCAAATTGCCACTATCTTTTAAGTATGTATCTGGTTGTCAACTTGTCATAGTTTCATAGTATATATAGCAAGACGTATGGATAGAATTACTGACGAAGTGGTTCCCCTGTTGACATCGTTTAGGCTATTCGCTATGTGCACGAGTGCCATGCCACCTAGTGTCTGCAAGTCTAGGGGAAAACGTCAATTCACTACATCTTATAAAACTACTCCAAAACTACTGATTGGATTTTCATACGACTTCCATCTATCAATAGAGTGATTCTTGAGGAAGGCTTAGGTATATAACTTGTTAAGGTTTTGTGTAAATTGGTTGAAATATAACGATGTTGTCGGAAAAAATCACGCTGCCTAATCCGTTTTAGCTATAACAACACAAAGGGTTGTTTCTCATTCATAGGTCTACAAAAAAGTCCGCGATGTTAAATGTCTATCTTTAAGGATAACTTACTATGGGGATTCTTAACTTCTAGAAAAAGATCACTAATATGTGGCATTTGCAAAGCTATTTATTAAAGCTGGTTATTATTTCATACAGATTACAATAGTCCCTTAAACCATACAATTTAAATGAATATTTCAGGAGAAATCGTAAATCAAAGTTTTATTTCTAGCCATATAACTTGTACGAAATGTTAAAGACGCTATCCGCAGTTAGTACTAATTTTAAACCACCTTATGCGCTGGGATCGCTTTACTTACCCCCACCATGCACTTCGCACGGTCCCAATACAGGACGTTTTATAACAGGGCCCCTGAGAGATAAGTCAAGATGTTTGTGGAGTGTAGAATAGGTTCCTAAAACTGAAGCTGAGCCATCCAGTGTCTTTCTTATTCCTATAGTCGGTGTAAGTCTCTTCTGACATTTGTATGCCGACCGGCGAAACATAGTGTTCAAAATGTATACCTAAGACCTATTTATACCTATGTTTTACAAATAAAGCATTCTGATTCTGAAGTTAAGTTCATTGCATGCACGGCGGGAGCGGGCGTGAGCGTGCGTGCGCGGGCCGGCGGGTCCTACGTAGTCTGTAAGGTCCAATTTAGGGCGCGGGACCAGACGAGCGCGTTTCATTTACGTTGTATTTTTATTATGGACCTGAATACAGATTACGTAGGACCCGCCGTCGAGCATTCACACAGCAGAGGGCTCCTCCCCGCCGTGAGCCGTTGAGCTTTAAGAAGTAAATTTTGACAGTTATGAATTGACCCTTATGTTAACGAAGCTAAGACCGTTTAACTGATAGCCTTAGTGCCATAAGGGTAAATTTTCTGCTTACCTTACGCCGATTTCTATTCTATTTAATTTAATGATTTAGGAAGAAAATCATGTCTGCAGAAGTTAGTCAAATTACTTCAAATCACGGATGTACAGTAAGCTGTAGAGAGAGCGACCGAGGTGCTCAAAAATATCTGAACAAGCACTAACGCTTTGACAAGAGGCGCGTTCAGATATTTGTGAGTACCTTGGCCGCTCCGTTATATCTGATGGCGTCTGTACAGTCAGCGTCAAATACTTCGTAGCAGTCAAAGTGGCCAAATAGTTCGGTACACCATACTAAATATATGGTGTACCGAACTATTTGGCTACTTTGGTTGCTACAAAGTATTTGCCGCTGACTGTACATAGAACAGGATATACATAGATCGTGTCATTCACGAAGACGCGTGTCATGATTCGTAACGTTAAAGGTTATACTTAATATCTGTCATATCTGCGCGTCATCGTGGATGAAACGAACTAGACTACTGCGGTACTTCCCCTTTTTTTGCTAATCAAGAGTTTTGACCATTATAACAGAGCAAGAGAGTTGATCATACAAGACTAGCAAACGGTTTGAAATGGGTAAGTAATACAAGATATAAGAACATACGATAATATTCATGTTGTATACGCTCACATGGTATAAAGTTGATTTGTATACCGTTCAAGTTGTATAACGAACGTTTGGTATAACATCAAAATATCTATTTTTGTTAAGTATAATATCATTATATATAACGATCATTATGTATAACGTCCATAATATCTAAGATTTATAATGTATTTATTACTCAATGTATCTAACACCAAAATGCATAATGCTTATATAGAATAATAGCGCCTGAAATTGTTTTAACCAGTGTCGCAGTTCTAACCTAACCTAACCTACTTTTCTGGCAGCAGTTTGTTTTCTGTAGAGGTCGCAGTTCTAACCTAACCCACTTTCCTGCCAGCAGTTGGTTTTCTGTAGAGGTCGCGGTTCTAACCTACTTTTCTGGCAGCAGTTTGTTTTCTGTAGAGGTCGCAGTTCTAACCTAACCTACTTTTCTGGCAGCAGTTGGTTTTATGTAGGGGTCGCAGTTCTAACCTAACCCACTTTCCTGCCAGCAGTTGGTTTTCTGTAGAAGTCGTAATTCTAGCCTAACCTAACCTACTTTTCTGGCAACAGCTTGTTTTGTATAGGGGTAGCAGTTATAACCTATTTAGTATATCATACGCTATTATATTTTCCGTTTAAAGATTTCCGTTTAAAGATTTTATTTCTCAAAAGAATAACAATTATTCACTTATATGAGAAAAAACAACAATCCATTACAAATTAAATTAGTGAGCGATAAAAGTAAATACATAAATAATGGTGCCGCGCTAGTAAGTAGTAGAAAAACAATCTAATATAATAAAAGTGGTGTGTGTCAGGTAGAACAAAAACATGCAAAACAAGTTGAAGAAGTGTGGTTGCTATTGCTAGGAGCGTACCGCGCTGCGCGATGCAAGTCGCAGTCAGCTCGCAGTAGATAAGATAAGACGAACAGAATTGCGCGGATGTAAAGAGCGTGGAAGTGGCTAAGTAAGTGCATGCATTCAACCACGCTCGGGGTGTGGGAGCGATATTTTTATAGTGCTTATTTTTTTTTTTTTTTTTTTTTTTTTTATTTTTTTTTTTAATTTTTGCAGCTTATGTTAGTTATATTATGTAAATTTTATATTATTATTTTTTACCGAATTATTAGTGTTCTAATTAATTACTACTTGTTTTAGTTATGTTATTAAGTAACTGAATTTTTATTTTCAGTTACTTAACAACATGCATTCTACATATTTTCGACTATTCCTTTTATAGGTATTTATAAGTAATTGAAGTGATTAAACATATTCTTAAAGGCGTGTAAAAAGATGTTGCTTTAGTAATCGTTTGAATGTACTTAATGATTTAGCATCTTTGATGTCGCTGGGTAGTTTGTTATACAGGTTGGCTCCTTCATACAATATACATTTTTTGCCGTAGTTAGTTCGCGGCGGCCGGAGGACGAGGTTATTTGCATTTCTGAGTTTCATTTTTTGGATTTGTTTCTTTCTTGTAAACGAAATTTGAATATGTAGGTCCTTTAGTAGTATTTTTCTAATTAGTATACAGGTATGGTAAATGTAAGCATGGTCAATATTTAGAATTTTAGTTTCCTTGTAGATTTTAATCGTCGGAGTTAAATAATTGAAATGAAATAAGACCTTTATGAGTTTGTTCTGGGCTCTTTGCAGCGTGGTCAAAGTAGTTGGCGGTGCAGTACCCCATAGCTCAATTAAGTATTCGATATGTGGTTTTACTAATGTGTTATATATTGTGTAGCGGACTCGTTTTGGTAAACAACGCACAATACTTTTCAGTGAACCGGTTAAAGCAGTTAGTTTTGCCCTTATTTTCTCAATATGAGGCTGCCAGGTTAGTTTTTTGTCCAAAATTAACCCTAAATATTTTTCTTGGTCAGTGTTATTAATTGGATAGTTATCAATAGTCAGGGGTGGGTGATTTGACAGTTTTTTATTTTTCGGTGAGAAAATTATATAATTGGTTTTGCTAACATTTACAGTTAGCATATTATGTTTAAACCATTTGCTGAGAAGGTTCAGATCACTTTGGGCATCAGATATTATATCGTTAAGAGAATTACCGTAGTAAAAGAGGCTTGTGTCATCTGCATACAAGGTAGCGTCACCCTTTAGACCTATTTGGCTTAAGTTATTGATGTAAATCAAGAAAAGTAGCGGACCTAAAATAGATCCCTGGGGAACGCCAAAAGTGACATTTCGTAGGCTACTTTGATGCTCACCTATTTTTACAATCTGTTTCCGATTTTCAAGATATGATTGAAACATTTTTAGAACCGTGCCACCCAAACCAGCTTCTTTCAATTTTTCCAAGAGAATGGGGTGACTAATAGTGTCAAAAGCTTTTTTGAGATCAATGAAAACCCCGAGTACTATGTTTTTTTGGTCTATGCTAACTTTGATTTTAGTAACTAGATCTATAGTTGCGGTCAATGTGTTTGATTGTGGTCTGAACCCGTACTGTTTGTCATAAAAGAAATTTATCGACGCAAGGTAGCTTCCAAGACGACTATACAACAGAGTTTCAAGTATCTTTGAGAGTATTGGAAGGACAGAGATTGGGCGGTAATTCCCAGGATCTGTTTTGGTTGCAGATTTGTGTATAGGTGTAACTTTAGCAAGTTTTAAGCTATCGGGGAAGTAGCCAAATATTAAGCAGTGGTTGAAACAATCCGTTAGTTTATCGATTATTAGGTCCTTTATGCACTTTACTGATTTCACTGATATCCCGTCCAACCGTGCACTTGTATTAGCATCTAGATTATTTATAATTGCTGAAACTTCTTGAACAGTTGCGTGTGTAAATTCTGTTAGTGAGCTTTGTGCCCGGGACGTACTAGAAGTACAGTTTGACTTTGGATTAGATGAGAATTTACTTGCTAGCGTTGCACCAATACTCGAGAAGTATTCGTTAAAACATTCACAGATTTCTTTTGGATCTGTTATTGTTGCAGAGTCTGTAAGTAGCTTTCAAGGGATGCGCACTTCTTCGATTTTATTCCTTGCCAGGCTATTTATTAGTCTCCACATTTTTCGAGGACTTCTTTGGCAGTCGTTGAATGATTTTTGGTAGTAACCGTTCTTAGTGCTTTGTATACGTTCAGTTACTCGGTTCCGTTCCTTGATAAAGTTATCTTTGATGTTTGCGTCTGCTGGATTTTTTTTGAGTTCGTGAAATAAGGTGTTTCGTTTATTTATTCCGCTGATAATTTCTTTATTGATCCAGTCCTGTCTGGGGCAATTTTGAATCTTGACCTTTGATTCTTTGCTAAGTTTTATGCATGATATCAGCTTATTTTCCAACTCAAGATATTCTAAGTCGCCGTTCAAGTCTATAGTTTGTACCATCTTGTAGAGTGTTTCGTAGTTTATCGACTCATACTTGATTTTCTGTACACGATTTGGCTGATGTTTCTTTAGTTCTAGGTATATCTGTTTGTGATCGGACATTGCTGACTCTACCAATGCCAGATGAAAAAAGTTTTCTGTCAAATTAGTACAGACGTGGTCTATTATCGTGTTTGTGGTAGTGGTAACTCTCGTGGCGTAATTTCCATCTATTTGGTTCAATATTTTGTATCCATTTTCCTCTATAATCTGCTTGTAGCTTGTCGTAGTACGATCATCGCTTAGAATATTGATATTGAAGTCTCCGAATATAATAGCTCTTGAGGATTTGTAAAGCTGTTCCGAGTAGGTGTCAAGGAATGACTGAAGGTGTAAGTTTTCTGGTTTTCTGTAGATAGCACCAATGTCTATGGCGTATTCGTCTAGGCGTATCCATTGGTAGTGGTTGCCATGAGTATTGATACTCATCATTTCACTATGCTTTAGATTATTATGGACAAGTATGGACACACCACCACCTCGCATATCTGATCTGTAGTTCGAATAGTGTGTGTACCCGGATATTTGAATTCGCTCTAACTCGGTATCGGATTTGATCCAGGTTTCTGTTAGAATTATAATATGAATGGGGTTTTTTATGGCTTTTATAGTGCATTTTAGTTCGTCGAGTTTTCCAGGCTTCATTATGCTTCTTGCGTTTGCGTAAAGAAAATTAAGTGACTTTTTATTCGTTGCAATATTCTCGTAACTGGTGGTAATTTGGTAAGTATTTTCTCTTGCAAGGCTCTGATCTGTCAGTTTTTTGCTGGTAATTGAATTATTTTGGGAGTACCCTTATGATATTTTATTGTTAGGTTTAGCTCACCACCTGCGATTCTGTCTTCTAATTCCTTTTTTAGGTTGTTAAAATAGTTCTGCTGCTGGGGAGTTTTATCAGAGTATATGCTGATTTTCGAGTCGGTCTTGTTTTTGTGGTTGCTGAGGATTGCTTTTGCGTCTTCTTTTGAATGGAGGCATACTTTCAACATTCTGGTTTTGTTGGCCTTGTGCTTGCCTAATCTATGTGTTTGCAGAGGGTCACGACATGCAGGTGATACTTTTCGTATTATTTTTAGGGCTTCTTCCCTGTCATGTGCCTGTCTTTCTTCAGGGTCAGGAAGGTCCGATTCCGGGATTCCGTTTATTATGATATTACATGCTCTCACTTGGCGTTCCTGAATTTCAGTAATTAAGTTTTCTGGTGAGATGATACTCGGGCACGCATTGGTTGTGGATTCTTTTTTAAGCTGGGTTACTTCAGATTCTATCGAATCGATCCTTTTCTCGGTCTCAGTACTAAGTGACATTAGGTTGTCAATGCGAGATTTGATGCCATTTTGTTCTGCGGTTAATTGATCCATGGTTGATTTTAGGCTTTTCATTTCATCCTTGATTGTAGTAAGGTCGGTGGATATTTTGTTAATAGATTCTGTTTGTTTCTCCGTGGTTATTTTTGAACATTTCATAAGTGCCACCATTTCCTCTAGTTGAGTTCTGATCTCAGACATTTCATTGAGTAACTCGGCGCTATTATTGTCGTTATGCTTTCTTTTACTGTTGCGAAACATTACCTTCCGGTCCTCCTTTGTTTCGGGCGATAGTTCAGACGTTGACGCGCGGTGCAGATCTGTTTGTGAACCGCCGTTGCCACTTCCAGGTGATGAGTCTTCTAAAGGCATGTTGATCCGTGTTCAGCGCTAGTGTAATTGCGTAGCTCAAGGGCCTGACACTCTTTGATAGAGAAAGATAGTCTTATTGCGATTCCTATAAGAGGAAAGAGAAAATAGTGCAATGCTTTGTCTTTATCACCGACCGGGTTTTTTTTCATGGTCGGGTTATGGCAGCTTAGGAAGGAGGGTGATGGCGATATACAGAAATTTATAAGAGTGAAAGAGACAAAATCCCGCAAGATGCCATACATTAAACTGTCAATCATATTGTCAAGAGTGCTAGTAAACAACGTGGTTTTCTTATTGTAGAAGTTTTATAAAGTGAATGATTGTGTTTATTAAGTATTTAATGGAGGTGTAAGAAGTTTTTACGTACAATTAACATGGTGGGGTGTTCAGTGGTTGCCTACAAAAGCAATAACTTGCGAAAATTAGCGGGTGTAACATTTCATGCGTAAGTACAAGTTTTTCGTATTTTGATCATGTATTTCTTTCTCAAATCTCACAGGAACCAAGTTACTGAGTTACATCATTACTTGGATTATGAAAAACTTGATAAAATAGGAGATATCAGTAAATTATTGCTAAAAATAAAACAGAAAGTTTGGTTATGTAATCCAGTCAAATTCAGTAGTATTTTATTTAGGGTTGCAAACAAATAGAAAAAAAAGTCCCCTGCAATTACCCCATATTTCGGGAGTTTCAAGCTATTTAATATTTCCAGCTCTCCGACGGAGGATGAAATTGTTAAAGAATGGATTGCGGGAACTGGAAAATCAAATTGGATGCCTCACAAATACTCGCGTATTTGTTCCAAACATTTTGAACAACATTGTGTCCGCAAACTGGGCAAACGAACTTTCATCGAAAAGTTTTCTTTTCCAACCTTGTTCATACACGTAAGTTGGCTGTTATTAAATAAGTAATAGTAACTAGTGGGAATAACCCGTAACACTATACACTATTAGAGTTGGTACATCTTAACATAGGTCTCACAGTGTTTTGAAGTATTTATTTGGGTTCTTTGTACACGGGTCGTCTACGGGTTTTAATGGTATTAAACTCTAACAAATTATTGGGGGTAATTTCTGGGAATTAAAAATCCTACCTATTACCAGTGGGAATTTTATTTCCCAGTAGTTACCAGTGGTAAAAGGTGGGAATAAAATTAGTGTAACTACCTGTGGTAAAAGGTGGACAAAAGTTCCTAGTAGTTACCACTAGTAACAACTTGGTGGTAACTAGCAGGAATAACCCTATATAAGACCACAGACTTAAATTTTTAAATTGTTTCTTGGAGGCTTGGTACATGGGATTACGGATTATATGAGTATTAAACTCTAAAATAATGTATTTATTAAAATTGATTAATTGCCCCGCAGGAGAGGAGAGAGAAAATTCTTTTCTTCATCATGTCATGGAAATCGTCCATTCGTGCACGTCGTCGTCGTGGCAGTCTCAACAGCATTCTGAAGCTATTATTGAACTTCATATAATTGATCCACAGGTTACAAGTGTATGTGTAAATAAAGTTTTCTTGACCCCCACAATATGTACAACGCGCAACACGTAAGATTTTTTATTTAAACATAAATATTCGGTTTTAAGTAACAGTTTTAATGTAAATGACCATGTCAACTTAAAATCATATACTGCGAATCAATATTATAGCTATAAATGTCAGTGCGCTGTGTTCCTTTTCAATATCCGCATCGTCCTTTAGATTTTTAGTAATTATATGTCCTAGGTATTAAAAAATGAACACTCTGCTCAAGGCAAAACCACCGAGTGTCACCGGTTCAACTATCGGTAGGATTACCTGCTCGGAAGATGAGTATCTTACGTTTTTAGTAATATTGATGAGCCAATGAGAATCTGCATACGTGTCATACACCTTTCAATCAATCAATTTTTTCAAAAATTCAATTTATTTGTGTTGTTCTCAAGTAAAAGGTACCGCATTGTCGCTTATCATAAGGACGCTCTTACAGGTTATTCGTATAGAGAGCAAGCAAATTGTATCCTTATGGTAAGCGACTATGTGGTACCTTTTACTTGAGAACGACACATTTAATTATTATTTCTAGTAAGTACAGTTATAATAATATAAGTTTTGAATAAAGAAATTACCTCTTTTGATAGTTTATCCTTTTTATTCCAACAATCACCTAATCTTATATCAACTCAAAACTTCATATTGGTAAGTAAGGCTTACTTACAAATTACTACAAAAACAAATAAACCGACTACTAGTTGCGATTATGTTCGTTATTTCTCTTGTGATACTTCGCAAGTTAGGGAGTCAAAATGGCGACTCACTCATTACGTAATTTAAGTACTTGTTGCATCATTTTCCTATTACATTTTAGGGTAATTTTTTGCGACCATGGTAACCCCATATTATGATGTCATGATGACGTCATATATGTCTTTCTCTTACCCCTGGTCGCTCGACTTCTTGTCTAGTTATATTGTATGTCTATGGCGTAGCTGCAGCGGAATGAGCGGGTTAAAAAATATGAGCCCGTCTCGCTTGCCCGAGGCGGTGAGGAGCTGTAACCGCGGGACTCCGCTACCACTTAGATGTATTTGGCGTAATAGCCCACAAATTAAACACTCAAAATTGACACTTTTTGATGTCCAATTTACGATTATATTTGTGTAACGTTGATTTAAAACATTTAATACAAATTTGCGACACGTCTGCTCTGGTCGCTCACTTTCGCAAAAATTTTACAATCATTATACTAAAAGATAGTATATACTATGATCGATATACGTTATATACATAGAGTATTTGAGTGTTATACATGATATCATTATACAAAATGAGTATTATGTTAATTGACCGTAATTCCTAATAAAAATATCGATTTTGTTATTATAGCAAACGTTCATTATATCTTGTGAATGTTATTAAAATGAAATTATATATTATGTAGTTATATCTCACGGGACGCACCCGTTTGAAATAGAGGATCAACCCAGAGGACTGTATCTCACTCGCACTAGTTACAGTATTATAAGTTTGACGTATTCTTTAGGTAAAACAAAATTTCACCCTATGTATGTCGCGTACTCCCATCTTAACAGCCGGCAACGCACTCACAACGCCTCTGGTGTTGGTGATCAGAATCAGGCGATTCTGATCACCAAGCAGGCTGCTCGTTTGATAAGCTAAGTAAATCTGCCCCCAGCAAGTTTTGGCTTGTAATTTTTTTTTATGTGGCTTTTTATTAGTAGCAATTATACAAAATATCAGCACCCCAAATGTACTAAGAAATTCGAAACGAGTGGCGATAAATTAAAACACGACCGAAGGAAGTGTTTTAAATCGACACGAGTTGCGAATTACCTATTCGCACATGTATCGTACAACGTTTTACAGTACATATGGCCCTTTAAATGTTCGACATAGTAACGTAATATGCTAATTTTCGCACTAGTGCGGTAAAGTAGCACATTATGTACTGTAAAAAAATAAAGTACTTTTACGTCGGCGACACCTCCTAGTTTTTCACCAAAGCTAGCCTCTTTAATAAGCTATAAAATGAATGTATTTACTTAATTTTATCTGTGGTATATCGGCACGTCTACACTGGCCGGTTTGTGCGTGAGGAAATTGCCTCACGCTCTGTGTGGACCCGCCTATTGGCATTACGAGCAGAGATGTACAAGATACCCTGTAAAAAGTATCTAAAATACAAAATACTAGGTAGTCAAGTATCTAAGATATCAGATACCATGATACCTCTGGAAATAGAATTTGAAATACAAGATACGTATCTTCTAGATACTTTTCTAAGATAAAATACTTTTTGAAACAAAACTCCGTTTTTAACCAACTTCAACATTTCAAAAGGAGGTTGTCAACCTGGGCCCGATTTTATAAAGTTACAAGTTACAAGAGTACAGGCACCTGTAATGCACTGTGAACGGCTGCAGGTGTTTTATAAATACACACATAATTACAGTTGTAAAGAACCATGGTCAATCTCGATTACAAGTGACATCTACAGGTGTGAAGGACATCACTGTTTTAAAAAAAAGTTTTATATAGATACTCATTGAATTTTGCTACTGTTGTAAGTGTTTGTTGTTAGTTTTGAATTATTAATGGAAAAATGACCAGAAGTAAAGGTAAAATCGAGTGGTTGAGAGCGGTGTTCGATGCCAAATAAACACTTTTCGGGCCGTTTTCAGGTAAAGCATTAAGGCAAAGGACGATAGATTTAATAAGTACTGTTTTACAACCGAGGATCGTGGGTTATTACATTAAAACATATCGTTTCGGTAGCGGCTCAAAGATACGCTGTGTATCGAAAATTATGAATAGTACACTACCATAATGTGTGCACTATACTTATTCGAATAAACGCTTTCTACTCTAAATATACGAATGCTATTAAATCAACGATAAATATCGGCACCAACCCTTTTCATTTTATATAAAATAAAATGAGTCATTAATAAAACCAATATCAAACATATTGTCACTTTTTTTACTATATATTTCAGATACTTTAACAAAAACTGGCAGAGCATGGAAAAGTATATAATATATAAGACTCGGAAGAATATCTCAGAAGAAAAATCATTAATAGTAAAAATTTCGAGCGAGAGAGCGGATCACTGAGAGTACTGAGACACTACTAGTAGCTGCTGTTACAGGACTCGAGACCTATTTCAGTTTCTGTTACAAGTGTAACCTACACCTACACTTTTAAATTACAATATTTTTATAAAACGCTTGTTCGATTATGAGTTTAAAACTTTTAAACTCCCATATTTTCGTCTATGGTTGAGCTACAGGCACTTGTACCCGTAACCTGTAAAATTGTTACACAGTACTTTTATAAAACGCAAATAGGTAGTTTCCAATTTTTCGAAACGCTTGTATTACGTTCTATTTTAACTAAAAGTTGCCCTAAAATTCAACTTTTATACTAAAAACGGCTTTAAATATGTTAAATTAACAAAATATATTTTGACAGATGCTTTCGCGCCCAAAACGCTCTTTGAAAATTGTGTGACGTCACAGTTTACGGTTTGACACATAACTACATACACACGTAGAAGATACGAACTGTCAACTGACATTTGTCATTTGTTGTTTATCGCCTCACTGTCAACAGTGTCAAACCGAGAGTTGTGACGTCATCAGAATCTTCAATGATGTTTCGGGTTTGGTCACGTGACGTGTACCAAAAGATATTTTAAATTCAATATTAACAAAAATATGGTCCTTACAGGTCCCCTAATAGTATTTTATGCAACAGTTGTATAAGAAGGGTCAAAAAAGGCGAGTGGCGTGAGTTGCAATGTGAGCCGGAGCCGAAGGCGTAGGCGAACATTGTAAAGGAATACGCCACGAGAATTTTTTGACCTACTTATACAACGTTGCATACAATATTTTTCCTACGAGTCAACAAAAATAAATCTTAAGTTAGGTAAACAAATTACAGCAAAAGTATATAGCCAAGACGCGCGAGCATACCTTGTTACGCGCCCGGCCCGCCCCGGGCCGCGGCCGGCCGGTCGGCGACACCTCCTCGTAACTCATGAGGCCCTGGTACTTGCTACTTGCTAAATTAATTTTTTGGACAGTTTTTTCTCAATTTTGGCCACCGTAGCCTACGGAGACTAACAAGCAACGCTAAGCGGTCTTCGTAGTCTATGGGTGTTGCTATATTACGGGTGTCACATGCGTGTTTCTGACTTATGAAGTAATTATTTTTACTATGCAACCAAATGAATATTTTGTAAGTTGGCAGCAATGCACTTAGTTTAAAACTGTATTCGTTTTGGTTTTGTTAGGTTGGTAGCCATTAATCGCAGTAACGTTATAGCTTATAAAAGCACAAGAGCTTTTATGAGGAATAGACAATATAGACTTTTCTTGAAACCTTTTATGTATGTTCTTATATTCGTGTTAATGAATGCATAAATGACAGATAACAGTAGAGGAGTAGGAAAAAGTAGTATAACATGTTCTTATAATCGAAAAGAATTTATTGGGATACAATTCAGCCCTAAGATTTGTAGATGGAAACAACCCTATTGTAAAAAACGGAGCAAGTGTTGCCAGTAAACGCCTGTAAACTTGCAAGTTGTAACTTTATATTCTTTATAAAATTGGGCCCTGACGTCATGTTTCTCGGAAAAATCTTAACACAGCGAACTAGGATTTTCAACACATGGTACCTATAGCGACATCTAGCAGGCAATTTGACAACTAAAATTAACTTCTTGCAAATAAAGTTAGGAAATACATACAGAGGTTGGACACAGTTTCTTGCTGTATTTGCAGTATTAGTTTTTTGTGTTATAAGGGACCAAAGTTGTTGTGTACCTCCTCGTGCTAATAACACTGATACCCGAGCAAGCGAAAGATTCCAAAATTGAACCACGAGCGTAGCGAGAAACCGGCTAAATGCGTGTCGGGCCACGGCTATTCTAATGGGGTTGGCCGGTCGAAGTATTGTACAGGCGGCGCCACCATAGGTTTTGCCTGACAATCCTACCAATACTGTAAAAGTCTTTAATTATTTTCGGATTTTTTATGGTATGGAGCATGGATAACCCTTAAAGCTAAATTTTATAGAACAAAACTAGAGAAAGGTAAAACACAAGCTGGCGCCATGTATAAAAACATTTGACAGATGCCAACCCCATTAAGAAACACCAATTACAGGGGGCCTACCACGAAAACCGAAATTCGTAAATTGCGGGGATCTTTCTCTTTTACTCTCACCAAGACGTTATTAGAGTTACAGAGAAAAATGCCCGCAATTGACGAACTTCGATTTTCGCCGTTATAGCCCAGGGGGCCTACCGCGAAAACCGAAATTCGCAAATTGCGGGGATCTTTCTCTTTTACTCTCACTAAGACGTAATTAGAGTGACAGAGAAAAATGCCCGCAATTGACGAATTTCGATTTTCCCGGTAGCCGCCCAGTTCACCTACCAAGTTCACATTAGTCTCATGACTTGTAGAAAGCCGAACGCGATCCGAAAGTATAAGTGTTTCGGTGCGTTCGAGAGGTTCGGCAGTTGTTTAGCTGTAACACGATGTGTGGATTTTTATTCCGAAACCGAAACTTCGGTCGGACACTAAATTTAACAATAAATTATATAAATGAAATAAAATACATGAAACATATATTCTCAAGAATGATATCCTTATAAATAGGAATAGGTACAAATTAAATTATATCTATTCCAAAGTAGATTGGTATACTGAAATAGATTGACAAACCTAATTCAACCTATTTCCTCTCAACTCAATGCCTCACCATGATTGAATGTTGTTACCATGCGAGTTTAATTAACCAAGCAATTAATTAGCTCTGAATATCATCATGAATATACCGTGGTAACGTTGATTTGTCAATTTCTAAATAATTTCTGCTACAACCATAACATAGACGATCATTGACATAAGGAAACATGGATTTCTCATTACTGCAGTTTGCTTGATGTTCGATATTCTTCAACTCTGTATTACTAGGGCTTTGCAGGGACACTACTCGTGAAAAGTTAGTTGCTTCCAGAGCTGTTAACTTTGTGGCTTTTGTCCTCAGGATGCTCTGAAATTTAAGAAAGTCTCTGATACAATTATATAGTAAGTACATATATTTGTCTATAGGTACACCTATCTGTTAACAAACTAACAGTTTAGTATTCTATTATTTGAGACATTTGTGTATGCGGATTGACTAGTTTGATGGCTTTCCAGTTTATTTAGTAGAGGTCCAAATGTGACCGCGACCGGCAAAACGACCCACTTTGTCGCTAGCCATAAGCGAGCTAGCGAGATTTGCTTGTATCTTTATACGAATATAAAGCGTCCTTATGGCAAGCGACAAAGTGGGACGCTTTGCAGGCCGCGTTCACAAATATTCTTAGGTAAAACTATTCCGTTTTAAAAATTATTATTAATAAATAACATTACCAATGTGTAGGAGAGTAAATTATGATTATTAGGTATTTTATAAAAAAAAAATATCAATAAATTCGGAGGCATGAGTAATACTAATAGCCTGTCCATCCATTAATTAAGTAATACCTACATTTTTAAAGGGCAATTGGCCATTGGGAATGTAAACGGGTTATTCCCACTAGTTACCACAAAGTTGTTACCAGTGGTTAGCATTGGTAAAAGGTGTTTTTTATTTTTTTCAGTTTTAAACGAGCCTTAAAAGTGATCAAAAATATTAAAACCGGTGCAAGTGCAAAAAATTAATAGTTAAAGAGAAATTATCGTTTAGATGGAACTTATATTTATCGTGACGTTTCTATGACACTGGATCTTTTATCGAAGGCGCTTACGCCGACTGCGTAGCGTAGCATTGTATTTATATAGGAGCATCGTTGATAATGGCGTAAGAGCCATCGACAATAAGTTACCTTTCAATAATTAACATCAAGATTATACTAACGCACAACTCTACGAGGCGATAGGTAAGGAACCGCTAATAGAAGCGGTGACTGACAGGATACTCGGGCAATTTGTCTTCAACAAGAAATAGAAGATACAGTTACACGAAGAACCTCGTGAAGGACTCAACCCAAGAGAGCTGAGAATATTTACGGATGGATCAAAGCGCCACTGCCTGACCTACATGGAGGCAGAAGAGACAGCCGCCCACGTCATTCTCGAATGCCCAGGGGTGGCAGAGTACCGGGCACAATACCTCGATTCGCCGAGGTCTCTCCCAGAAGTCGTCGGCAACATCAAGGGTCTGCTAGGCTTCTAAGTAGAGTTGGGTTGGCAAGAGTAGTAACCAGTGGTGGTAACTAGTGGAAATAAGTCATGTAAACATTGTGTATAAATTTCAAGGTTGGACAGGTGACCCAATTACAGCTTTCTAATTAGCACAGCGTTTCGGAGGCTCTGGGTCTGCAGTTCTCATGCTACACATCAAAACATTGAAATTATAAAATGGTCTTTAGTCTGCATCCCTGTGACTTTAACAATGCAAGAGAGATAAGGACGGGCAATTAGGCATGGACTTTTTTCAATTTTGGCTTAGTAGGCGGGTCCACACAGAGTGAGCATACGCGCGAGGCAATATCCTCACACACAAACCGGCCAGTGTAGACATGCCTCGCCCAGGCAGCGCGGAAATTGCCTCGCGCCTATGCTCGCTCTGTGTGGACCCACCTAGTGGTAAACTCACATGCGGATCACTCATTCTCATTACATACCTTACACAGAACACATTTTTCACTTGACTGGTCATTGTTATAAGTTCCAATTTTATCAGCAGTTTTGCAAATAGTTGAAATTGTGGCTGGAAAGCTGTCTTGCAATTCAGTAACAAATGACCCAATAACAGACTGCAGGCTGTTTTGTTGGAAAATGCTTTGGTCAGCTGGATGTAGGTTTTTAATATTGATATAATAGTCCAGTTCCTCCTTACTAATGTCTTTCATAGGTCGTAATATTTTGATCCTATCATTCCTTCCATCATAAAAACCCTGAAATAAATTTATGTTTTAAGTATACATGTGACGTTCCACAAATAAAGGTACCTTATGGTGGTTGGCGCTTACATCGTGTAGCACAGCATTAGTATAAAAGTGTTAATAATAGTTAAAGCACAATCCGCTGCCTGTACAGTCAGCATCAAATACTTTGTAGCAGTCAAAGTGGCCAAATAGTTCGGTACAGTACGGTTCGGCTACTTTGACTGCTACAAAGTATTTGACGCTGACTGTACCCATGGCACGTCACATAAAATATTATGGTAAATATCTAAGACTAAATGAGTCACATAAGAATATGATAATGGTTAGAGCAGTCACACATACCTATTAACTTATTGTAGTCATTTCATAGTTAACCTTATTCTAATTGAATTAATTTACACTCAATCACATAATTATACAATGAATGGGGAAGGCCATCTTATAGCCACCTCTGATGTTAAATATTTACTGGGCTCAAACAACATTTTTTATAAAGTAGTAGTATAAAGCATACTTTAAATACTATTTATTATAATGAGCAGTGTCAATTATACATATGATACATAAGGATTCACAGCATTGAAAGCTTAATGGACAAATGCAAATTCCTCGCCACTCATATAAATGAACTGACAATGCTGTATTATATACATACAGTAAGTATTGTCTTAGTTTCTATCATTTGCCATAAAAATACTACTGTTTTGTAAGGTGGAGTTTAATGAGGAGGTCTGTGAGAGTGAAGAGAATATATTTTACATATTAATGTAGGTATCTGGGATAAGTGAGACATGCACATGCAAAATATGCACAGTGGTTGCCGATTTGCAGAACATGCCCAGAAGCATTAACTAAGTAACACATGCATAATATGCATATTATCTGTGATATCTATATTTAAGAATTCTGTAGATAGACAATAAATGGTGGTGCAATGTCATCACCAAAGATTTAAATGCCTGTCGGTTAGTAGAAAACGACATCCAGGATAGAGCAAAGTGAAAGGAGAAAAGTGGACCCCGTAACAAACACTAGGAGGATGATGATGATGTAGATAGACAATAACATTGTACATATTATATTGTGAACGTGCTCTAATATTACAACATACATCATCAACAGTTTTCACATTTACAAAAAAAAAACTACTTACAACATCATCCTGAACTTGTGCTCCCCGACCCATGGTAAGGTTTGACAGCAAATTTATAGCTAAAGTTGCTGTAGTTTCAGCTGTGAAGATATAGTTGCACTGCAATTGTTCTGCTACTCTTACAAGTAAGCTAGATCTTATTTTCATGAAATAATCATTTCTAACCGTAACAGGCATACTTCTCAGAATTGCTTGGAATTCCACCTCATTTTTATTAACAGGCACACAGTTAGCCACTGGTAAGTTTGTGTGAGCCTGAACATATTCTGACATATGAATGACGTAGACTTGGAAGTCATATTGTTTACATTGGTTTATAACAATGCTTGCAGTTTTTTCAGCATTTTTATCATGGACACAATCTGAAAGAAATAAGAGTAATTATGGGTAGGCACTAAAGGGTGTAGGTCCTTTATAATATTCTCATTTAAAAAAAGGTTACCTATCAAATGCACAAAACAAGGCGTAATCCTTAATTTCTTATGATTACTCATAGAAATTCCATTAAAAACCATATCCAACAGTACAGTCGAGCTAGGCCCACCCGATACACAAACCAAAACTCGTTTATTTGGCGGTATTGCTCTATTTTTTCCAATAATGGCTCGAAATTTGTGATTAATGCCAGTAGTAAAACAATTTTCACAGTAGTGATCCTTTTGCCGTAAAACTACAGTTCCGAGAAATTCACACTTTTTGCAATTCATGATTAATGAGAATTGGAAAATAATGTGTCCTTGTTTAATTATTCACTTGAAAACCTCATAGGATAGCTGAATGTAAATTAAAAAATTAAAAAACAAAATTTGAATGAAATCATTGAAATCAAAGCACGCATGCTACACTACAGCAGACAGAAGTTAACCCGCGTGTCATTTTGACATTGACAGCTGTCAATGCTCAGAATTAGTTGTTTGAGTCAAGCTTTAATAATCGGAATATTTTTGGAATGATTGATTAATCAATATGATCAATAGTTTCCATCTACAAATCTTAGGGCTGAATTGGATTATAAGAACACAGTCATGTTCTTATAATCCAAAAGAATATACGACTTTTAGGGGACCTGTAAGGACCATATTTTTGTAAATATTGAATTTAAAATATCTTTTGGCACACGTCACGTGACCAAACCAGAAACCATTGAAGATTCTGATGACGTCACAACTCTCGGATTGACACTGTTGACAGTGAGGCGATAAACAACAAATGACAAATGTCAGTTGACAGTTCGTATCTTCTACGTGTGTATGTAGTTATGTGTCAAACCGTAAACTGTGACTTCACACAATTTTCAAAGAGCGTTTTGGGCGCGAAAGCATCTGTCAAAATATATTTTGTTAATTTAACATATTTAAAGCCGTTTTTAATATAAAAGTTGAATTTTGGGCAACTTTTAGTTAAAATAGAACGTAATACAAGCGTTTCGAAAAATTGGAAACAACCCTATTAAACGCGGTGAAGTTTCTATAAACCTAAGTTTATTGACGATACATAACTGTAGCTTATCCTTGTCTAATGATCTCGCATTGTTATATGTTAGAGGATTGCAGAACCTATTTTTGGCACTCAACTTTCCATCAAGAGAGTTTATGATGATGATGATGATAATGATGGGGAGTAAAAAAGAAAAAAAAAAGTTAAAATAAAAAGAATATTTTTTTTATTTAGAAAACCTTAGTTGTTACACTTTGTTGAATGCTGCAATGTCAACACTTTGTACCTGTAATCAAAAAACGTGACGTGAACTCGGTGGCAGATTTTGCATTAAAAGCTAGTGTTGTGCCAAGTTTATAATTATACTTCGCACCTTCATTATACGCAACCAGCTCTAGAATATGACCTACATTTAAATTTAATCATCCTTATATTACATCATTACTTTTCAATGAGGACTGGTTGAATGATGTAATTTAAAGAAACTAATATAGATAACAAATATTACTGAACAAATAGCCGCCTGGTAGTGTGAGGTTTCAGTGGCGAGCCCACGGCACGTTCGGCGGGGCCTACAGAAATGGGTCAATCTTTCAAGGGATTTGAGCAGCGTGCATTGAGGCCTCTCATATGCGTTTGCATTTGTTTAACCTGGCCGCCGCGCTGCACGCACCGCGTCGAGGGTCCACTCAGTTTGCTTACTAATGTGGACCCCGACAGAGCCAGAATACGCGCGAGGCAATTTCAATGTATGCCCCTCTGTGGCGTTTGCCCCCTAGTTCACTGGCTGGCTACGTCATTATCATGGGTATAATACCTATAAAAAACATGTCTACAACTCGGGAAGAAGTATCCACACACATCATCACACAAATAATTAAGCTGTTAAACATTTTACAGATTAATTTGTAATAACTAGTACTTACAAAGTCTTCATTTTTCTCAATTTCTTCAGTGAGCCAATCCACAGAAACCTTATCATCTTCAACTACACAGGAAATTTGCAGTTTGTGGATGCCATACGCCAGAGGAACTAATTTAGCTGCGCCCCAGAGGAGACCATCTGAGGTGATGTTACGTACTGCCTCCTCCAAAGCCTTCATGTCAGTCTCATCATCCCAAGGTTTGACATCCAGAATAATGTTTGACTTGGCAATGAGGACTGGCTCTGAAAATCAATATAGGACGCATTGTTTTTAAATGAGCAGGGCCAAGATTATCCATTTATGTTACAATCTCTTTTATGTTACAATGGTTGCCAGAAAGCACGAAGTATTTAAATTATGCAATAGTTTTTCATCAGCCATCTCAGCAGACAATATCTAAAGGGTACGAAAAGTAGGATGAAAGCAAAGTTACCCTTCCTAAAACTTAGCAACCTTTTACAAAGCTCTGTTAAAGTTTGTCTCTTTCTAACAAATATAAATATAAATATCGAGATGACGGCAAGGGACAAACGATTATCAACGGCTAGTTAGATTTGACAGACGTTTATGAATAACGCCATAAGTCTGTACCAGGGGTTTCAAAATATTGCATGCAAACCTACAGAGGTTGTTGTTGTCGCTTGTCAAGCAACAAGTACCTATAACTAGATTTTCTTAAATAAGGTGTTTTTTCCCGTTATGTGGTTTGTAGACATCTGGAAACTTTATTAGGGGTACACAGGGTAAGAAGCTTCGAAAGCCCTGCTTTATACTGTGAATATGCTACTGGAATAAGTATCAATAAGTTTTTATCTAAAATTTTATTTTTGGTACAATCGTTGATTGCTGACTGTACTTTTCTTACCACAGGCAGCTAATACTCATCGATATATTTCTAAAAACTTCAAACACAGGTTCCGTTGTTTCATCACAGAGTTCCTATGGCCACCTTCTGTCTCCATCATAAGATCAGCTCCATGGTACAATAATATTGCATTGTCACCCAACCTACATAAGTATGTACATTTTCAGCTCAATCGAAAATAAGGAAGTGGGTCAAATTTGGCTTCCAAGATTTGACCCACACATACATACTAACAGGGCAGAAGCGCTGATGGCCTAGCGGTAAGATTGTGCGACTTGCAATCCCGAGGTCGCGGGTTAAACCCCGCCTCGTACCAATGAGTTTTTCGGAACTTATGTACGAAATATCATTTTATATTTACCAGTCGCTTTTCGGTGAAGGAGAACATCGTGAGGAAACCGGACTAATCCCAACAAGGCCTAGTTTCAATTTTGGACCCGGGTACGTCCTTAAACTACGTCCACAAGAGAGGTATCCAAAGCCATTCCATCTAAATTCGACAAATGGGGTGCGCCGTGTGATTTTTAATATGAATAAAAAAAATTGAGAACTTTCCTTAAGGTGTCAGGAAAGATAAGCCACCACCATTTATTTTTTTATCTTTTAATTTCAGAGCAGTGTCCATTCGAAGGAAAAAATCGGGTCAAATTCCTGCTTGTACATAATGTGGTCTAACTTTTGATTTAGAATAGGTAACCAAATAAATTCTTTATTTGATTAGGTGTGAAATGAGTATTTTATATTGTATGACAAAAGTTCGCTAAACAAACAAAATGGTGTGCCGGGACAACGCGAGAAAGAGGATACATACTTATTTATTTATACGTACTAATAGGGCAAGTCAAATAAAAGCGTGTAATGAAACATCCACTTAAGAGGGGGCTAATTAATTTTAGTACAAAATACCTAGTTTTATAACATAGGGATTTGGATACCAAAATTTTAATCAGAAATATACTGTCAAGAGTTATTGAGGCAAAAATGTAAAAGCCACGCAATCGCCAAATCTTCCGTCGAAAGTTTCGCGCGACACGCCTATATCTTTGTTAATTTCGAATTTACTGAGTTTACGCCCCGTCTTAAATGATTACATCGAAAATCATATTTCAGAAAGTACAATCTCCTACTAAGATATTTAAACCTGCATGGAAGTTTGTTTGTTTTGTTTGTGGGAGGTACCATCAGGTTCAAATGTGCATGGACAATTTATGATGATTCATAACTTGTCAACGCACTTTTGAACCCTACTCTACAAGTATCTCTGTAGATGACTTCTCGTAAGCACAGAGAAATAAGTAATCATAGATTGCTCACTCCATACATATACATCAGATCTCTTATTAAATTGCTTATTATTTTCGTAGTCGACATCTAGCGAAAATATCAGTATTGCCGCGGTGTGCCGACCCCTCTGCCTTAGGAGATTTCTGAGATAAGCAATGACATTCAGGGTATAAATGTACGTACTCTTAGATTTCTTAGCGTTGTACGCTGCAAGACGTTCCTCTCTTATTCTAGCTGCTTCTGCACTCTCTTCTTCATCATCTGACCCAAAAAGATCAACACCATCATCTGAATCTTCAGCTTCTTTAGCTGCAGCCTAAAATTAGACAATACACATACATGAAGATGAACAAATATAGCATATGCACAAGCTGGCTTAGCACAGGAGTGCCGAGATAGTATTGTATTGTAGTTCGGGCGATTTTCCGCAACTCGACGACTGGCGCCTATTTTGCGTGACACGCCGAGATAGTATCCGAGTCACTCTGGAGATAGACTACCCGTATTTTTCTAAATGTATTAATTAGAGAGGGACTGGTAGTTAGTCTATCCCGCGGACGAAAACGTTACAGCGCTCTTGTGTTAAACATACAGAATCTCAATAGACAATAAATAATTTTACGTTGGCATATTTAAGAAAAAAAAAAAAAAATATGGCTCTTTATTCACAAATTACGGGTTTTAGTTTGCATACCTAGAAAGGCAGTAGCTATTTCGTATTCTATGTTGATATTTCAAATGTGCTTTGTACACGTTTTTTTTTTCAAACAGAAGTACTGAGTAATGGCGCTCACTGCAGTTTTCTCCGTTGCCACGCATTTTTTCCGACAACTCACGAATAAATAAATTGATGTTACTAACATATCTACTTTTTTTTTACTAACCAAAAACCGCTTTAAAAATCATATACATTTTTATTTATTTATTATAAACTGATTAGCGATTGGCCCTAGACATACCTGATGGAAAGTGAAGACAGGGCCGAAGATCGGTTCAGTAGTAGCCTATTCACTCTTGCTTTAAAGAGACTGAGGTCATATCATATTTTTACTGTTTTCATCCACTAAAGTATTTATTTATCATTCTCTCTACTACTCTTGGATCACCCCAAAGAGAATTTGAAATAGAGGTGTATTGTCAAAGAAAACTTTGTAGCCACCGCTCAAAACAATACCTTTGGCCTTTGATCTATTAGATGGCGCCACTTTTTGATATTTAGCAAATTTAACACATATTTATACTTTTAGTTAGTCTTATATGTCTTAGCAATTTCCTCGCGCGTATGCTCGCTCTGTGTGGATCCGCCTTATTACATAAGTATGTGCTACTAAAATGTAGTTTGCATAAAAAGAAAGAAATTGTAATGTAAGTCAATATTATGAACAGTCAGCATCAAAAGTAGTGGATCAAACAAGGTTTCAAAAGTATCTACCATTCTGTAACAGCTTAACAAAATGTGGTGGTTCTATATGTAGAACAATTGAGACGTTAAAAGATATACTTTTGAACGTAAATTTTAGAAATTTATCAATATTTGGAAAGTTATCTGGAATATCAGATACTTTTGGCGCGTTGTTTCATCCGCTACTATTTATATTTATGCTGATCCTACCTATTCTTATGACAAATAAAGATCTTTAAAACTAATTTCTTTGCCTAAAACTTAATTTAAGCTTTTTTTTGTATGATATAGGAGGCAAAAGAGGAGTCATATCCCCTGATGGTAAGCGATTACCGTTGCCCATGGACACCACCAAAAGGCTTTTAAAAAAAATAATTATCTGTCAAAGATTTTCCCCATTCACACCCATCTTGTCTTGTGTCATTTTGACCGATATGAAGACTTAGATATGTATTTGAAATACAATTCAATTTAAATTCCAAGTTGGTCCTTTGTACATCATTTAGGCCTTTAAAGAACAACAATGCGAATGTATTTGTTTTAATCTGGATTATAGGGATACATAAATGCAGAGGTCTAAATTTGAATGTCACCATAATTGTACTTGCAGTGCATGTGTCAATTAGATAAAATGTAATTCCATATACATCTAATGGTTTCACCTTAGGAGCCTCAGCCTTGGCTTGGGATGGTTTGCTGCTCTCTAGAGTCTCAACACGCGCCTGCAGGCTGATGACAAGCTTGCGCAAGTCATCCATAGTCTTCTTGAGCTCCGAGTTCTCTTTCTCGAGGTTGCTCACTTTGTTGGTCAGCTCTGTGTTTGGAACTCCGGCTAATGAAGCAACACTATCCATCTGAAATTATTACAATTATTAAATAGCAACTTGTCTTCAATAATAGTGTTCGGGCAAGTATAGCCTGCTTCTATAAAATGTTAAGCCTGCAAGAATAGTCTTCTTTTTATTATAAATATATATTATTAAATATTCAGGTATGTTGACTATTGTCCTTAATAATAATCATAAGTCTTAACTTTATTTAACCCTTATAATGAACCATCTGATAATGATTTCCAATAATGATGATAGTCTTTTACACATACTATTTCTTCATCCACTATTTTTCCAATTGTACTTCTTTATAAGGGTTAAGTTGTAGCGTTAAAAAATGTGTGAATTTATGTAAAATAAGTTTTACTCACACATTCTAGGGAATTTTTGATATGTTGCCTTGCTTTTGCCACTTCATTAGCCAAAGAAGACTGAGTTGAGGCAAGTGGAACTCGGACCTACAACATCATATTTATATGTAAATAAAAAATACTTTTAATATATACTCAACTAAAAAAACAACGGCATGGATAAGGGGTGAATAAATTCAATAATAGATAAAGATAATTGTCAATTGGATCATATAAAAATTAAATGAATGCACTTTGATCTGAAACAGATGCTACTGACCTTCGACAAGGACTCGTAGTAATCCCGCTCCGCATCATGATAGATGGTCTTGTCTAACCAAATTTTTTCGTGGATTAGGGCCGACATTGTCTAATAACAAAAACAATTAAATATTTAGAAGTTTCACTATAAATTAATTATTCTTCTTAACATAATTATTTTACCATACACAGAGAATAACAAAGAATAAATGAAATATTTTAGAGTAATCTAATATTGGCGTGGAACCATAATGCAGCTCTTACAATTTGTGTTTAAATTCAAATATGGATATTTAAGGTTATAGTTATCAAGTTACTATTCTCTTAAGACAATAATAAAAAAAGAGGAATATTTACATGTTTCCAGATAGAATTTACCTTTAAATTGATGATAACTATACAGAGAAGCACCAGAAACCGAAGAAAATGAAATAAAAGTTCCTAAATTAACACGAACGAACCGCACCAATCATCGGTTTTTCGAAAAAAGAGCGTATCGTATCCCCCTTCTTCCACGACGACAAGACACATGTCAAACGGTCAATGTCAAACGGTTATGTTGCCATACATATTTAAAAAAAAAACTAGTCAAGTGCGAATTCGTTTACCTCGCGCACCGAGGGTTCCGTACGAACTTTCAATTTTCTCATGTAACTATAATCTCGAAAGACTTTTGACTAGAAGTATATTATTAGTATAATTATGTACATCGCCATCTATGGACAATTTGGCTAACTAATTTGTTCGATCTGTATGTAATACATACAGATCGAACAAATTAAACTATTGAAATCAAAAGAATTATTGAAACCGCTTTCAATATTTTTTTTGATTTCAATAGTTTTATTTGGAAGAAGTTGTCTTAAGTGTAATCTCGTAGGAATTTCTATTAAAGTCAGAACGCAATGTTGGAAGCAATGGAGACTATCTTACGGAAATTAATACGTATTTATAAATTAAACGAATGCTCAAAAGATAAAATATACAACATATATAGAGATCGAAAAACAAGGAAGTCGGACACATTGTTGCCTAGCAACCGTTATTCTTAGATCAGAATGAGGTTTGAATACTTTTCCCCCAACTTATACCTACTCTCAAGGTTTGATTATGCAGATGTAGTATATGGTCCACGCTTATTAGCACGGACTGTACCCCTAGTGTAAATTTAATCGACATCATAACGTGACGAACGCGTTTGCGTTAAGTCTCATTTTGTATAGGATTTTGAGTTTCCAAAACGTCCCGCTTGGCGCGCTCTTTCTAATTCCAATACAAAATGAGACTAAACGCAAACGCGTACGTCACGTTTCAAAATCGAATTTATTTACACTAGGGGTACTGATCGCATTATACAAAGAGTTCAAAACGTATTGTGCGCGCTATTGTTTTAGAATTCCCCCTCGAGCGCATGTGAGTCCTTATTTAAATGCATCAGGTATTCTCAAAATGGCTTACAGAAGAGAACTCCATCTATCTTCATTGTTGTTTGGTGTATTAAAGTTCTCAAAACCCGAGTACCTCTTTGAAAAGCTCACCTGGCGCTCAAACACTTCTATGAAGTATGGCCTTAGATCGATCAGCAACAAATTGGTAGCTTCACATCATTGCACCTCTGCTTTTCGAGGTAGTTTTAAATACACAGCCACTAAGTGCTGGAATAATATCCCGCCACCATTGCAGATTTTTAATAGTCTTAACAGTTTTAAAACACGGCTTAAGCGACACCTTCTACATATTCAAAATACACTACCTCTTGGCTGTAGAGCTATACCTTCTTATCTCTTATAATAGCCCAGCCAAACATAATTCATTAACTATATTCTTAATAAGTACAAATTTACACTCAACTATATATCTTATCCTAACTTATATATACAAAAAAAAAAAGCTTTATTATTATTTTATTAAAATACTCTAATATGATATTGTACACAAACTAAAGCACATACAAAACCTACACAGTAGGTACACAAATAATTTTATAAATTGCACTCCGTTTCGTCACATATACACATACACAGCCATCTAACTTTTTCTTCTCTTCCTTTTCCTAATAATAATAATAATAAAATGCTTTATTTAATGTTTTTGTTTTAAATTTGTTTTCTTATGTTTTGTTTTTATTACTAGGGATCGACTGAAAACCAGCGTTGCAGTACATTTACTGCAACTTTATGCTGAGTCGAGCCCCTTTTTAACATCACGCTGTTTATATGTCAGCCAACGCATCTTAGTATTAAAATTGTTTTAGTAGTTTTAAGATTTTATGTTCAAATGTACCAAAGCGATATTTGTGATGTTAAATAAAACTTTTCTATGTCTATGTCTATGTCTATGTCTCAACAATGTGTGTAAGGCCGATTCCTTTCCTCAGCAGAACAACACTTGGTCGTGGCACCGGTTTTGTAAACATGTCTGCCAGTTGGTCCGTTGTGGCTATCTTTTGTACGGTTATTAGTCCTTCAAGGACCTTTTCTCTCACGAAGAAATGTCTAATCCGTATATATCCGTATAGGCAAGATTCGTCTTCCAGCCTCATTATCAACGAAGAGAGTCGGAACCTCCTTGACCTGAGTCAGTTGACTAAATATTCTCTGAAGCCAAATTAACTCTTTTGTAGCTTCCCTGGCTGCAACGATCTCAGCTTCAGTTGTATAGATTGAGACTGATGGTTGTCTTTGGCTCAGCCACGAAACAGCTCCTCCCGCGTATTAACTAGTGACACCGGTACCTAGTCGATCTTCCTGTTGTCTGATCTCCTCCGTGGTCAGCATCACTGTACCCAACAATAAAGTGTTCGGGATGGTCTGATTTGTACTTAATACCGAAGCTGCTTGTTCCCTTCAAGTATTTGAAAACCTTTTTCACCATGAGCCAATCCGAATCGTCAGGGCTCCACAGTTTTCTAGATGCAACGCCAATAGCATAAGCTATATCCGGACGAGTTCCTACCATCAACGCCGTCGCCTACGTGATGACATAGTGGCCGCGGCCAGGGTGCGCCGAGGACTGACGGCGGGACATCTGTTCGAAGCGGCCGGCTGCTCAGATGCTTCGTCAGCATCCGAGACAGTGGTGTCGGCAACTCCAATATATGTTAATGAACATTTAACTTTAAAAAATAAAATCTTATATGCTAAAGCCCGCGTCATACGAAAAGATAAAAACTATAAGTGGATTTGGGTAAGGAATGGTACTATACTTATGCGCAAAACTGATGATTCGCGAATCCTTGCAATTAAGAGTGAACTTGACCTAGATCGCTTGTGACGGGTTTGTATACATTCACTTGTAGTTATTAGTATTAAACTGCACGGGTGGCAATATTTGTATAACTATCATGAGATCTTTTTACTACTGTTATACGTCACAATAAAAATAGTTAAAAAACAATTGCTTTGTGTGATAAACTGGCTACCACGATCTGATTCATTGTATATTGGGCTGCGTTACCACAAAGGGACTATATTTGGCTACAACTTGTGTATATATATAATATTATTTGTACTCCCAATATTTAAAATTCTTGTTTATCGAATATATCATTGGATGTCACGATTGATAATAATACTGCCTGCTGGGCTGCCTAGTTACACATTGTCTACACAAATTAATAGTTATAATAATAGTACTCGCAAACAATTAATCCATAGAATAAAACTCGACTATTTTACAGTAGCTCACACATGTATCGACCGGTCGCGCTCGTACCACTGCACACTTACTATCGGATTGTTTTTTTGCATTACATATATTGTGTTATATTTCGTGTAGTGTCGAATAAAAGTGATTTATCATTTTATTACCAAAATTGCGGTGGACTACGATCTAAGCTGGTCGATCTTCGCCTTAATGTACTTAACTCTGCGTACGATATAATAATGTTAACCGAGACATGGCTTCAACCCGGTATACAAGATGCCGAGATATTGGGTAGTGATTACATAATATACCGTCGGGACCGTGACCTTTCAACTAGTCTTAAAAAGGATGGGGGCGGGGTACTCATTGGAGTCAGAAAACCAATACAGGCTACCCGCTATACGGAATGGGAATCTACAGGTGTTGAGGACCTGTTTCTAGTACTACATACTCCTAACTGTAACCTTGTTATCTCCGTCGTTTACATCCCGCCGGCGTCAAGCAAAGATACCTACATTAACCACCTTAAATCTATCGAAAAAATACAGGACTTAACCCCCAACTGCCAAATGTGTATTGCGGGAGACTACAACTTACCTGAACTCACATGGGCTGTGAATCAAGGTCAACTGATCGCTCAAACCACCTCTATTCCTAGTGAGGCCTGCCAACACTTGCTTGATACAATCAACCTACTAGATTTGCACCAATATAACCTACTGACCAATCAAAATATGAGGACATTAGACTTACTACTCTCAAATACAGATTGTAAACTCTCCCCTCCCGATATAATTCTAAGTAATATTGACAGACACCACCCTCCATTCCAATTCAGCATTAATATAGACAATTTTACTCCATTGCCATCAATTGACACCCCAAAATATAATTTTTACAAAGCAAACTACTCTGACATTATAAATGAAATAAATAAGATCGACTGGTCACATGAACTAAATCCACTGCATACAAATGAGGCTGTTTTAAAATTTTATAATATTATCTATAAAATAATTGATGACAATGTTCCCTTATGCAAAAAAAAAAACACAACCTACCCTAAATGGTTTTCGCATGCTCTTATAAAAACGTTAAAAAGGAAAGAAAAGGTATGGCTAAAATGGAAAACATATAAGTCACTTAGGGATTATAGCGAATACTCACTGCTACGCTCACGATGCAAGTCACTTATATCAAACTGCTTTCGCAAGTACACGGATAATACCGAGAGCGCAATGAGATCAAACATAAAATCATTTTGGGCGTATATATCCTCGCTGAAAAAAACAAAGTCGAACTACCCCCAGACTATGTTCCTTGACAATGTTTCTGCGAAAACCCCCAAAGACGTAAGTGAACTATTCTCAAAATTCTTCAACTCCGTATTCGAGCCCAAAATCAGCTGCAGTAGACGCGATTTAGACGATTTACCATGCTCACAGTCGGCTACTATTATATCCGATATATTGATAAGTGACGTCGATATCAAACGTAAGCTCCGCCATCTGGACACTAATAAAGGACCTGGTCCGGATAAAATTAGCCCACAATTTTATAAATATACATTACCAGCAATAATAACGCCACTTAAAATATTATTTAATAAGTGCCTTCGAGAGGGAACTTACCCCGAATATTGGAAGCAGTCGCTCGTCACTCCCATCCATAAATCTGGGTCCAAAGCCCAGGTCAACAATTACCGACCGATATCAATACAATCCTGTATATCGAAACTACTTGAGTCACTGATCCACGATGTAATCTACCCGCTTGTCAAAAATAATATTTTACCACAACAGCACGGCTTTATGAAGAATAAGTCCACATCTACTAATTTGTTATTATACTCAAACTATCTATTTTCCTCCATGGATCGACGTACCCAGGTAGATGCGGTATATACGGATTTTCGAAAAGCCTTCGACAAAGTGGATCACCTACTACTTTTGCGTAAACTAGCTTTTAATGGAATCAAAGGCAATCTACTTCGATGGTTTGCTTCCTACCTAGAGAACCGCACCCAAAAAATTGTTATCAATGGTTATGAATCGCAAGCATCCCACGTACCATCTGGGGTAATTCAAGGATCAATCTTGGGACCACTTCTGTACACCTTATTCGTTAATGACATTGGTAATTGTTTTAGGAACTGTAAGTTTGCTATGTTTGCTGACGACCTGAAAATATTTAAAACAGTAAAGAACCAGTATGACTGCACTCTCATTCAGGAGGACTTAGATCGGTTCCATCATTATTGCTTAGAAAATAAACTATACTTGGCGTATGATAAATGCGTTCATATCACATTCACCAAAAATAAAAATATAATACTCTCGAGTTACAATATAGGAGGGGAAATGGTCCAAAGAGTTTCACAAATAAAGGATCTTGGGGTGACATTCGATGAGAAGTTAACATTTGACCAACATATACACAAAATAACATCTAAGGCTTTTCAAATGTTAGGATTCGTTCTTAGATCAGCCAAGCCTCTAAAGAAAAGTTCGTCATATATATTACTTTATAACGCTCTTGTGCGACCTTATCTCGAGTATGCATCAGAGATATGGAACCCGCATTACGCTGTGTACATAGATGCTGTAGAAGCAGTTCAGAAACGCTTCCTTAGAGCCCTCCACTTCAGACTTGAACATGCAAATCTGTCATATATCAAGCTGCTAGAAAGGTATAAGCTAAAGACGTTGGCGAGCAGACGCCACGCCCAAGATGCTACCGTCTTATATAATATATGTACCGGTCAGTATAACTGCCCGGAGCTCCTGGAGGCTATCAGTTTCCGAGCTCCCACCTACAGGACACGGACACTTTGCCTATTCGCGGTCTCGACGGCTGCCACTAACGCTGGGGTACGAGCTCCGCTACGTAGAATTTGTCATAATTACAATAAAAACCTAATCTCGGTTGACATATTTAATAATTATACTCGATCCAACTTTAAGCGCAAAGTGAGCTTGCTCCTATAATGTTAATTTAATTTTAATTACCTGTATTGTAGCTTAATTTCTTTTGTATTGTTTATTGCTGTGATTTAGGCCGAACTCGATAATCCTATTTTTGTGTTTATGTACATACTAGTAGGATATGATAAATATTGTAATAGTTTAGTATTAATATAAGTAAGGATGTCTGTTTTAAGTACCGATTACAACGCTGTCGTAAAATTATTGTCGGAACTCCTAGTGGGAATTGTGTTAGGATGTAGGCTAAATTTATTATTTTAGAATCTTATCCGTATATATTACTGGCCTGTATCTGTTTTTTTCCCCAATAAAGAAAATAAAAATAAAATAAATCAAGTACGTCAGAGCAGTAGGTTCACGGTATGGAAAGTGCCGTTTCCGTCCTACTACTTTCCCTGTTTCAGTAGCCAATGTCACTGATTCCTTTTGAATGGGAGTTGATAAGGGATATTAGTGTAAAGAGGTTTGATTGGCAATCGATTCGAGCTTGATTTTTTAATTTTAAAAATGGAATGTCAGATTTTGAATTCATAGATATTCAAAATCTGAGCATCACTCTTCGTCTGTCTAATCGAAGTCATGTAATTATTTATGTAACGGTGTCAAGTAAATAATAAAAATAATGTTGTGGTATTCAAAAAGTGCCTTTCTCATAATTTTACTAGATGTCCAAGGACCTCCCAATAATTCTTCAAGGGATTACAGTCAGCCATATGAAACCTCTCTAGAATTTTCTTTGTGTAAAATTCCTGTTTTATGCTGATAGATCCATCGTCATCTTGTATAATTTCTAAACCTAAGTAGGTAGTAGGATGCAGATTTTGTAGTTATGTTCAACCTTTTTTGCAAGTCTTTTAGAAATTCGTTTGTAACTTCTGCATCTGTAGCAGCAACTAACCTATCATCCACATACAAAGTTATAAGAAGCTTCTTTCCATTAATCTTCTTAACAAATAGGCAACTGTCTGCTTCACTCTGTGTGAAGCCTAAGTCTAAAAGTATTTCAGCGAAGTGCTTGTTTAAGACCATATAACCTTCGTTTTAGCTTCATGTAGATGTCTTCTTGAAGTTTTCCATATAGGAATTCTGCTGAGACGTCTAATTGCGTGAGTACCAGTCTTTCCTTAGCCGCGACGCTTATGAGTGGTCTTATTGTTGCCATTCCTGCGACTGGACTGAATATTTGATAATAATCAACGCGTTTTCGCTGCTTAACGCCTACTACAAGGCGCGTTTTAAATTTCTCTACAGAGCCATCGGGGTTTCTCTTGATTCTATAAACCCATTTTGAAGAGAGCGCCTTTCTATTTGGTGGTAGTTCACTAAGCACCCACACATCATTTTCTTTTAAAGATGCTAACTCCTTTTTCATGGCGTCCTCCCATTTACAAGAGGGCTTTTTATAGCCTCTCTGTAGGACTGGGGATCTGTAAAAGTGTCAACATTACATACATAGTCGTCGAATTTCTCTGGAGGTCGAAGGGTCGTTCTTCTTCTCAGGTCGTATCAGGGATGTACGGTGTCAAAGAATGCTTCTTCCTCTGGTTCTTCTTCAATAGGAAGTGACTCAGACGCGATTGGATTTATCTTCTCCTCAGCCTCAACCTCAGCTGATGCTTCGTCGTCAGCTGTCATTATGGATCCTTTTGGTCTTTCCTCAGAAAACACTAGATGTTCACCAGCGCTAAGAGAATCTACAACTTCTTGTCTTTCATCGATAAGAAATGGACTTTTACCGACGCTCATCGAATCTTCCACTTCATTTTCCTCCCTAAATTCAAACGGCGATGTATTTTCTTGGCGATATATTGGTAAGTCGTTTGGTACCGGCACGCCAAAGTTTAATGTTCGACGGATTTCTAGTGATACTATTTTTATATCAGTTCATTGGGTTTCAAATTTCTGGGGCATTTTAACCTCAGAGTTATCTCTGTTGAGCGGCTTTTCATCAAATATGACATCGCGAGAGCGTATAAGTCAATATTTATCGTTTTCTGTCGCTGCCCATATACGATAACCGTCATCATTATCGTATCCGACCAGTCTTCCTCTAAGTGCTATCTTCGAAAGTTTCTGTCTCTTTTGCTTTGGAATGTGAGCATAACACGTGCTGCCAATTATCATTAAATGAGATATTGTTGGCTTCTTGCCATTCCATATTTCAAACGGTGACTTATTTTCTACTCTGGAGGGACCAGTTCTATTAATGACATATGTCATCGTGTTCACGATCTCTGCCCTGCCCAAAGCGCTTGAGGGAAACCTTCGCCGCTGTAAATGATTGATCTTGCTACTGCAACGCTGCAACCATTTTGCTCCGGCGTGTATGGCATTGTCAGCTTCTGCTTGATTCCATTCTTAGCAAGAATCTCTCTGGCATCTTATTGTCGTATTCACCGCCATTATCACTTAAAAGCGTCTTTATTGAGTGGCCTGCATTGCGTGCTTCTAAAATAATTTGTTCTAGTGTTGTTAGTATTTGTTATAGAGTTTGTTATAATTATCAAAAAACTCTTACCTCTATGTCGCGAATCGAGTACCAATCTAGTCGGACAGTGTAAGGAAGGCATCGCGATGACCAGTCGGCAACATTAATTATATTTTTATAAGTGGGTAGGAGAATACTCTTGAATTTCCGACGCAACCGTGCGTTCCGCCAGTTTGCCTGCAGCAGCAACAGTGAACAGTCAGTAAGTAGTGTTATTAACTATAGTAATTTGAGTGCCACGTGCTGACGTCGGATAATGGATACGACGTCAGCTTACATCTTGCAAGTTAAGTACGCTCAATCTTCGTATCTATTTCTATTCCATGTAATAGTTGTAATTTGATTGATTCCCATTTAGTACGCTCAATCCTGGTATTTATTACTTTTGCCCTTAATTATCTGATTAGTGATTGATGCGTTAAGTACGCTTGGTTTGCTATTTACTCTTTGTATTGTAACTGATTATGATCCTGAATTATCTGATATGAATTGTAAGAGTCTACAAATAGAATTCCCATGACTCCTTTATATATGCATTGTCTGATCATTATTTCTAATGACCCCTTGATACCTACTAAAGTCCTCCATGACAACTATAATGTACCTGGCTAGATTACGTGGGAGTTCACCACCGTACGTGTGGTACGGTGGACTTGGTGGTATTATAGAAGGCAGAGATGTGTGGGCACCCCAGTGGTAGTGGAGCCCATGTGTCAGTGGAGGAGTTGAGATGTGGAGGCCCCTGTGGTCGGGGTCCCCACGTGCAAGTGCCTGACGACTTGACGAAGCCTGTGTGCCGGCAGCTTGTATGGCGTTAACGCCGAGAGCCTGACGAGGCTGATATGTGTCGGCACCCCTGTGATCGTGGTGCCGACGTGCCTGTAGAAGGAGTTTGTTTGACGGCACCCCTGTGGTCGTGGTGCCGGTGATTCTGTGGGAGGCATAGATATAAACTAGGGATAAGCCCTTGCATACCAATTGCCATTGCGGCCTTGAAGTAAACCACGTGAGCACCGCCCATATCCCGCCTACCAAGCGCTCGAAGGGATAACTTTGTACGGGCGTACATACAAATGCAAACGCTACGCAGGTTACGTTTAAACCCGTCACAGACGGAGGAATAATATCGTATTTCTCGTATTCAAATGTACGAGTATTAATGTGGCATAATGTAGAAAAATATGAAACAGCATGAGCCGGTGTCCATGGCTAGTGACGATCCACTGGTTAAAACGCATAATATGGATTTATGGACTTTTATACTTTTACCTACATTTAATTATAAGTTTTATACATGCTAAGAATAAAATATATACCTAAGTCAACGAATAAAACAATAACAAACCCGTGTTCTTGTAATTTTGAATGTTATGTGTCCATATATAATGCATTTCTACTTCATAATAACTTCCAAAGAGAAATGACGTCCTTACAAGGTTAATGCATTAGCGTGAGAATGAAATAAAATTATCGTTCAAAATTTGTTTTAAGCAATAAATAAAAGTAATTGGGAATTACTTTCCGATGATATGAGATCAGATCTTTCTTCTTACACGTTTTGTAATGGTTTTTACAACCTTTTACAACGCAATTAGGCATTTTTGTGTTATTCTGCGTGACATCTTTTCACTGCGCAATTCGCCACACGACAGCGCAGCGGTATAACTAAATGCGATTTTGACACCCATGTATCGACCCCATTCGTAGTGCTCGTAAGGCCGGTCTTTACGAAGTAATATATAGGTCTATGGTGGGAGGAGTATGATATGATATCTGAGATGTTACTGACTTACCGACTATGTGACCATGCTGAGTTTCCATGACCATACCAGACTGATCGTATTTAGTGACTGTGTAGGGGGAAGCGGGGCAGTTTCGTACACCTTTTTTTGAAATTAAGTTTAGGCCCAATAATTAACTCAAAATACAATATTTTTATACTTAGTTGATGACAAATTTAGTGAAGTATACATAATATATCTTTTTTGTTAAATATATGCTCAATAATAGAGATATATGGATTTTAACAAAAAATGGGATTTTTTTCATTCTGCCCCACCTGCACGGCACTTTGATACATAGCATGGGATACTTTGATACATCATTTTGGGGTACTTCGGTACGTGAATCAAAGTGTCCCGTAAATGTTTCAAATTGCCCTGCAGAGCACACATTACAGATACAGAAAGTACCTAGTAAACTTAAACTTCTTGAACATTATAAAAAGCCTATTAAGCCTTGATTTTGATAATTAAGTATAAAGTCTCAAATAATATTAATGAAATATTCAATAACCGTGGCAATGTGGAAATATTGTCAACAGTTCGAGGTAAGAGCCAAGGTACATCAGTTTCCCCTACCTAACTGTGGATTGAATTATATGAACGAACAATACAATGATGATGCAAAAAGCATTGGGTTCCTTGCAGGAGCCGGAGCAGGAGTTATTGATCAAAACCTCTTAAAGGCGACTCCAATTGTGGCAATTGTTAAATAATCCAAGGCCGGGAAGTGGTGTGCCGGGGGATTTTTTCCCGGAACAAGGAATATTCCCTTATTGGAAATTCCTTGGAACTTTCATCTGTTCCCGGCAATATTTCCCAAAAAGGGGAACATTGAAACAGATTATTGTAGTATATTTTTTTTATTAAATTTCATTTATTCAGCTCGAGTAATATGAACATGACTTACAATTTGTTACTTTACAATATTAATTTTTATTTCTAAATAAGCTGTGGTTACCTATAATTGGACAAACATCTTCCCTTAATGTTATGTAAGCTACAGATTATTTTTTCTCTAATGTATTGTCTGTTGGTGATCCTAAATAAAAAAGAAAGCTAGCTATAACAAAACTGCGTTTAGTAAAATGGCCATAAACCGTAAATTGCAAGTGGCTTCCAAAAAAAACTTGAATAGTGGGTTTGCCTAAAACAGTCTCCTCTTTGGATTAAAAAAATACGGCATTACTTTAAGCCATCAAAGTGCGTGGTTGCGAAATCATAATGAAGTCAGACCAAATTTAGAAATTTTCTCGATACTAACAATTTTTTTTGAGTTCGGCGAAAATGTCTACAGTTTTGTTATTGGATTTTGTGATAATACAGTGCAACAGACTTCACAAAAACCCGTCCTAAATACTCGCATGTGCAAGAGTTTCTTGGTAAAAAGCTTACGGAACTCCACTATTATTATTAGTACCTACTACCTAGCTTATTTTGACCCTAATTAAACCGTGGTTATATGTATCATTATTTTTTTTTCTATTTTTGTTGATTTAAGACGTAATATTGTAAGAAATATTTATTTTAATAATTGCCAGTAACCATCGAAACATTCTCAGGAAGAATGGGAATTTTCCCGGCACTATAGGGAATTTACTTTGGTAGTAGGGATACGGTATTTGATGTTTTAAAAAAAGTTTAAGATAATATACAACTCCCCCTTGTTTGTGTTGTTGACTGAATATCTGATAGTAAAATAGTATATCTATGCACAATTTCGAAATTCCCTTATTTTTCCTTCAAGGGGGAATATTCCCGGGTATGTTACCGAGAACAATCCCACCTAGAGAAA
Organism: Cydia pomonella; assembly: GCF_033807575.1. Lineage (NCBI taxonomy): Eukaryota > Metazoa > Arthropoda > Insecta > Lepidoptera > Tortricidae > Cydia > Cydia pomonella. The sequence goes on from NC_084708.1 coordinate 13,088,443, forward strand.
ATTCCCGGGAACGGCACATCAGTAGGACCAATTTGGCGTGCGTGTAAATTGCAAATCTACTTAGTGAGCTTAATAACAGTAGCGTGTACATTGCAAATCTACTTAGTGAGCTAAATAGCAGTAGCACTACCAGTGACAAAAAACAGCTGGGTTTAATTTAAGATACAAGAAAAATAACGTCATAGAGGTACACAGTAAAATAGGTACATGGTATGCAAAAAAACATTAAGATCATTATCATCTTTCGAAAACATAGTAAATCAGCATCGCTTGATTAGTAAATAATCATAATTTATCTGTATCCGCTGCAAGTATGTTTATTATCATGTTTACGTGAGACATAATTTAAAGAGTTTCGTAAAATGGTACCACAGCTACCCATATCCATAATGTGTTACACACCTGTGGGGCTTTCACCGCTGATTTAAACAATTCTTGGAAATTAAATAAGCATTTACGTATTTATGTCGTATCTTCGGAGCAATTCGATATTTAGATTAAGGTTGTCTTGGTTTTTTATTTAATGTATGTACCTTCTAAATATTATAATAACCTCTTAATAGCATAGGGTATTTTTGAAAAGCCAGTCCTAAATAGGTACTCGTATGTACAAGAGTTTATTGGTAAAAAGCCTACGAAACTCCACTAAGTATTCTTTTTAGTACCTAACTTATTTTGACCCTGATTAAACTATGATGATTTGTATCGTTTTTTAATAGACTTAAAGATTTCAAAAGGAGAAGATTATCAATTCAGTTGTACGTTTTTTTTTATGTTTGTTACTCCATAACTCCGCCATTTCTGAACCGATTTTAAAAAATATTGTTTTGTTTGAATTTTTATATATACAGATTGGTCCCGTTTTTGTCAACACTCAGTTCTGATGATGGTATCTATAAGGAATCGAGGGAACTCTTCAAATATGAAAGGCATACATATAGTGATTTTTGTATTTTCTTTAACAAAACAAGCATTTACATTTAAAAAAGTGACATTTGATGAAGTGGAACTGCTGATCATGATCAGAATGGAACTATCCAACGACGCATAGTACACGTTTGGCGATTTGTCATCTTCGCTGTGTTTGTTAAGCAAATTAGATTTTCAAGACAATTTTTTGTCAAGTTCTAGTTCTGACGATGGGGTCCATGAGGAATCGAGGGAACTCCTCAAATGTTAAAGTCATACATATAGTGATTTTTGTATTTTCTTTAACAAAACAAGCATTTACATTTAAAAAAGTGACATTTGATGAAGTGGAACTGCTGATGATGAACAGAACGGAACTCTTCAAGGATGCATAGTTCCCGTTTGGCGATTTGTTCTCTTTGCATGTTTGTCAAGCAGTTAAGGTTTTCAAGGTACATTTTTATAATTCTATCCTATTTAGTTTTTTTTAATAATTATCTGGTGCTTTATATTTCATGCATGGTGTGAAATAATTTACCTTAAATACTGTCGAATACCCTATTGCGGGTATCTTACCAGTCAACCATAGGACAAATCTGATGTGCAAAGGTTGGTGCAGTGGCAAAAAAAAAAACATGTTACCCCCTTTTCTACATAATTAGGCGTAGGACGCTGTCTTTTTAATTTCATTGTATGAAATTTAAAATCAACAATAATCGTTCTTTCACCGGTCGGTTTTATTTCTTAAAAATTATGTCGATTAAAGACGTGCCACCAGAGATGTGCGAGGATCAACAAATCTTTTGAAATAAATAATTAAAAAACTACCGTCTGCCGTACCTAAAGTCGTTAGTTATTTGCTAAATCTTTGTTGATATTGCGTAACCTATAAATATTTGTTTTTTTTTGCCATATTAACCATTTTTAGAGTTCTGCACCAAAAAGGAACTGTCCGTCCGTCTGTCTGCCACATCGATTTGAAATTTGGAAGAGTCATGAACAAGTCCAATCCAGACACATAGAATGTATTTTTTAGGGTTTCGTTTTCACCTAGAACCCTTATAGTTTCTCCTTGTTCGTCCGTCCTCGGCTTTGTTCCGTGATCGTTGGTGCTAGAAAGCTGCAATTTGGCATGGATACCTACATAAAACAAGCATGACGACAGAACGGTAAAATACAAATAATAAAATATATTTTTAGGGTACCTCTCATACAAAATGTTTTTATTTATTTTTTATTTTTTGTATTGACCCAATAGTGTCGGATATCGTTGGATAGGTCTTTCAAAACGAATATGGGTCTCTTAAAACCATTTTTGGTAAAGTTAATATTTTCGGAAAAACGGCCCAAGAAAAATGTGCCCCCTCTCACATCTGAACATTGGGTTCTAAAAAAAAATAGTTAAACAAAAGTTTAATAAATACTTTCAATGAAACCTATAGCGAACATCATCACCATCAGTCCAGTCGTTTGTATGTTATTGCAAAAAATCTACTCTTCATAGTAAAAAGACGTACAAAGCGCTGTTACCTATATGTACATGCTACTTACTATTTAATAGCCTCCGTTTGACCTTTTTTCAGAATTTTGCTCATATCTTGAATATCTGTACAAATAGTATTATACTTATTTCGGACAAAAGTTTTACCATCAAATTCCCTACAAATTTGGTTATTATTTCTACTCTACGATCAATACTTAAGGAGCTACAGGGTGTTTAAGTTAACAAAGAGGCAAAAATAGGCGATTTAAGAAAACGTCGTTTTTTCGTAACTGTTCATCATAATTTAAATTTTTAGTTTATAATTATCAAGCTTAGTTACCTGCTGACCAAATATAAAAATAATAATAAAAAACTGGCCAAGAGCATGTCAGGCCATGCTCAGTTGAGAGTTCCGTAGTTACCTGTCCGTCAAGGTAGACTTTTTGCCAAAACTTAAAAGTGGCTAAGCCGATCAGGTAGAGCGAACACGCTTCCTTGAAAGTCTTTACTAAGCTTTATTTTCACGATTTTTTCTTATTTTTTGGACTCATACTTCAGAAGTTAGAGGAGCGATTATTTCTGAAAATATTACGTTTATCAAATCATGTTTTTTGCAGATCCTGTTTAGTTTCAAAAGATCTATCTAACGTCACCCCGCATTAAAGGGTTGAACCGAAAAAAAAATCAAAATCTACTTTCCGTGTAGGGGAGCCACCCTTACGTTTTTTTTCCTTCTCGTTTTTATTTTACGATTTTGTCGGGGTAACTGATTTATATATTCATGCCAAATTTCAGCTCTCTAGCATTAACGATCACGGAGCTAAGCCACTGACAGGCAGACGGATATGGCGAAACTATAAGGGTTGCTAATTGACTACGAAACCCTAAAACTCCATGTGGATCCATTGAAAATGGAAAAGGTTTGATTTGCCTCCCTTTTATATTATAAAAAAAATTAGTTGGCCACGTCAAATTAAGCCGATACGATTATACCTTGTGGTGTGGTGTGGTGTACCTTTTTAGGGTTCCGTAGCCAAATGGCAAAAAACGGAACCCTTATAGATTCGTCATGTCCGTCTGTCTGTCCGATTCTGTCACAGCCACTTTTTTCCGAAACTATAAAAGCTATACTGTTCAAACTTGGTAAGTAGATGTATTCTATGAACCGCATTATGATGTTCACACAAAAATAGAAAAAAAACAATAAATTTTGGGGGTTCCCCATACTTAGAACTGAAACTCAAAAAATCTTTTTTCATCAAACTCATACGTGTGGGGTATCTATGGATAGGTCTTTAAAAATGATATTGAGGTTTCTAATATCATTTTTTTCTAAACTGAAAAGTTTGCGCGAGAGACACTTCCAAAGTGGTAAAAAGTGTGTCCCCCCCCCGTAACTTCTAAAATAACAGAATGAAATCTCTAAAAAAAATATATGATATACATTGCCATGCAAACTTCCACCGAAAATTGGTTCGAACGAGATCTAGTAAGTAGTTTTTTTTTAATACGTCATAAAAATTAAAAAAAAAATTTTTTTTCATCAAACCCATACGTGTGGGGTATCTATGGATAGGTCTTCAAAAATGATATTTAGGTTTCTAATATCATTTTTTTCTAAACTGAATAGTTTGCGCGAGAGACACTTCCAAAGTGAAAAAATGTGTGTCCCCCCCCCTGTAACTTCTAAAATAACAGAATGAAAAATCTAAAAAAAATATATGATATACATTGCCATGCAAACTTCCACCGAAAATTGGTTCGAACGAGATCTAGTAAGTAGTTTTTTTTTTACGTCATAAAAATTTAAAAAAAAAAAATTTTTCATCAAACCCATACGTGTGGGGTATCTATGGATAGGTCTTCAAAAATGATATTTAGGTTTCTAATATCATTTTTTTCTAAACTGAATAGTTTGCGCGAGAGACACTTCCAAAGTGAAAAAATGTGTGTCCCCCCCCCTGTAACTTCTAAAATAACAGAATGAAAAATCTAAAAAAAATATATGATATACATTACCATGCAAACTTCCACCGAAAATTGGTTTGAACGAGATCTAGTGAATAGTTTTTTTTTAATACGTCAATAAATTAAAAAAAAAATTTTTTCATCAAACCCATACGTGTGGGGTATCTATGGATAGGTCTTCAAAAATGATATTTAGGTTCCTAACATCATTTTTTTCTAAACTGAATAGTTTGCGCGAGAGACAGTTCCAAAGTGGTAAAATGTGTGTCCAAAGTGGTAAAATGTTGAACAAGATCTAGCAAGTAGATTTTTTTTTAATACGTCTTAAATGGTACGGAACCCTTCATGCGCGAGTCCGACTCGCACTTGGCCGCTTTTTTAGATTTTTGCTCATATCTCGAGTATCAGTAGTACGAATAGCATTATGATTTGGTTTATTTAAAAAAATGTTGCGAAGTGCGTAGTTTATGGTCAGTCAAAAATTAAAAAGTTAAAAACATTGCAGTCTTCATTTCGCGAGCAATGTTGCATACAAACTCCATTATTTGTCGAGTTCAAAACTTAAAAAAAAAGTAGAAATAGTCATATGAAAGGAAGGTATACATCATTTATCAGTACTTATTATTATAATGTTGGTATCGCGACTATTTAGCTGTCTCACAGAGGCTAGCGTATTTTCGGCAGAAAAATACACTTCAATTTTTTATCAAATAAAAATCGGCGGCAAACGAAATCTTTTCAACTGTCAATGGATCGACATGGGGTTTTAGGGTTCCGTAGTCACCTAGGAATCTTTATACTTTAGCCATGTCCATCTGTCTGTCTGTCTTTCCGTCTGGCTCTCTGTCTGTCTGTCTGTCCGTCTGTCCGTCCGCAACTTTGCTCCGTGATCGTTAGTGCTAGAAAGCTGAAATTTGGCCTGAATATATAAATCAATTACGCGTAAAATAAAATCTAGAAAATATTTTTTTGGTTCAACGCTATAATGTGGGATGTCGTTAGATAGGTCTTTTAAAACTTATATAGTTGTATCTGAACGGTAAATTATACGGCTATTGCTGAACCAAAGATTTCCTTTGGTAGGATTGGTCCTTAAGGCCCAAGGATGGATTTAAGAAGTGGAGCCACCACGATTTTTGATGTTAGTTTTTTGAGGTTTTGGCAGCTTCTGCTCTGGAGGAAAATAGAGTCTCAATCTGTATAGAGGCATTAATTGTGCTACTATTCCATGTTTGGTACCATATTCGTATGACTTAATGATGCCAAATTCATTTTAGGACTCATATTTGCACGATAAAGATGTTAAACTACGTAAAATAAATAAAAAATAAGTAAACATTACAGTATTTATTTTTAAAAAATCGAACGCAAAAAAATCAAAGTTGTCACGATTATTCCTAGCCCACGTCCTCCAATACCTCTGGATCCAATTCTATATCATCTTCGATGAGTGCTTCGCTCTATTACACTGTAACAAAATGTAAAACAATGATTACCCAAAAAAGTCGGAACAAACAAGCAAGAAAACTAAAACCGAAAGTTATTCAAACATAAATGTACCTGGAATTATCGCAGTTGCCATTACAGGTCTTGTATAGGAGTGTGCATGGCATTCCTTCTCGCCCACAAAAACAACGGCCTCTACAGCTGTTCTTACATCCACATTTTACCAGCTCTCGCGCCGCATCCCAGATACTGGGCTGGTTTGTCCATATTGGCTGCCATTGTCCTTCTTTTTCAGTCCATCCCCAGTTCGATGGGGAGGGAATGCGGGTGAGGAGTCAAAAGCTTGTCCCCATATATAAACTGCTTGGTAGGCTGCCCTAAGTGTATGCATTTTAAGAGCATCTCTTGTGGGGGGGGGGGGGGGGGGGGGGATATTCTGTAAAGCCTTATTCTTTGTGAACAAAAACTTGCGAGCTTCATTCACCGAAACTAATTCTCTGTCACCACAGTAAAGCTTGATGACATACTTTTCCAAGCTAATCACTATGTCATCTGTCAGTTCATTTAAAGGATTAGAAAGAGCTTTAAAAGTTGATGTGCCACTGCTGTCATGCGTTCCAGGTTAGTGTTTTCCCTTTTGAGTAGAACGCAGAAACGGTGGCACAACCTGTGATTGCATGATAGCCTCTCGTGGCTTTTGCTTTCTCTTCATCCAGATGATGTGCCAAATCATGCGCAGCTATAGAGCTTTGACAAATACAACACCTCGATCAATCTATACTGCTGGACTCTCCGGGGACTGTGGGTCAGCAACCACTAGCAATTTTTCTCGTTTTGCCATTTTGAAAAAAAATCAAGTTAAATAGTTGCGCGCGAGAGTCGCGACCCGCGTCAACCGATTGAGGGCAAACGAACGCGAGCTCACGCAGCAACAGCAACCTGCTCCGCGCTCCGCGCGACTAGCAAGCGAGCAAACGGGGGCGCGGGGTGAGGTATGAGGCGAGTGAGGGGGGAGAGATGGCTGCGCGGGCGGCACTGCAAAGCCCAATCAGTGCGAGTGCGAGGCAATTTGGTATATACCTACATACCTAAATAGAATTACGTATTATTTGAAATTCATATTACAATTTTTTTAATGAAATCCATTTTTACTATATATTGACCTAAATATTATTCCAGAACTGACAATAAGACATTCGATTGAATCAAAAATGATACCTAACTCGATTATATACCTAAACACTACGCAGTTATTAACCTCAGCCTTTGTTAAGGCTAAATCCCCCCCTCCCCCCACCTGCATGAAAAATTCAGGTGGCTCCACTTCGTAAACCCATCTTAGTGATCCAAAGATCAATCCTGCCAAAGGAAATCTTTGGTTCAGCAAAAGCCGTATTCTTCGTTTTTTTGTATTGTACGACTGCAACTAATACGGGTCTTCTAGAATCATTTTTTGATAATCGTTAGATTTACGGAAATAATCGCTCTGAAAGAAAAAAAAGTATTTCCCCCCTCTATTACCTCTAACTTCTGAAAAGGTTCCAATATGAAAAAAATCGTGTAAGTAAAACTTAGTAAAGACTTTAAAGGAAAACTATAGCAAACCTGATAGGCCTAGCCGTTTCTGAGTTTTGGCAAAAAGTCTACCTTGACGGACGGGTAACTAAGGAACCCTACACTGAGCATGGCCCGACATGCTCTTGGCCGGTTTTTTTTATATTTGATCTGCAGGTGACTGAGCTTACATATTCTAAACTAAAAATATGAATTACGTTGAACAGTTACGAAAAAATGACGTTTTCTTAAATCGCCTATTTTTGTCTCTTTGTTAAAAAAGTGACATATGATGAAGTGGAACTGCTGATGATGATCAGAATGGAACTCTTCAACGACGCATAGTCACGTTTGGTGATTTGTCCTCTTCACTGTGTTTGTTAATTAAATTAGATTTTCAAGACCAATTTTTGTCAAGTTCGAGTTCTGACGATGGGGTCCATGAGGAATCGAGGGAACTCTTCAAATGTGAAAGGCATACATATAGTGATTTTTGTATTTTGTTTAACAAATCAAGCATTTACATTAAAAAAAGTGACATTTGATGAAGTGGAACTGCTGATGATGGTGATCAGAATGGAACGCTTCAACGACGCATAGTACACGTTTGGCGATTTGTCCTCTTCGCTGTGTTTGTTAAGCAAATTAGATTTTCATGACCAATTTTTGTCAAGTTCGAGTTCTGACGATGGGGTCCATGAGGAATTGAGGGAACTCCTCAAATGTTAAAGGCATGTATATATATAGTGATCTTAGTATTTTCATCAACAAATCAAGTATTTACATTTGTAGAAGTGACATTTGATGAAGTGGAACTGCTGATGTTGAACAGCACGGAACTCTTCAAGGATGCATAGTTCAAGTTTGGCGATTTGTTCTCTTTGCATGTTTGTCAAGCAGTTAGGTTTTCAAGGCACATTTTTATATTTCTATCCTATTTAGTTTTTTTTAATAATTATCTGGTGCTTCATTTCATGCATGGTGTGAAATAATTTATCTTAAATACAGTCGAATACCCTATTGCGGGTATCTTACCAGTCAACCATAGGGCAAGTCTGAAATGTGTCAAGGTGGGTGCAGTGACAAAAAAAACATGTTACTACCTTCAATGTGAACATTATACTTGACTGCGACTTCACCAGAAAGTAGGGTTATGAGTTTAAGTACTGACGATTCAGTACATCCTGTAGCTTAGGATACTAACTGGATTTTTAAAAATGACATATCGGTAGATTCCTCTTGCCCTTTATAACCTGTTTACATTTGTTTTATTAAAGAATAATCAGTACAGTTACCTTGAGAGGACGCCGAATATTAAATCATATTTTTTCTTCTAGCGCCTAAATTATTGAGCGTATTTCAACAACGGTAGATCCATAATTGGTACACAAGTGCTATGCAATACAAATATACTAAAATTAATGGAGGAAAAATGTTTAGGGCTAAATATTGTGATTGCAAAAACAGATTTTAGGTCTTAAATGGGGTTCAAACAATAGTGACAGTGCCAGTGCCGTAGAATTGGTCAAATTACAATATTTTTTGTATCTTTTGTATATTTGTAATAAGCGATATTAAATTTATATTAATATATCGCAATGTTCGGGAAGCAAAATTCTTCCAAATCATATCTGGGGGCACTAATCCGCCAAGACGAGCAAAGGAAGCGTAAGGGTTTAAGGATATAAACTCAATAGTGAACTTATATAAGCATAAAAATTTCAATTGCTTAGCTCTCATAGTTTAGATTTTATTCATATCTAAAAAAAAAACAATTTCGTTACTGACTCACTCACTCATTTACTGATAAACATCAAAACCCTTAGGGCACTTCTTGAAGTCTTAGGAAGCTGAAATTTGGTATGTAGGATAGTATTAGTACACAAACGTCGACGTCGAATAAAAATCGACGAACAAATATTGAATCGTCGAATGTAACGGTCGTGAAACATTTTTGCAGAGATCTTCCAAGATCTACATAAGACTACGACATCGGAGTAGGAGTTAGAAGACTTGTTAGTAACATAGAGGAACAATTTGACAGAGTCCGCGCAACTGACGAGCAGCTGTGACACTGCATTGGCGGAAGGACTCAATGTGTGCGTGTCACGAATGTACATCTAGGCGGATTGAGTACATTTTCTCTAGTTTGGTACGAACATCTTTCTAGCTCGGGGATAAGGTTCAATTTAGTATGGCAAAAAAAAAGTGAGAGCGCCCTCCACTTTAGGTACAACTTCATGAATTAATATCGTATTTTACGAAAGATAATGTGGTAATTGATTAACTTATGTAAGAAAATGTATCCTGCCTCTTTTTTTCTTTCGATCGATATAATTTTTGCAACGTTCGACCACGCGTGCCGGAACAAACTTTGCCTCCGAGTGAAACACAACATTTTTCATCACGCCAACGCGAGGAACCTACTAACTATGAAATAGGTACCAATAAAATCAAATCCAAATGAACGTAATAAAAAATATATCATTCACAAAAACTTTTTCCAAAAAAAGTAAACCGACTTCAAAAAGGATAAAATAAAATATTATCCTTTTTTTAAGTATAAGTATAAGCGTTACCTGCAACTGATATGTTTGAAGCCAAATTTAAGCATACCATGATTTTGGTGCGATTCGATAAAGATGCGGCTATAATAAGTATGTACAATACGTTGGATTGCCTTACTACGACAGTAAAAATCATCATTGAAAGTCAATTCAACAAGCTAACATAAGGAAACAACTTCAAATTTGCATCTGATTACTTTGCCCACATGTGGATAAAATGCAACTTATTTGTTTTTGATCAATCAAGAGGGCCTTTACCAGTTGGTGTGGTGAAAAATAATAAACGATACCGAGAATTAAAAGCATATACATTTGCATCTAGAATACTATTTTGTTCTGATTATTTATCACCAGCCTTGGAGATTAAAGGATGCGCGTACAATATCGCCTCGTGTGTAATAATAATAACCAACTTAGCACACTTGTATCATAATGTACTATTTCTTAATTTCACCAGCGGTTGAATCTTAGAGCATTTAACCAACCGGAGAGTTGCCTTTAAGAGCTTACGCCTCTGTCGAAAACTTCGGCCAATGGTCATACTCACGTCATACTTACCGTATGGACTGACGTTTATCTGTACGTTACGTCATAATTGCAAAACTAAGCTGATTTCTTTTGAGATCTTTCTTTAGCTAGTAAGTTCTTTCTTAAGATAGTGACTATTTGTTTTGTAGGTAACGACACCACAAATAAAAGTAAAATATAAATAGCCAGACGACCGGTCTTGCCTAGTGGGAAGTGATCCTGCCTATGAAGCGGATGGTCCCGGGTTCAAATCTTGGTAAGGGTATTTATTTATGTGATGAGGACGGAGGAGGATGATATTTTTTCCTGAGTCATGGCTGTTTTCTATGTATTTAAGTATTTATATAATATATATCGTTGTCGAAGTACCTACAACACAAGCCTTATTGAGCTTACTGTGGGACTTATTAGTCAATCTATGTAATAATGTCCTATAATATTCAGTGTATTCTTTATTTCAGATCAGGTCCATAATTATACATTTAAATCATAACATTCATATACATTTAAAATTAACATTAATACATTATATGTGTTAGTAGCAATATGAAATAAATAAATAATTAGTCTTCCTACAACTAAGGTTAGTAAACACAGGACATAACATACTATTTCTACATACAGTATATTGGCTTGTCTGTCAGTACATGTATCATATGATGTACTGACAGTCAAACCTTGCCGCAAATAAATAAATATAATAATAATATTATATTTAATAATAATATTATATTTATTTATTTGACGTGCCCCTCCCCCGTAAAAATCGGCAGACTGTTTTGTGCAGAAAATTACAGACAAGGAGTCTCTGGTTGGTTAAATTCTCTAAGGGTTGAATGGACTTGCGATTTGCCGTTCTGTAGGTGATAACAACGGCACATGTCATACATCATTCCACAAAGCTCCGTAGTAAAGTAGCACCTAATTCGGAAAACGCCTTTTTCTTGCCTGTTGTTAAGGGATCAAAGTAGCCCTGTCTTCTCTGCTAGGAGGGATCAACGGGGCCCTTTTCTGTTCTAGAACAGTTTATTGCCAGTATAGAATATTAACGTCATGTGAAAAGAAGTATGTGTATGTGACACATGGTAGTAAAATTTCCACCTTGGGCGTTAACACTTGAATCTCTCACTACATCACTCACTCCATTCAATGTACGCCCGTAATGTGTACGTATTTTGCTCGCTTGTGACACAATATAGGTACTATTGAAGTGTATTTTCAGCATAAAAAATACCATTCTTTGATCACTTTGTTTCGATCGATATTGAATAAAAGATTAAGCTGCTATAACTTGTCTTGAAAGTCGGATAAGGGAAGTTGCGTAAAGTTGGGTAATTCCATGCGTCGCAGGTCGCAGTTTTGTAACGACTCGACTGCAGCCGCGCCGCGGCCGTCGCCTCAGGCGGTGCGTCGCCAGCGTCCGACACCGACTGCAATTACGCATCTCATATGGGGTTCAACAACTAACAAGACCGAAAATGAATAATATGTTCAAATTTAAATCCTTAACCAGTACCTACCAACTTATCAAGTGAATAAGAAGATGAGTCTCGAGATAAAAAAAAACAACATTTTTATTCTCAGGTTATATCGTAATTTGACCGGCGCGGCGCTGGCGGCAAATTGCTGCGGCACCCTGGACATCGTCTCCGAGTAGGAGGGTCAGTCAGCATGCGTGGAAGATAAATTCGTCGTTTTGGTGCGTGCGTGTAGCGCGGCGGGGGCGGCGCGGGGAGGCGGGCGCGGCGCCGGGCCGCGGAGGCTGCTGCGCTCAGAGCACCTGCGCCCGCGCTCCGTAGCGCCGCACGTCGCGTGCTCAGTCCCCGCGCCCGCGTCCCGCGCCGCGTAGCGTCGCGACGCCACCCACGGTACGTAACGCCGGCGCGTCGGGGTCGGCCGGCCGCGCGTCCACCACTGCGCCGCGCCAGCGCCGCTTGTTGGCGCACTCGGCTGCCGCCGGCCGGTTTTGTAATTTCGCCGGGTGGGCCGTGACGTCACGATACTAGTTTGACGCGCGTGCGTGACGGCCTGCGCCAGGACGCCTGCGCCGCCGCCGCCCCCGATCAACCAGACCAGTGCTATGACGTGCTCGCTGCTGTCAAAAGTGTCTCGTGGTGCTCGGGGTTCATAATACTCCACAGGTCGTGGTCGTCGTCAGATGCTTTCCCTTCACGGATTCTCGAGATGCATTCAGAATCGAAAATACTTCTTTGTTTTGATTTAAATCTGTAGGAATGGCCGTCGATTTCCAATAAGCACTCTTATGAGATTAAGAAACGCAAATAATCTTAATTTTTAACTTGAAATAAAAAGGCCGCGATATCCATGTGTAAACGAGCGTGTGTGCTGTACGTGTAGCTACATAGGTATGTCCGCGCAGACAGGCCATATTTGCCAGCGTGTGTGAGTGAATTACGTTCATTTCTTGCTGTATCGATATGTCGGCGAGCTTCGTGCATGCTGAGAGTGTGTGCAACCCGCACACTGGCGAGGCTTGGCGGCTCCGCGGCAAAGCCTTTTTGTAATTTTATTTTTCCTCCTGCAGAGAGGCAATAGCGCTTGCCTGAGCAGGCATTACTGGTGGTACCTAATGACAAGGTCGTCGTCTTGGAATTTCAGAAAGTCGAATGACCAGGCTCCGACATTAACGAGGACATTATGACTCGATAACTCATTCGGATAGATTCGAATTCAGCGTAGTGCTTTAACACGATCATAAAATGTTACAAATTGGTACAAACAAATAAACAAAAACATCGGTCGAAAACCATTAGTTAGGTACTTTAACTTCTATAGTCAGTAAATAGTTCAAACATTTTACTACATATATATTGTATACAATCTATGTGTATTTTACAAAGAATCATTCTGGATTCTTATGAGTGCAAGGCAACCATATCAGGTAGACGGACAAAGAGAATTTTAAATCGTGAAAATAAAGCAACTGACCGATTCATTACCATTTCACTCGAACTGCCAGCAGCGCATATTCTCTGTCCTTTTCGCACGATGGCAGCCTCCCGGCTCCATCGAGAGGGCAAATTTATCTTTTTATGTATTATCCCTTACGATAATGGAAATTCGTTTTATATCTTCCGATTAAAAATATACAATAAACAATGGTGTATATTTTTTCTACTCACGCCCTTATCATAAATGTGTATCGGGAAAAGTAGGTAGTTACGAGTATTTTGATTTGCTTCAGTTTGATTCAATTAACTTATCTAATACGCGGTAATCTCATCGGATTCCAGTTTGGAAGTCCAGTTGTATCGAACGAGTTTACAATTTGGCGTACACAATAAAATGTAACCTGATGTATTAGGTGCATACTGTTGTTGTTTGACAGGCACGTGGTACAATAGTTACCAGTTTGTACCGTACGGGCGCGGTGGTCGGAGCGGCCGAGGGCGGCTTCTGAACGAGTTCGGGCGCTTCGGCGTCAGGTGCCTCGATACGAGTTCTTCTAACTGGACTCGCATCAGCTGTTGCCGTGTCACCCTTAACTCACCCGTATGCAATCTCGATTGTTATGGAACTGTGAACAATTAAGTTCTGATTTAGTCGTTTTTGATGTTCTTTCAAATCAGCGTTCTTTTATGCAATGTCTCGTTTCTTTCTTTGTTATAATTTAAGTTTATTTTGATATAGCTGGTTTAGTTCTTCGCTTGCAGTCTGAAACATATGACCCATCGTGGTTTTCTTTTTTAAGTTCCTGAACAAAAGAGTTCAACGCGTCACTGTCGCACGGGTCACGTCACACTACTGGTCATTATTAATAAACCTAAAAATTAAAAGTTTACGTACTTATAACTAATAATGAAATACAAGAAGACTATAACATTAATTACAAGTGTTCTAAATATATCATAGACTTTAGTTTTCCAAGCAGACTTATCCAATGTGGGAAATTATTTCAGAAGTTGAAATTGGGGGAGTCAAATTGTTACGCGGGGTGCTGGTGAGTGGGGCCTCCCGCGCGGCCTCCCCCCGCGGCGCCATGTCCGCCGTGTCGCCGGTGCCGCTGGTGCCCGAGCGCAGCCCTCCCGCCTCGCCGGCCTCCGCGCCGCGCTCGCCCGCGCCCGCGCACGCCGTGCTCGCCACCATGACGCCCGTGCAGCCCGCGCACGCGCACCACGCGCACCACCCGCACCCCCACGACTACTACCCGCACAAAGTCGAGATGGACTCCGACGACGGGTATCCCCCCGAAGCGCATTCCTACCGGCACTCGCCACATGAGCTCGCCGCGTACGCGCCCGACAACAAGGTGCCCGTGCAGCCGGACGTGTACGACCAGGGCATGGAGTCCATAGACGAGAAGACACCGATTGATCTCATTTACGAAGACGAGAAACAGACTGTTATATATACAACGACGCCGGACCAGAAGCGCGTGGAGATGATCAGTGGGCAGTTGGAAGACGGACAACTGGTGAGCGGCAGCGGGCAGCTTGTGGACGGCGGCGTATCGGTGGTGGTCGGCGCGCCTGGGCAGGGCACGGTACTGGTGCTGGCCGACCACGTCGTCGATGAGCTCGGACAAGTCATCACAATACCCAGGTCAGTAAATATTCCTAATACCTCACTCTTTTATTGAAGTGCCCTGACTCTTATGAGTCTGGTTGAGCTTATGCTTATATGTGTCAAGTTTCATTACAAGAAGTGGCTATTTACACAAATAGTTTCGAGATTACCATATCTGGAAGGTTTACTTCAAATATCTTATGACTTATTAAGATACGAATCAATAACGAAGGCAGGCAAATGACAAATTATACACTTTCATGTGATGCAATTTTTGGTAAATTTTAGTCAGCCTTAGGAAGGCCACTCAGATAACTTGAAAACAACATCGAAAATGAGAGGCAGTTTTAATTGAGAACACAAGTATTAATTTTCATTTTCCTTCACGAGGATTTCATTGAGGAAAACAATAGATACACACGACCGCGTCGACCACGGTTTATAGCCCGTTATCAAATTTCGAATAGCACAAGATTAACTCTAAATAGTCGTGGTTACGTCGTATTTTATTGCTTAGATTTATGAGACGGCATCGAAATATCGCGTTGCCAGGTGTCTTAACAGATTCAAGATGGGAAATTCCATCTCAGCGGATACAACTGAGTAGGTATAAAGTAAAATAAAACTTTAAATTTATTACAAGTTATTTATGTCGCTGCAATTTGGTATGCTTAATGTAAATTGCTTTTTTTAAGAACACGGCATGGGTCTTAACAAATATTAGGCTCCGTGTGAAATCCATACTTTGGAATATGTTTAATTATGGCTAAATAATTAATCGTCATATTTGTGCACAGTGTTTAGACTAAAATTACGGTGGGTCCCCTTTTGTAAACATTATTTGATATAGGATTTCTGTAAGCTGTAAGGTCATATTTTCCTTTGTGTGGATCAAAGTAGCTATGAGAAGTTACAATGCAAAGAAACACGTCAAACGTGAGATTGTGAAGTAAAATCAAACTCTGGACTGATCTAATAACTAATTACAGTAATTACACTCCATCCGTTTGGATATTGATATGGATATGTTATATGTTTCCATAAGCTTTTCTAACACATTCATTTATATCAGTCAAATTTACGGTACCTACGGAACGGGAGTCTACAAAGTTCTTCTATGCCTCCCCTGTTTGTTTTCAATTTATTTGACGACGGGTTGGCCTAGTGGCTAGTGACCCTGCCTATGAAGCCGATGATCCTGGGTTCGAATCCCGGTAAGGGCATGTATTTGTGTGATAAACACAGGTATTTGTTCCTGAGTCGTGAAAATGTTCTATATATTTATGTATGTATTTGTATATTATAAAGGAGGCCTTCACCTGTGAAAGCGGGGTTCTTGAATAATTTACCGAAAAAAAACAAATACGTAACCAATGTAAGGATTCGAGAAATAAAAGGCTTTTTATTTATATTTTTTATTTTTATTTATATATTATACATATCGTTGTCTGAGTACCCACAATACATGCCTTCTTGAGCTTACCGTGGTGGGACTTATTCAACTTGTGTAAGAATTTGAATTTTATTTATTTAATAGTTTACACACACTGAAAATTTTCTACGTCATATTACTGTTGACTCAGTATTTCCCGCTGACACAGACGGACAGCGAAGGCTTAGTAATAGGATCCTGGTACAAAACTAAAATTAAAAAACCCGTCAAGCGCGAGTTTATTTTACTCACGCACCGAGGGTTCCGTTCAAACTTTGAATTAGCTCGTGTAACTGTAAAGGCGAAAGACTTTTGATCAGAAGTACCAATACTAATTATAATTGTGTACAGCGCCATATATCAAAAAAGTTTCATGTATCAGCGCAATATATTACATATATTATGTACAAAATTAACATTAGTTTCTAAATTATACTAACAATCTGAATATCGGCAAATTGCCTAACTAATTTGCTTGATAGCTTTGCTTGCAATAGCTCTCTATTATATAATAATTCTCTATTATGAGAATCGATTTCAAAAATTGATCTTTTATTTGAAAAAAGCTGTCATGTAATCTCATAGAAATTTAAAGTGTAATAAACACTCGTAAAGTTGGTTAAATTGCAAACTAAATTCTGCAATGTGTTTTGTTAATTTAAAAAAAGTCATCAAGATAGAGGTCTGATTATATTTTTTCTGTAAAATTGATGAGATGGCATGAGGGGGGGGGGGGGGTATTATTTTTCACATTTTCCTTCATATATCTTTTTTTTCCACTACAAAAAAATATTAAAAATTGTTTGGGAATGGTCAATTTGAGCTCTTTCAAATGAAACCCCACTTGATCTAGCCACTAGATTTTGAAATTTTGCCTCCTCTTCATGTTGGGCATCTTACATAGTTATTAAAAATAAAAATATAATACTTTCTATGTGTCTGGATTAGCGTTGTTCCTAACTATTCCAAATTTCAAATCGACAGCTTAAGTGATGCTCGAGATATTTATCGATGTGACAGACAGACAGACAGACAGACAGACGGACGAACGGACAGAGTCTCACCATAAGGGTCCCTTTTGTGTACGTAACCCTAAAAATCAAATCATTTTGCCCCAAACGAAAATGCATGATGACGCGATGAATGTTACTTACCTACTCTAAACAAACGTGTTTTGCAGAATCAGGATCAATATTTTACGGGTTATTTAGTGCAGGTTGCACTGATAACGATCGCAGGTGTGAGGTGTGTGACATTGCACAGTCAAGCGGAGTAACTTAGTGTTAGGTACTAGGATGTAACAAGAAGGTCGTTAATTGTCAATTTGCGTTAGCATTAGCAAACTGGAGAAATAATCAGCGCGCTCATTTAAAAACTAATTAGAATCCATAACAAAAATGTAATACGCCAGTTTATTATATGCAGTTGAAATGAATGTTAGTTGCATGCGATGGAAAGGCCTCTCTTATTATGTATGCAGGCTAGTGATACCGATGCGAGATTAAGGCTTTAGAGCCGGGCAATTAAGTACCCTTTAGCAACTTCCGCGTTTTGGAGATTACTGGCATGCAGGTATTAAAGGTGAGCGCCAGGACAGCATTCCGCCCGTGATTAATTAACAATGAAGCATGACGATCGGACAATTTGGCTGCCCCGTCTAGACATGGTCAAAATCACAAAATAAAATGTTACAGGCAAACAGTTAAGGTTCCATTTCACTACGACCATCTTAATATTTAAGGATAGTTAGAGTTGCACAAAGATAATTTTCATAATAAAAGTATGTAAGTGTCAAAATATGACCTTTGTAATGACACTTTATCACTATGTTCCTTCAAAGTCGGCGCAGAGTCAGCTTAGACAGACTACGGAAGCTATCTTAATTTAAATACTAATGCTGTGAAGAGGAAAAACTAGATTTCGCTAGACGCCTACCTAAAGAGTGTGAAATAATGGAGTACCCACCTAGGTATGTGATGAAGATATTCGTATAGGAAAAAAAGTTTGCTAAGACCCCTTTTGAATGTGTGTGAGAGAGAAGTGTTTGAATAGACGTTCCATTTTTGCAATTTGTAATATAATGTATATAACGTTTGGTTTGTCTTTCAAGTTTGTTTTTACCTGTTCACTTACGATGCTTTTTTAATTATTAGATTAGTCAATATTGAGTATTTTTACTATCTTCGTATTTTTTGCGTATTTCATGAATTTACAATACAATAATAGTTTACCACAGAAGTAAATTAAACACATCTTATTTGAATTCAATTAGGCAAATAAATATGGCACCATTTCCTGCACTCGGTAGGGGACAACAATAAATTTGTAGAAATATTTCCAAGAGAAAAAAAAAATTAAAGATCCAAAAATAAATCTAATCAAAAATCACGCATTAAAGTTGACAATTCAATCAAGAGGCACCATATATTCAATATTTCTTATACTTATGCATTTTTTTGCAAACTGTACCCACACATACACACACGTAACAATGGCTTTAGTAAAGTTTTTTACCTATAAGCAAGGAGAATTGATTGTAATAGAGAGAGAGGTAAAGATTAAGACAAAAACGTGCCCCTTAGTTTGACATCCAACAGATGGCGCCGTACTGCGCCATATGTTTTGCCGTCATTGAATTGTCTAACGTAAAATTTTGACAATCAGTGTTACCGCGAAATGTATGGAGCTGTACAGTGCCATCTTGTTTATCTGTCAAAATTGAAGCACGAAATTGTCCTAGATTTTACGCATGTAGTTTTGCTATAAGTAACTCAGTAATGTTATACCAAGTATTTAAATTTCATAGAAGTTTAACGTTTAAAATAACAGTTGCACAGTCTGGGCTATCAAAAACGCTGCCAACTTAGCTTGGTCTAACTTTATGTCAGTTGATAGAGCGGTGGGTCAGTGTCCCAGAGGCGCGATTTTAAACTTCTCCCAAGGCGGTGAATTTATCCCAGTTCTCCTTTATTATCAAAAAAATTGTTTGTTGTAAACATACCAGTTAAATTAATTTGTCAAGCGATGATGATGTTATGATAGCACAATACCAACCTACATACGTATTTAATAGGTTTAGTTAAGAGCTCGATGACAGTGTTTATTTTCTGGTACAAATGTACCTATATATGACTTCGCCCGCCTGAATATTTAGTGTTCTTTGTTTGGTGAAAATTATGCCGTTGGCAAGGTAGGTAGGTAGTTACTTAATTTAGCGACAAGAAAGTGGTCATTGGATATCTGTAGTTCGCCAGTTAGGTTAGGAGCCTAGTGATAATAAAGTTTCCTCTGTTTTGATAGCTATATTATAGAACGATTGTGCTACGAGCTTAAGGAAAAATCGGGTAATTGTTTTTTATATGAAGAACGTTGCCACTAAAGTTGATATTAAGAATTTGCGATATGTCCACGAACTCGACTCCTATCGGGTTGCCTGTTATCATTTTTTTTCAACCAGAAACGTCACTTTTGACACTAACGTCATCGAGAGATCATATCCATAACAAATCTCATTCAAATTCATCATCTGTTATTACATTTAGAATAAGCCTAATTCGTCTTGAAGAAAATTTAGAAAGCGGAAGGCCGGTTCACCATAAAAGCGTAGTCCCCATTTTCCTCTCTAGATATTAACATTATGGGAATTATTTTTACATAATTTGATGTATGTTAACCAAAGCTATGCTCTACTTTTTAGATTTTTTGATTATTGTAAAAATTCGATGCGAAAAATATATTTCATACAAACTTTAAAATGCTCCTTACTCTTATACTGATTAAAAATTCGAAATAAAAAATAAACTATATTTTTAATAAAGTTAATATTCAGAGAGGCAAATGAAGACTACGTTTGCATGAAAAGGCGATTTCGCGCAGGTCCTTCACTTTCGTCTTGAGCGCTTGTATGCTCGTATCCAGAACGCGGATCTGCGTACGAGGAAACTATTTGAAAAAAAGTCGCGGCACACGTGATGTATGTTTGACGCTGCGCCGTTGATAGGTACCTACTTAGTTTAGGGTACAAAAACTGCTACAGCAAAAGTGGTCAATGGGTATGGCTAGGAGGCTGGCGATAGTGTTTGTTCTGTTCTGAAGCCTGCAGCATAACGGTTGTGCTAGGAGCGGCGCGTGGGCGGAGCGACGCGTTCACCTTGAACTTGCGAGGGCCCGCGGCGCGCCGCTCCCGAGCCGATCACATTTCGATGCTGTGATGTAGCCGTAGCTAAACCGTCGATACCAATACTTATTACTAATCTTTCTAAAGTGTTTAAATACATGGGTATTTAAACACTTCACTAAACTAAAGTCTAAAGTTATAAAAAATCGTCTCATATTTTACGGACGTTGCTCCACAAAGCATTGACGTGTATAAATAGTTCAACGTGCTAATATCGAATTCAAATTTACATGTTTACCTTCTCTAAGAATACCTTAAACCAGCTTTGGCTTGGTTTTATCATTCTCATATAGTGTACTATAATGTTTTCCTTAAATATTAATTCATACTAACTTTGGAACAAAACAAATAACAATTTTTAGTTATTTTACCTCAACTGTAAACTAGTATAGTGGTATAGTGTAGTTGGTATAGTTATAATAAATGAACCTATTACACCTAGTAAGCATTAAAATAACAATAATGTATATATGTACATATTGACAAATCATTCTATAGTTTCTGAATCTTACTCTTTTCGAGAAAGCTACTGTGACGGATTGGCCGCCACAAGAGTATGGAATATATTGTGGTATGAATCGAAAAACTGTACGTACTTATTGTTAGGTAAATTTTAATCTTTAGTCTGGGAAATCATCTCCATTAAAGGGAACTTGACTATTAGCTTGCCTATTCTCACAACATTTATAAGAATGTTTACATACCTATCTAATTAAGTAAATATTTTTATACAACACTTATACATAAAAATTAAACATAAAAGACTCGTACCTTCCTACCTTGCCTATTCTATCTATGATATCTTAATAGTTATTTTCCTAAACAAGCAGCTATACTTATATATATATATATTTTTAAATCGCTGTTATGTTTACACTAGCTGTTGCTCAAGACTTCGTCTGCGTGGATTTATTTCCCGGAACACACTTTCAACCCCTTTTTAACCCTATTAGGAGCTGAATTTTTAAAATTACTTCTTTTTTCTTGCATTCCAATAAAAAAAATTGTATACTACGTCGGTGGCAAAGAAGAATGCGGCCCGCCGGATGGTAAACAGTCTCCGTAGCCTATGTATGCCTGCAACTCCAGAGAAGTTACATGCGCGTTGCCGACCCTCGAGTTGACTACTCGACTACGAGACGACTCGTTGAGCTCTGGCAACCTTACTCACCGGCAGGAACACAACACTATGAGTAGGGCCACAACAATATGAATATAAACTAGTGTGCAAATTTCAACTTTCTTTAATTTTTGTAATTTCAGCTCTGCGTTGATGATGATGAGTCAGTCAGTCAGGACACACGCATCATATATACTTTAGTAAACATTTGCCTCTAAGGAGTAACTATCAATATATCGTACTATAATGTGTTGCATTTAAGCATTTTAAGAACCTATCTCATGCATACTACTAGTAAGATTAACAAACTAGAGTTAGAATCATACTATATCAACAATAATTCTTAATATAATAGCTTGAATTGTCGTATTTATACAATTACAATAGAGCTGAGTTTATAAGCGGCCCTCGTTAGGTCAGATACGTATCTTACTAGTGAAGCTCCGTCATGTGAATACCTCGGCCCCCATTTTGACCCTCCCATTAAGTCTTTATTGGGTCTTTTGTCTGTATTGGGTTTCATGGACTTAATTATGCAGGTAATAATATCACCTAACAAAATATCTAGTCTCATATCTGCTGTAGTCAATTGATGGGTATTTCTAGGCTTAGTGTATTCCAATCGCTTTTTGTCTTGTAGGTTAGAATCTAAGTGTCTAAAATTCTAGATCCTTTAACAAGCATGCCGCATCCGGATACGGATACCCTAACTCTGAGAGCGAGATGACGCGCACAATCCTCGGCTTTGGCCTCGACCCCGCGCTCATGGATAGGCGCCCATTCATTGTACACATGGCGACCTATCCACGCTTTAAAACGTGAAAGAACATTTGACACTGGAAAATTATGAAGATTGGACTTCATTTCTCTCTTGTTACGAAACCGATAGTAGTGTTCCGACGACCGTAATAAATAAGGCTTTAACGTATCTCGCTCCACTAACTAAGATCGTTCTTAACTGCTCCATCCACTCACCTTATCGGCAAAGTAATACGTATTAAGTGTTAGTTAGTATGCGAGTATGAGCTTAACATATGATGTAACTTGTGGTGAGAAATTTTTTAATGCATAATTTTTAAATAACAGATTTAAGAATATTTCCTGTTGTGGTTTGCGACTCAGCTGTAATTACTAGCCGTTATCGTAATTATCATTTATCGCGAGACTGTCGGCATTCGAATTCGCAGATACTCAATTTATTATTAAGAATAAATTACTTATTCAGAGATGAAAAAGTTTTATTTCAAGATACCAAAATCGGCAATATGTGCCGTTTGTCATTGCTATATAAATAAGTATACGATACGTGGCATAAATGATAAGATACTTGAAGAATATAAGACAACGTCGCTGAAAATATTTTGTTTGTTTCTTGTACTATTTGGCAAAAACGATGATCGAATATATGTATTAGCAATATAATTTGTATTACTTAAACCGTGATTTATTCAAAGATTTTAAAATAATTTAACCTTAATTTTCTCACCATCAACCTCCCTTACCGTACAGTAGTAAGGCATGTCATTGTTTTCTGAAGCTTGTCTTCATTCATTGTCTCAATATTCTCAAATCTAGCCATGAGTCACCGGTCTTGTAAGGCCTGGCGTCCAGTGGGAGCGGTCCAACTATTTCAAATAGGGTATTGTGTGCTGATAATTACAATAAGTTTTCAAAATGGAAAAGTTTCCAGTAGAGAAAACAAAAAGTGTCGATATGGATTGGTCGGTAGGTCGAGTGATAAAAAGTCGGCTGGATCGTTTAGGCGGGAGGCTGCGTTCGCCGCCTCCAACACTTTAATGATGACTTTTTGTTGAGAAGCGCCTTTTAATACAAGCTAAAAGCGATTTTTATTCTTGATTAAAACTCATTGCAGAATAATATAGTATTAAAAATTCGCATATTAAACAAGAGTGTTTATGAGCGTTAAAACTTATCTGACATTTTATTTAATACGGTATTCCTACCTAATTGACTTGTAGAAGTACAATGAAAATAACATAGTAATGTAAGATTATCAGCAGAATAATGCGACACTCAGCATAGGAGTATCTGTTACCTAGAGGAAAAGGGTAACTTATGTACCTCTGCAACTAAAACAAAGCATTTATATATTATAAGTCTAGTTATAATAAAGCAACCGCAATTTATATGTGACCACAAAATAAAACACAATTAAACTTAGTAAGAGACAAAATACCAATCTATAAGTTTTACCGTAACCAGTAGCAAATAACTGCATATTTTTTATCAATAATATTAATTGATCCGATTTGAACCAATTTCTATTCCAATATGAGTGCAGTTTGTCATAATCATAACCAAAAAGCGTTCGTTGAAACTTACTTAAGGATGCTAAAACGCTACCGGTGTTGACTTGCCACCGAAGGTTTCTCCTGAGGGCGACAGGCTGCGTGTCCCTCGCCCCCCTCTCCCATACTAGCCCCCCTCTCAGCCCGAATCCCTCGCCCCTCCCGCGTCGTGAAGCCTTATTTTACTGCCTCATCGAGCGGCCGGCGAGCCCTCGAGATGAGCGCCGTGCCTTTTTGCCCCCAATCATTATTTAATGTAATTATCTGTCCGGTAAACAACTTTTTTTTTGAAATCTTTACAGTTATGAATATTTTTTATTCGAATTTTGTGTTTCTCCCGAGACTTTGTGCGGTCGTGAAGGTAATTAAGTCCGAGAAAATTTTGCGGAATTTAGCTCAGAATATAACGAAGCCAGAGTACCTACGGCAATCATTAATCAAGTATATGAACTAAAAAATACAAAATTATACTGAAATAAACCAAGGTTGCAAATCTGAAAGTAACAATTCGGCTACTAAACCAAAAAAATTGTAGAATGTAGATTAGTTCAAACAATTTTGTCTTTCAATTTCAGTTTCCGTCCCTATTACCTTCAGTGTGGGTAAATCTGCATAAAAAGGTAAATTATGGTATACATGATTCAACAAGGTTCTCATTGAAAACGTTTACGCGAAATGTCTCAAGAGACAGGGTCAACAAACTCGTGAAAGTGGGAGACATTAAGCTCTTAGCAAAAGACATCAACGGGGTCTCGTACTCCCGGACAGCGCGCGGGTCCATTCCGCGCGGGTTATTCTCAATACGCGTATTTAGATTTTTGTAAAATATCATTTTAGTCGAACTTAGATATATTTGTACTACTTGGGTACTACAAAATCGTTATTATTGGCAAAGATTCATTGATTGTATAAAATGTGTAAAATCTAAAACAAATTAGTGCTTCGAATGCGATAGCTGTAGCGGTGGCAGCGTGGTTCCATTTTTATCATTTGTCATTATGCTCGTCACTTTCGTACTTACATACTTGTTGGAACGTGACAGGCACAGGTAGGCAGTTGATAACTGATAAAGAACCGATCATCTTAGCACTCTGATGTAGATGGCGATATAAATATGACGCCGTGAATTATACGGAACACTTCTAGTCAATAGTTGACATTTGACAATCCAGTTACTTATTACAAAACATATATATGTGCAAAGTACACCGCTTTCTATTTCAGTTGTCAACGAAGGGGCATGATATTTTTCGTAGACTTGAGATCTATTCTATAATCGACCACTCATTGCTATTGGGATGTTTATTTTGTTTCACCAACGAACGAGCGTCTTTTTGGTGCGTAATCGTATAGCAGTTACTATTATACCTAGTAAAATGCTTAAGGTCTGTTTTAAAGTCTGAGTAAAGTATTGGTTAGCTAATTAACAAATAAATTAACTGCCACTGCCAGATTTATCTTCCTGCAAAACTTTGCACTTTATCTACCAGTTAAGCTTATTTGAAGATTGTGAAACGCTAAAGATGACTTTGTTCCCCAGATAAGTGGCCATTAGCTCAGTCAGGACTTTACTTGGACATTGTCATACAGACCATAAAAGTTCTAAAGATGTAGAATTCTTACATGATTAATCATGTTTAACATCGCTTTATCAGTTTAGTGATAACAGAAATATCGATACAAATCTTGTAATCGTTGCCATGATGTATCTGATACTGTGCTTACATTTTTGTCGTTGAATGGCTATTAGTGGTAACTACTGGGAAACCTAAGTAAATAAATTTCAACTTTACTGGGAATATACCTTACGAGCATCCGCTGGCGTGATCGGCGAATAAGGTTCCTCCGTGATTCCACTATCGTGAATACCAAATCATTTTGTATTCGCTCGGTTTTCCGGGTTTATACTTAGATAGGTGTCCACACTGCTACTACGTTACATAATACCGCTTATAAATTTCCTATATTTTAGCTTGGTATTCAAATACAGTGAATCCTAATTTAATTTGACTGTATTGTAGATTTGATATCATTTTGTTTGGATTTGACTCAAGCGGGTGCGTCCAGCCAAACTAATGCGTTACAAATCTGATTCCTACGCGACCAATTACCATACGAAACCGCAGGTTTTCTTATCACGCTTATAGAATTGAAAAAAAAAACACGCTTACATACTTACATAAGAGTTGTATGTCTTCTTATTCTATTTGTAACATTTCTAATAAATACAAAAAAACACAGTTCTTCGATGTCATAGTCACATGCAATCCTGTCGTGCTCGCTATGTCATGAGATATCATTAAAACAAGTCAAATTTGACTTTAGATGTTTTTGAATTATTCCAATAAAATACGTGCCTCCAATTTTGAACGGTATTTACAGAACTGATTGAAAACAAAAACACACAAATCTATTTTAAGTAAACTTGACTTCCTTAAACTGCATAGCGAGAACAGGTTTGCTAATGTTATGGTATTGTTGGGAGTTCAATGATAATTGTTCACCGAAAAACCTGTTGCCGATGCAGACTTCTTAGAGATCACACTAACGTATCAGATCATGACCGCGTGTACAAACACAAAGTTCAGTATGTCCTTTAAAAATTAACGATCATCCTTTCTACCTGATGCCGCTGTCCGAGTGCAAATAAAAAACGGTTTCCCCGCGCAAAGGGTTCACTTCCCATCACATGGAGGCTGTAGATACCTACTCACGCACACATGTGTATCAGCAGCACTCACACATTCACCGCACCGACGTCACTTTAGGCAGCGAGGCTCGCAGCGTCCGACAGAAATCTCGACGGGGGATAAAATTTCTTCCGACCGTGAGCATAACGTGGATCTGTCAAATTAAACATTTTATTGATAATTCTTGGAACAAAGTCTTTATTGAAGGGTTGGCGAGAAATGAACTGTACCGATCATATACTCAAGTACCTACACGTCATTAACAGTTCCGTTCATTTACACTTTATTTGCAGAAAGTATGTAAATATGCCGTATTTTAATGCTACTGCCTAAAAAAGATAAATTTGGGTAGTAAAAGTACTTATAATTATAGTCATATTTCTATGATGATATATGATAATATTGAATACATTTAAAATCAATATGACGGGACAATTAAAATAAAGTTAAAAGTAGTAGTGCTTTAGTATTTTTGGCTGCCTTGCAATTACTGTAAGCATCACAACGACGGTTGGATACACGTACAATATACCTATAGATATTTAGATAAGTAAACGTAGGTAGGTACGTAGAAACATTCAAGGTATAAAAATTCTTATTTGTCGCATACATATTTCATATACTTACATATTTGTCTTTGACGAATCGAACCCGTATGTAAGTGACATTAATAACTAAGCCAAACATGCTGTCGGGTTTTTGAATTCGGCTGAGTTGAATACCTGTAGTATCGGTTGTCAATTGTCATATATATGTGTGTGTATATATATGTGCCTAATGCATCTTATTATAAGAACTATAATTCATTTTTAAGCATGAGAATCTATCTCCACAGAATTTTTATTAGGAAGTTTAAGTGGTAAACTAGTATAATATAATTTAATATTCAGCGAATACGAATATCGTTGACGACCCGTCTAGCCTAGTGGGTAGTGACCCTGCCTACGAAGCTGATGGTCCCGGGTTCAAATCCTGGTAAGGGCATTTATTCGTGTGATGAGCATGGATATTTGTTCCTGAGTCATGGGTGTTTTATATGTATATAAGTATTTATAAATATTTATATATTATATATATCGTTGTCTAAGTACCCTCAACACAAGCCTTATTGAGCTTACTGTGGGACTTAGTCAATTTGTGTAATAATGTCCTATAATAATATTATTATATCCCTGAAACTGCTGATATTCCGTAAATACTTACGAATACTCGTACCGGTATTGGCATAGGTACCAGAGTTGAGGTCACGCACACAACAGCATGATATGTAATGACTGCAGGATTTAGAAATTACTTAGGTACTTACTTGGATGGCGCGGTGATCCAAAATGAGTCTTGGGCTCCAACACAAGAGACGACGCCGAGCTCACGGAGATCTGCCTCCACTTTATCCGCCACACGATATTTAGGATTACCAACAGGACGGCGTCCAGTTGGTCGACTCAAGTAAGCCACTCACTCCTTTTGAGCCAAGTAGCGGAGACGACGTGCTTTGGTCTCACCTATCATTTTCAGCTCGGCTATTAGATGTTCTATCTCGGCATTCTTTCGGATCCTTCAACTGCCATCGTCTCTTTTGACGGGTCTTTTCTTCAGAATCTTCCTGAACACCTTACGTTCTGAGCTATAAGGCTGTTCTGATCCTTAAGTGTTAGTGTCCAAGCCTCACACCCATACATCAGGATGGGGCGTATCACGGTCTTATAGATCCGTAGTAATGCGTCAACTAAGAAGCTTGGACACCAACATCTTATGGAGCGCAGCACTGCAACGTAAGGTGTTTTGAGTTCGAATGTTGATTTCGTCCTCCCTTGTATGTGTATCAG
Organism: Cydia pomonella; assembly: GCF_033807575.1. Taxonomy (NCBI): domain Eukaryota; kingdom Metazoa; phylum Arthropoda; class Insecta; order Lepidoptera; family Tortricidae; genus Cydia; species Cydia pomonella. The sequence continues at coordinate 13,116,979 of NC_084708.1, forward strand.
TGACAGTACACCCAAGATATTTAAACTTGGACACTACCTTGTACGTGCTTTCACTCACAAGTAGGTTCTGCCTTTGGACGCGATTCTGATACCCACTTTTGTTGCTTCCTGCTCGAAAATCCTTGCCGATATTTCCACCTCTTCCGGTTTCTCCCTAGCAAGGTTAGGTCATCCGCATACCCTATCAGCCCTATCAGTCTATGCGTACCCTATCAGTCAGCGTGAAATGTTTTTGAACAACATGTTCCAGAACCAAATTGAAAAGCATAGGGGACACGGCATCGCCTTGCTTCAGGTCGGTACTCACCGTGAAATCAGCCGTCAACTGGTTGCCAATGCGTTTGGCGTATACTAGTAGCTACTTGGATCATATTGAGAAGTTTCTTGGGAATATGGAACATTCTCAAAATGGAATACAGGGCGCTTCGGTCAATGCTGTCGTATGATTTTGTGAAATTTGTGTTTGAGGAGGAAGATCTGGGGTACGATTCTGGCGAAAACCACACTGAAAATCGCTTAGGATTCTTTCCGCGTACGCCCGTACGGTTCTAGCCTTGTTTAATAGCACATACGACAACATCTTCTACGCCCCAGGAAGGAGAGGATTTAGAAATAAGTGTTCCTTTCGTAAGAAGTTTCTTCAATGTATTACCTAGCATCAATATCGTGCACGTAAATCATATTCGCACTTTAAATGCTTAACGCTTATCATGCTCAATTTAGAACTTTAAAAAAATTGTAATTACTAAGAAAATAAAAACTCCTCACCTCCTTAAGGGTCTCGTGAACACAGCGGAAAAACGTCATTACCATGTAATCGAAGATATGCTATTAATAAATAAATAAATAAATTACGATACGATAAGATACGCTATTAATAAGTAAATAAATTTTGACGACCGGTCTAGCCTAGTGGGTAGTGACCCTGCCTACGACGCCGATGGTCCCGGGTTCAAATCCTGGTAAGGGCATTTATTCGTGTGACGAGCATGGATATTTGTTCCGAGTCATGGGTGTTTTCCTATCTATTTAAGTACCTATATATATTGAGTCAATAAGGCTTGTGTTGTAGGTACCCTGACAACGGTATATAGTATATAAAATTATAAATACTTACATACATTGAAAACACCCATGACTCAGAAACAAATATCCGTGTTCATCACACAAATATATGCTCTTACCAGGATTTGAAACCGGGACCATCAGCTTCATAGGCAGTGTCACTAGCCACTAGGCCAGACCGGTCGTCGGCTATTATATTAAAACTTAAAATTATAATATATGTCTGGTACTAGTTTACGTTGCTAAAAATTGTTACACAAAGAAAGTAGTAAACGTTTTGTATATAAAACATCTACTTGAATATCTTTGTATTACAATTTCTAGCAATGAAAACTAGTACCAGATATATGTTACTTGAATGTTCATGTCAAATTTTATGTTATTTCCAAGTTATTTCAGAATGTCGTTTTAAAATGAGAGCGTAACTACTATTTTGTATACCAGTGACTATTTAGGTTCGTGTGACTCTTAACTCATAAACAAACAGACTAGCTATATGTTGTATTGAAACGATTTTATTTTCCTACTCGGCATATGAATATTGTCATTTATAATTATATTAATTGCACGATGGATAAATGTTCAATTTATTTTAAAATGACCATGTCCATATACAGTAGGTAAATCGGTCGTTGTTTTTTTTGTTCACTCACAGCCACAGCCGTACAAGAGCAAATCCATTATAGCATTTTATTATCTTATATCAAGGTTTGAAATTGTAAGGCATCAATATTTTATAGTGCTTGTGCGTGTGGATTATGTAAAACAGTTTCTTATTAGAGGGGTATAAGGCTGAAATCGAGAGTGCGTCCGCTGCAGGAGCTTCGGACATTAATGGGGATACTTTTTTTTTGTCGTTCGGGGATTCCTTTGTGGTTAGAATCCCATAAAGGGTCGACCGAAGATTTCAATCCCGTTGTTTGCCCTTTGTTTATGGACGAGTCAGTAGATAATTACTAATTACAGCATTGTTTTCACTGTGGAAATGTGCGGAAGCGGTGGTTGCTTACCGTCACGCCGTTTATTTCATTTGCTCATTATTATATTACGAGTAGGTACTAGATTAAAACAAGACATCCGCATTTAGATTTAGTTATTTTTAACAGAGCATCCAACACCTGAAACCAGTCGTGATTTAAAGATTTAATTTGTTATATTTCACCAGACCATTAAAATAATGTAATTCAAAATTATTATCCAACTTTGCATAGATAGGTATCTATATATCGCCATTGAGTCGTAAAATCGGAGAAACTGTTTATTCATCCATCGCGTAGACAACTCACACAGGCACGATGTATATGCGTGTGTAGCTACGAGCTTGAAACGTAGCTTATTAGTGGAAAAAAGACAGAGAATCTGAGACCAATAAGTGGAACTGAGAAAAACAGACGTCACTTGTTGACTAGCTTTACCTTTTTAGTATATGAATGTACATTTTTATTAACTTGCTTCGTTATACGGCTCCACATTATAATACGTGGGTACATATAATCGTAATTGAGTTCAGTTTAAAGATTACGGTATAAAAAGAAAAAGATGCTTGTTTTCCTGTTTATGACTTTTTGTTAACAAACGTGGTAGGTATGCGCTGTCCTCCAAAGTTTTTGAATGTTTAAGAATGTGAACCAATATCGCGTTAAGTAGGTACATGCACATGCGTGTGAAACGTGGTTCAGGATTATTTTTGCAGGTTGCTTTTATTTTACAAAATGTTTACTCGGTGTTTATGCAAACATATGAATAACACACCTACAAGTGTGGGTAGAAGATTTTTTTATCCGTTGATAGCCACTTCGAAGTAAGCTGGTCGATTTTCCTTCTAGTTATTGTGGTAATATTGTGGACACACTGCACACTACGGAGTGATATAAGCAAATTAACCACGTCTAATTCTCGTACCACCGTTTCAGTAGGCAGCTAAAGAGTAGCGGTGTGTTAACAACTATTTAATGACCTTATGAATGAAAAAGAAAATTGACGATAGGTTGCCATTGTGTGTAATTTTATAACCACCACAAATAGAATAATAGGTAACTTAATAATTGTGTATAGTCGTAGGCAAGATTAAGAATAGAGTGTAAATTAGTAATATGTAAATTGACTCGATAACACAATACACGCAGCGGTGCTAATTAGGAAATGACGTGTCGTACATAATGCTTTTGGAAACCACTACATTTATTATTTATTTAAAACTTTATTGCACAAAAGACAAACTTAATGTACAAAAGGCGAACTTAATGCCATGAGGCATTCTCTACCAGTCAACCTTAGGGCAAATCAGAAAAGATTGTAGGCGGCGCGTTTAAAACTAAAAGAAATTGTTATTGAAAGAATTAGAGTCCTAATACACATAAATTAATTATAAACTACTTAAATACATAAAGACACATACATACATTACAAAAATAAATAAATATATATATACATATATATATATACATAATATACATAACCGATTCGTGAGACACATATACATATATGAGACATTGTTTTTAATGAAATCTATTGCTACTAATATCATATACTATATAGGTATGTGGAATGTGGATATTACATGTGTCATGGACTTAGATCTTCTGTATCCTTATGATTAAACATAAATTAAATTAATTACGGATTTTCTTTTTTTATTGACTACCTCAGTGGCAAACAAGCATACGGCCCGCCTGATGGTAAGCAGCCTCCGTAGCCTATGTACGCCCGCAACTCCAGAGGAGTTACATGCGCGTTGCCGACCCTAAACCCGCCCTCCCTCGTTGAGCTCTGGCAACCTTACTCACCGGCAGGAACACAACACTATGAGTAGGGTCTAGTGTTATTTGGCTGCTGTTTTCTGTAAGGTGGGATTTTATATGAAAGAAGTGATAATGAAAAAAAAAGGAACTTGTGAGTCAAATAGAGCCATTATAGATAGGAGATTTTGCACTCTAAGCTATACTCCGTAAGGTGAATATGTAGGTCATACAAAACAAAATTACAAATCCTGGATAAACCCCTCTTTTCGGAGTTGTTCCTATCAATTTTGTGTTAACCTATGGCTAAAGTTCTTAATATGTATTAGTGTGATTGAGATGTACTGAGATCTTATTTATAAAATTGGAGTGCGTCCCTCACCAACATTAATAAAGGGAAGATACTTTGTAGTCCTACCTGTAGCTCATGAAATACGGCGTTGGGTGAACAAAACATTTCCTTTGGCAGGATTGGTCCTTAGGACCCAAGGATGGATTTAAGAAGTGGAGCCACCAAGATTTTTGTTGTTAAATTGGGGGGAGAGGAGGGTGGCTCTCAACTTTATATTGGTATCTATATCCTTTAAGATACTAGGCGAAGTTTGGTATTATTTCGTATAAATCTGGGATGCCGAATTCCTTAATGATATCATATTGACACCTTTCCTAAGTAAAAACATATTAAATAAATAAAAAAATCTCTTCGAGCTCACATTTGGTAATGAGATCATCACTTACCATCAGGTCTGATCGTGGTCAAACGCCTGCCTATCCTCCATAAAAAAAGAGATAGTTTGAGTCCCGTGAAAGAACATAGCATAGTTTTAATCCCAAAATATATCCCTTAAAAAGTGAAAAGGGAGGTGAAAGCTTGTATGGAGAATCAATAATAGCTGAACCTATTCAGATGAAATCTATTGATAATCTATCTACTTGATTTATTTGAAAATGATACCAAACTTGACCTATAATATATATAATAAATAGCTTTATGTTTCCACTTTTTTTAAGGTTACGATATTTTAAGTAGATTTAAGTTATACATTTAGTGTTTCTAATCTAATCTTATGTGGATCCCTTGTGGGTGAAAGCCTCCTCACACTTTTTTCATTTATCTCTGTCTTGAGTTGTATTAATCCATTCTGGACCCGTTACTGAGATTAATATCATCTATCCATTTCTTTTTTGGTTTTGCTTGGCGTCTCTTCCCTGCTCGTCCCTTCCATTTTGTAGATGCAAGTGTCCATCTTCTGTCTCTGTATCTGGCTATGTGTTCTGCCAATTCCAATCTTGACTTGTAACCTAAACTTAAACTTAACCTCTGACTTCGCCGACGCTAAAACCCCCCATCCCCTACCTGCATCAAAAATCTGGATGGCTCCACTTCTTAAATATATCTTAGGAACATAAGATTAATTCTGCCAAAGGAAATCTTTCATTCAGAGAACGCTGTAGCTATTTGACCTTTTTATGAAGTGTGCAAGTAGAACTATTTTTGGTAGGTATAGTCACTAAGGTCAATATAGATAAGTGTGGCTGCAGGATAAGTTTGGCTGACCTTCACATTGGAGCCTGTTTACACATTGGTTAGGTTTATTGCTTGCCAGGGTGCAGGGTTATCTCACAGTCAGACTTATCCGAATTGACCATATTCAGTTTGATTTGGAATTGTCGGCATTATGTTAAGTTTGGTTGTTTAGTTTAGACAAGTAGTAAGTCGTTTCGTATTATTCAATCGATGCATATGCATATGTATTTAAGAATTATTGAGTGTTATTAATATACTATTATTTATTTTCACGACTTCCAATTTATAAATGTACTTTGTTTTGTTGTGCACGCCAAAACCAATTAACAAAACTGTATATTGCCCGAAGGCTTTCGTTTTGCAGTACAGTTTTGTTGGTCAGTAAGGTTGGACATTCACTCGCATGGCACTGACAGGGTGCGCAGGCGCAGGGGCCGACTCTGTCGACCACGTCGTCGCTGCAAGGACCCGGCGCCGCGAGGGCGCGCCTCTCACTCGCCCCACAAAAGTTTCGGATACCTTAACGTACTCGGGTTCTTGTCATTTTCTATTTTAGTTGGTGATTAAACAATTTTGGATCTAAATTGACGTACCGAATGTAGAAGAATAAAAGAATTTGTAACAATGTTTAACGAAGCACAATAAAACAGACTTGTTGCTCTGAGGGTTTCTCGCATTGACTTGAACGGTTTAATCGTTAAGCGGATACCATAAGTACGTGAAAAAAGGAAGCGTTTAAGGAGCGCTATGTAGGGATTTTTTGCATGCAGTGGTGAGTGAGTGCCATAGCAGCCACCCTGTACTTACATACATGGAGTCGCAATCCCGCACGTCCGTCGCACCGCGATGTAAATGATCCCCAGTATAATGTATGACCATTCTTGGCCTTCTCCCACCACTAGCAAATAAGGCGTTCGACAATCGACCGTTACGACTAACTGCTAACTATGCAAATTGAAATAGTAATAAGCGCTTGCCTAATCTATGGGTGTAAAGTACCATGGGATTATTAGTTAGCTCTTGCCGAAACACTTCCGCGTGTCAGGGTTATTGAAGGTCACATGAGACCTTGAAAACTACCTATCTCACAACGTATTGTTAAAACAATACAGTGCTTATGCAAACACAATAATTTCGTTTTGTGTTGCCTCGAAGATGACGCCGAGTTCACGGCCTCGGGTTAGCGTCTAATAAATACGTGTCGCATCGTAGCGCGTTGTGATAACTGTTCGGGGTGACTCAAAACTAATAAAATATCTTGCATTGCAAAACCCATACCATCGCATAGAAATTATACCTAATACGCTTCTTGAAGTAGTTCGTAAAATATATTAGTTAATAAAATCATCCATGATCTCAGCGTGTCGCTATTCGGTGGTAGTGATTCAATGTTGTCGACCCACAGGACACGATTAATATGTACCTACATACATAAGTAAAAACAAAACGGCGCTGCAACTGCAATCTAATCGTTTGTGATATTATAGTGTACTATGCGGCTTTAACAACTGGTACAGTATTAGATGCAGGGCCCTAGCGAAATTAGTTTGGAATGATCATGGACTCTATCTGTATTGTGTTTGATGTAAATATCGCATGTAGTCGGTGGAGTTGAGCACAGCGCATGATCGGGTCACGACTGACGCGCACGCGCGGTCGTGACCTTGCCGCCGCGCGCGCCGCGCAGAGGTCACACTCTTGTGTTGATGCGCTAGATGCCAGAATACCCCACCATCACACACATTGTGGTTTTCTAGGGGTGGTGCGGGATCAGTTGAGGCGCGCATTTGTCATGCGGAGGTACATCCATGAATTATGTTAGGCTGGTTGTAGACGTCCGGTGTTTTCGCCGAACAATTGTCCGGGTTCGGCGACGATGTCTTGTTTTCTTGGGTGTAGCTGTCGGTAGCCATATATAAAACTAGTAGTCGCGTAACACAGTCCGGTTTCCGGCAAAAACACCGGACGTCTACATATCTATGCCCACTTCGTTGGATTTTTAATGTTCCCGGCCTGTTTTTATATTAAAAATGTTGCAATGCAAGGTAATCTTTTTGTGTAGATTTAAATAAATGGTTGAATGAAAGCTGTACTACGATCTTCAAACATTTTTAAGATGCACGTAGCAACAAAATCTAAATAATTTAGTTATATAGTGTACCTATATTTAGCTTATAAGTAGTTTTAATGATAATATTGTAGGTATATTCGCAAAGGGCACCTTTTGATACCATTTTTTGTACGGATAATCTACATGTATACGAAGTGTGTATGTACATATACTTAGTGTTTGAACCGTGCTGGGCGTAAATGTTCCAGAGATAAAGATGAAGATAAAGATATTTTATTATTCAAGTTGGCTTATTACAATGCGCTTATGAACATCAAATAAAGTTACATCGGCTCTAACCCTACACCTCTGACCCGAGAAGATTTAAATCCCCCCTCAATTGGAGGAAGGTATCCTAATAAGGACCGCCAAGAAACTCCGCGGGACATATCTTTTCAACACATTACATCTTATAGTAATTAACATGCATTAAATAAAAATCAAAATACAATTTAGATTACTATAGAAATCATGCAATTACATACAGTTTTCTTTATAGAAATTTGATAAAAAATGCGATATCCAAACCAATGGGTTCAATCCGGCTCGCAACAATTTGCTTATCGGCACTTAGGTATAGGTAAAACACTTAAGTCACCTGTTGTATGTAGTTGTGACGTGTTCGAATAGACACTACATGTTTAAAAGACACACACAAACAAAACAAATGTCTATTCGAACACGTCAAAACTACATGCAACAGGTGACTTACTTAAGTTTTTTACCTATACCTTTGTCCAAATTATCATTTCAGTATATTTTATAAAATTTTAATGTATTGAATTACCACCATAAAATTTTAATCATGTGATATTTAAGTATCAGTCGCTTTTCGGTGAGAAAACATCACCAGGAAATCGGACATCACAGTTGGGCGTAATTTTCCCAGAGTTAGAAGATCGGGGTGCTTAACCAGCATGCCAATCGTTATCGCTCCGTAGCGTAGCGTAGTCTTCTCTCTCTATCACTCTTTCATATTAGTGTGACAGTGACAGTTGCGTTTCGTTCACTACGGAGCGTTAACGATTGGCACGTTGGTTACGCACCTCAGATCAAGCGTGTGCTACTCTGCAGCGGCGCCACCATAATTCCAGCCTTCAGGTCCCTTTGGAGACCATGAAAAAATGCGAGGACACAAAGTTAGGAAGAAGAGCGTTTTTTTTATTTCTCTTTATTTTGGCACAAACAGTCATTACAGAAGAGTTACATTAGAAAATATTACAAATAATATTGACAATACAGTGCCGAAAACGTTATAGATTATAGTTATTAATTTTGTTGCAATGGACCTGAATTAACGTAACTAATGAAATTGAAAGAAGGAAAACGTTCAAGCGCTGACCACTATCCCAGTAAATGGCACCATTAAACTTAAGTAATTAAAATATTTAAGATACCTACATAATAATCAAAGATTAGGTCAGGTTTAAACTTTGGTAAAACTTTAACAAATATTTTGATGAAATTTATTTATTTATTTTCTTGACAAGCAGACGAAAGCTAATTCGGTTACGTTTACGATTTGAATTTTTTTTTTTCAAAAAAGAAACATATTTTCTGTAAAGAAAGGTACCCTTAAACTGATAATTTGTAAAAATATTTACTAAATCATTTGCTACCTTCGTTTATATCGTTTTGTTATTATGTATTATCCAAACCGAAACTAAAAACATTATATTTTTGGTAGGTGAGCTTTATAGCCTTCAAATATTTTTGTTTATGTTGATTGGTTTAACAATAACGTTAAAGTAACAAATCTATAAATAATATTTGTTGAACTTCTCTCCTTCTATGTTAACAATTCCAAGAGAAATATGGATGTAATTATAATACCAAAGAGACAGATTTACACAAGTAACCGGGGAAAAGGCTCGAGGAATGAGAAATGCCGCCATAACAGGGCGGTGCGCGGACTTTCTCCCGCGTATTCCCTTCCCTCGGAACGCAGGCAAGCTTTTGCCTCGGGATCCCCAGTCTACATGTGACCTCGAAATCCGTAATAATTGAACACATGAGTGTATTGAATGTGCTGTTACAATAACATAATTTTGAGTAAATCGCTTTAAAAGGATTTCGGCTGCAAGCAATGTAATCAAATCAATCGATAGGACGATGATTGTTTTTAATGTAACTGCAGCTAGCAAAATGTTTGCCAGGCAATAAATACTGTTTTCTAAATACGTAAATATAGTTGGTCAGTAACTCAGTAGAAAAAGGCGCGAAATTTAAATTTTCTATTGGAAGATAACCCATTCAATTTGATTCGAATTGATTACGAAATTCAATTTGCCGCTTTTTTCTACTCACTGAAATGGCTAGACAGATTATACAAGATTATTTTATAACTAAAAATGTATATTATGACGTTAATCCAAAAAATAACGTACCATATTCACAGATATTTGCAAATTGTCACATATGTACATGTTAAGTAACTTAGCACCTTCATTCGCGGAAAATATAACCTTTTATCAAATTTGAAACATTTCTTTTTATTAATTAATTTTACGAATGAAACTCGTAAGGTGTTTTGGAATGGAACGATGCGGTCTGACTTATTTCGAGGGTCTATAATAAAACCGTCAATAAACCGTTGAATTAAGTTTGATTCTTTTTCTTTTTGCTCATGACGTGAAAGGGACAGAGAGAATATAATCCAAATATTTCGAACTTGTATTAGGTCCCGCACGTAGAAATGACATTCCAATATGAAGGTCACTTGAATGTCATTTTGTATCACTCAGTGAGCAAAATCGGATTTGCAAATATTTCTAACTTGTATAACGCCCTGCACGTAGAAATGACATTCCAATATGAAGGTCACTTGAATGTCATTTTGTCTCACTCAGTGAGCATAATGCGATTTTGGTCACTGTTTTTAAGCCCTGTACACCTTGTACGAGCTGCTGAGTCGAAATAATGTTTTTCTTTGTACCGCCGACTTTATGACCTCACAGTTATTACCCCCGCCATTTTCATATATTTGGATTCAGGACATCATAATGAATCTATTGATACCATATTTATCATATACATGAGTCTAGGATATGAATCCTAGATGACTTGGATGGAAAGTAACCTGAAACCTAAGTTACCATCAACCTACTAGAATATGATTTCTATGTAAAAAAAGTCGTAGCATAATTTTAACGAAATAGTACCTGGGCGACCGGTTGTAACTATTTATTGTAATATGTGGTGTATAATAGGTGATAATCTTATTTACATTTTTTTACTAAATTAAACTTGTCTAAAACAATAAAAATTAAAAAATTATATATAAACTTGAACATATAAAAAAAAAAAAAATTAGTCACCGGGCGAGATTCGAACCCGTAACACTCGTTTACCAGTCCGCGTCTTAACCCGCTGGACCAGACGGACAGTGGCCGGCAACACGAAATTAGCGACCATATTCTGCGACGAAAGAAAAACGCATGAAAACTCGAAAACACGCGTTTTCCCAAACATAAGACTAATCTAGATAGATTGTATACCCCCAAAAACCCCCATATACCAAATTTCAGCGAAATCGTTAGAGCCGTTTCCGAGATCACAGAAATATATATACATATATATATATACAAGAATTGCTCGTTTAAAGGTATAAGATATTTGTATACAACACTTCCATAAGGAATTGACTATAGCAGGGAGTTTAAATGTGTATGTGTGGGAAATTAGGGGTCATTGTTGAACACGTATATATTACCTACTAGGATGGGTGGGACCCTTTAGGTCGGGGTCAAACCTGAGCACGGTCATTAGGAGCTTGAAAGTTTTCGCTTCGCGGGTATCCATTCCAAAAGTAGTAATAAACGTTAGATTACAAATCTTACTTTAAATATCGGTATAGTGTTTACAATAAATTATGCGAGTGATATTTATTCAAGAAATGCCGTTATGTCGGCTCATGTTATAATGTTATACGTTTTCTATTAACGTTTAGATTAGAACATAAAGTACAATATGTTCGAGAATGGCAACATTCTCATGTTGTGACCTAAAAAACGCAGATAAAAGTTGAGTTCTCAAATTATTAGTTGCCAGGTTTGAGAATTAAATTATGCGAGGATTGCCTAAAAAGTAGCAGCTAATTATGCATTATTTTAATCTTAATACAGACAGACATAGTGATGTAATAGAACGAATTGTCTGAAGAAAGGCATAGACCCTTCACATCCTGGGAAAAATCTCTGTTCATCATTGGTACATTACAGTCGAGTTGAAGGTGGATGGATAAAATATTGGTATGTTCACTTTGTATATTATTATACGATAGGTATGTTCGTACAAAGCCCAGCAATAAATTGTGTTATATACCATGGAGTTTTGTAGTTAGAGTCGCGTTATATTTGTACCGCCGCGCTGGCGGTTGCTGATTACTATGTAAGGCTTACCTACTGGCGGGTATAAACTAGATAAATGAATAAACGTAGCAGTGATTTCTGATTTATGTTCTTTAGCAAGTCAAATAAATACGCAGAATTAGAATCAAATACTCCTTACCTCTTAATACACTTAATTATGTCTTACGAAATAACTTTGTAGGTAATATAACACTATTCTAAATAGGTGCTAATTGGAGCTCTTAATTATTTGCTTGTTCAACGCTATTGTTGAAAAATGTAAGTAAATAGTTAGTTTAGGGGTTTATGGTTATAAGTAGGTTTACCTATAGACATAAATGATTAATGAAATTCAAATGGGATTGTGGTCATATTCCACTAAAATTGCTTTTGATTTTTTCTTTAAGTAAATAATTATGTGAATAAGTAGGTGCAAAAAGGAAAACTTGCGATCATTTTTGCAAATGAGCCAAGTAAATCATGTAGAAAACTCCATACCGTTACAGCCTTACTTGGGCAAAAGTAGTAATGAGCGCCACAGATGGTATCGCGCGGAGCACGTCCTCAGCTTACACACGCTAATGCTTCTCATTAAATACTGCAACACCAATTTGTATCTCCCGCCACGTATGAGAATGCCAAGATCATCGATTTTTATTGCTGATTTATATGAAAAACCATTTATGTCAGGTGGAAACTTGCCTAAGAGCCTATCAGCTGTAGCTTTTACCTGACTTTTTAATGCAACGTGCGATATATTAGAACTTTAAGGAAAATGTAATCTGGTTCTTTAATCACTATAAAGACCTACATTTGGAAAACATTATTAAAACCATTCTGGGGATCTTTTTTCCTGACTATGCGTTTTAAATCCTAATTTAAATCATTCCTACCCATAGTAACGGTACCAATCATGAAACTACCAAGAGTAAATTTGAAGTATTTTTGATGTTTCACTGACACTAAAAATATACTGCAATTGGTCTTAACATAATTAACAAATGAAAACAAATGTTTTTTCTCCAATCATAAACAACAAGGCGCCATTTCTTTTAGAACCGACAAAAATTAACGAAACATCAAACATAACTAGCTCAATGACTCTTTATGGTACAAATGTATGGTAAAATGTTGCCAGTGTTAAAGAAATGATGTTTATTACTTATTATACAGGATTTGTGGTTTATGTTTCATTATTGGTGCCATGTTCATTATAAGGGTACCATGCATACTAATGTATGAAACGAGTTAAGCGTTGACGAGACGAATTTGCAATTTCTTCAACGTTAGTGTTAATCATAGTACATTACGATAAAATATTAAAAAAAGCCTTTTATTTCTTGGATTCATACATTGTTTACGTATTTGTTATGTTTTTGGTAAATTATTCAAGAACCCCGCTTTCACAGGTGAAGGCCTCCTCCAAGCCCTCCATGTATGTCGATCCTTCGCCACTTGTATCCAGTTTGGCCCGGCAAATTTGGTGATCTCATCTTGCCACCTCAAGGTGGGTCTTCCTTTCCCTCTTTTTCCTAGAGGTCCCTTCCATGACGTCAACCTTGCTGTCCAGCGCTGAGCAAGAGCTGCTTAAGTTTAATTTTTCATTGATATTTGTTATTTTGAAAATGAATGGCGCCATACATTCCATGACTGGAGCAAAAAACCACAGTTTTAATTGGATAAAAAAATTGAAACCAATTGCAGTAGCTTCCATTAAATACATAGAAAATATAAAGGACGAATTGTAATGCGGTAGAAATTTTACAGGTGTCGGTCAAATATCAAAAACACTCCAATTTTTTTCTTAAATGATGTTCCAGGATTGGTGCCGTTAACTATAACATATGCTCTTTGTGTGCTGTCTTATTTTGGTATGGTTGATTGTCAAATCAAATAAAAAAAACAACATTACGGTACAAGTGCGGAAAACAGGAAAATTGTAACGAGTGGCGTCGTGTTTTAAATCGACACAAGTTGCGTTGCGAACTACCTATTCGCACATGTATCGTGTAACGTTTTACAGTACATATGACCCTTTAAATTTTCGACATAGTTACGTATTGTGCTAATTATCGCACTAGTGCGGTAAAGTAGCACCATATCTACTGTAAATATCGCAATTTTAGTAAGGATCGTGTGTTTTGATGACGATAGGTTCTCCTTTGGCAGACTGTCCAACTTTCTAGTGCGTATCTTGTGTGGTCTTGTAAGCAAGAAACTGAAAAAAGTCACCTTTAAAACCCCTTCCTCCTACCTCGATCTCACCCCCACCAACTAGGGTTTTTTCTTACTTAAAGCGTATTACCAAAGGAACATACAAACCAAGTTTCAATACTCCGGTAATCATTTTACCAGAATGACATTATACTCGTATTGAGTAATTCAATATGGGTGATATCACACTTTGTAATAATAAAAAATTAGAAAAAAAAACTAAATGTAAATATTTTCAGGTATAGGTATCATTTAACGTATATTTTCCAAAAAAAATAATATTCGTATCGTATCTGAAGGAGCACAAACTTGGTATGTTTTGCAAATGGTTTTAATTTTAATTTAAAATTAATGACTGAAATGGAATGTATAATAATATATATCAATATATCAACATTGTAATTGGAAAGACTGTTTGATGCCTCATGGAATAAAATAATTCAAATTACATATGTTCAATTAGTAGCTTTTAGGATGTTATTATATGATGACATACATAGCAATAAACAAATGTTTTTTTCTGACATAACTCCTAAAATAGAAGTCAGACCGAAGTTAAAAATAAATAAATAATAGCTTAAAATGCGAATACCAACGAATGCTTTACAATATTATTGCTTAATCCGTTGATTTAGGATCTTATACATCAGATGAACTTATATAATAATCTTAAACTCATACCAATTCCAATCTCCTTAAGAATTTTAATTAGAATTATAACACAATATAAACATATAATTAAAAAGAAACTTACATATATCGTGGTGTGTGAGGTATTGAAGCTCTTAGGGCAACTATACCAGCTATCCTTTTTGACATGGATTAGACACCCTTTCAATTCTAACAAAATAGCGATAATTGGCACTGTAATATAAATATTAATTGAATACCACTTCAAAAGTTTACCGTCCTGAAATTTAGATCCGTTTCAAGCTCTCGCCGTGGAAGTTATAGCAAAAATAATGCAAGCACATTCATTCCTGGGCAACTGCTTCTGGTAGACTGAGGTATGTGGGGGCTTGGGTTTCCTATTTATTAAATAGTTTTAAAGTATTTAAACTGTTATTTTTTCGTTCCGATGTTGGGAAGTTAGATTTTTTCAAAGTTGACACCTTTTTTACCTACAAAACTGGCTTAGAGTATATAAGGTAATTGCAATCCTATGAAATTATATTTATTTTGTAAGAAGTCATAGTTTTGATAATTATTAAATTTGGCCTGACGTTGTTTGTTTTGATGCATTTAAATGTGCAAAGTAGGTTGTATATTGAGCCTTATTATTAATTTATTTTATTGATGTTTGCAAGTTGCTTATATTTAATGATGACCTTTTAGGATATCTCCGTGGTGGACTTAATAATAAAATGGTAAATTTATTAGCAATATTGCGGATATTAAACTTTGGTTCAGGTATCACCAGTTACGAATAAAGATGGTAATTCGTATTTGTTACATTTTAATATAATGGGTTACGAAACTAATATATATTTGTTGCGTTTTGCAGAAGAGACGAAAGACTTAATTTAATACTAAATACGGTGATTACAAAGACGTACAAATAGCATCTCGCACAGATATACATTATCAAACACACATAACTACAAGGTGGCCAAAAATATGTGCATTCCCGTTGCCAGGGAGGTTTTGGGCTTATACTGAGCAACTTTTACTATGGGACCAACCCCGAAATTGCGAAAAAAAAACTGGCTGTTTCATACATTTTAGCTGGTTCATTTTCTATGGGAGAGTAATTTTTTTTTTATTAAAATAAATGTTGATTATTAATATTTTAATGAAAACAACCTTCACAAGAATTTTAGGTTATATGTTAAATGCTAACAAAATATATGACAAATTTGATTAAATTATTTGCAACTTCTATTGAACTACACTTTACTTGACGTTCTAAACTGTATAAGTATTATCTTTAGGGATGTACCGACTAGTCGGAAAAGCCGACCATCCGGCCTCATTTGTAGTACTCATTTGCAAAAGATACCAATTAGTCGGTCTTTTATTAGTTTCAGGGAAAATATACATTAACGAAAAAGGAGCCTATATTTTGCATATGTTTTATAACATTTTTACCCATACCTATTTAGGGTTCACACAAAAACTTTTGTCCATATTATCATATTAAGTTCATGTACCTTTGGGTATGTAGGTATGTTGCAGACGTAGAGTTGGTTACAATTACAATTAAAATATTACATTAGGTTTTTCATTATATGAGGTGTTTTTATTAGGCTACTAAGACCTACTAAGATATCACAAAACATGCAAAACATGGGTCTGAAGAAAAGTCTATATAGCTGAAAAGGCAATAAAGAGAGTTGTGCTTGGAGTTTCCCTGCGAGAACGAATTAAAGATAAGAAGAAAATAGTTGAATTGGACTTTAAACGAACAGTTGTTAGGTCTTTGAATCAACAGGGAACATCTTTCATTTATGATACATATCACGACGCAAGTTGCAAAAGCATAGTTTTTCATATGCATCTGAACTGAACTTGGACAAAGCTGTTGCAGAAGCCATCCGAATGTAAGCTTTATAAACGGAATTCAATAGAAATTGCAAATAATGTCAACAAATATGACAGATTTTGTTAACATTTGACGTATAACCTAAAAAAAATACTATGGTTGTTTTAATTGAAATATTAATAATTGACATAATATTTTAACTAGTATTTGATATATATAAAAGGTTTAGATATATATGGACCCGGGTACGTCCTTAAACTACGTCCAAAAGAGAGGTATGGGCATTGTGAATGTCATCTCGCTTTGTGGGGTAGGGCACAGCACAGCAGATGTCATTCGAGATCTAGAGCAGAGCCCAACTGGGGAAGTACCTTCACCTTACAGAAAACCGCAGCCAAATAACATTAGACCCTGCTCAACATAGTGTTGTGTTCCTGCCGGTGAGTAAGGTTGCCAGAGCTCAACGAGGGTGCGGAGAGTTAGGGTCGGCAACGCGCGTGTAACTCCTTCGGAGTTGCAGGCGTATATAAGCTACGGAGACTGCTTACCATCAGGCGGGCCATATGCTTGTTTGCCACCGACGTAGTATAAAAATAAATAAACTGTTAATAAAATCATGGTTGTCCACCAAAAGTACGAGATTTTGAAGAAATGAAGGTAAATTGGTTTATATTACATTATTTGCCATTTCTGTTGAACTCCCCTTTAGTGACGTAACGAATTAACGATTATGGATTCAGCCTAGGGAATGCAACCGGTTTTAGTTTTGTATGAGAAAAACCGGATATTAACCGAAAAACCGTTTTATTTCATAAAAAACTAGAACCGGTTGCATTCTCTACTTTAACCGACTAGCCAACTTTTCGGCTCGTCAGCCAGCAGGAGGAGCAGCGCCAGCGCCATTACGGGAGCGCACTTGAGCTGCGAGCTTGTCACTTTGAACGCGTCATACGTGAGCGGCGCCTGTAACTTTATAGGGATAATGGCTTCTGGCAAAATCTTGTCATTTCCTTAGCATAATGAACAATATTAAGAGCCCCGCTAAGCGTAATTGGGATTCGAGCAAAGTGCTCGGTTTATGCGGCCACATAATTACGTATAATAGGCGACTTTTGCAACGTACGCGTATTCAGAATGTTTAACTCTTGGACAGAAGTTTTGAAACGGCATGTAATTATGAGATGTAAGGTGTACATTATACGATTAACTTAAATATTGTTATTTGAACTTTTTCGTTCAGCGACCGCCTAAGCAGGTTTTAAAGTACCTAGGAAATTTTTCAGCCCGTTCGTCAATCAAGTACGGTTTGTTTTCTTTCCAATTGATTTATAGGCAGGCAAATATTTATTTCTTCAGAACTGTGTCAACTGTGCTATACAAAATGATTATCTACTCGTAGATAATGTATATACCGGATGTTTCCTGTAACACGAGCGAATAATTAAATTATAAATTGTACTCCTCAAACTATAAATCGTTTGTTCAAAAACTTTAACAAACAAACAACAACAAATTGATATTCTCTTTTTTATACGATTTTTTTTTTCAATGTAAGTACGCTATCAACAGTGTAATTGAGGTTGCTGGTCATTAAAACATAAAAAAGGTCGCGATACATTGTGTCTTACAATGAATTTTTAAGTGTACTAAAAATCAAAATACAAGTTATTTTTAAAAGTAGCTGAACAAATTAACAAATGTTGGTCAGTCTGCGAAGAACAGTCTACAGTTAAATTTAATAAGCTCCTGTAACAGGCCACACCCGGTATATGGTATAGACAATTGTACACTTAGCTGTAGAGACAAGTGACATCAAATATATTTTAATATCCAAAAACAAAGAAATAAACAAACATAATAAAACTTACTAAGTACATACACTAAAGATAAAAAATTTGGCCCAAATTGCCGTCAATGGGCAAGGTGCCTAGAAGGCTGGTCGTATTTCCCCGCTGTATTTCTTCAAGTGACTATAAAGGATGTTCACGGAAAAAGGTGCCATCGTAAAATGTTCTGTTTAGGGTTCCGAAGACACAATCGAAAGAACAGAATCGTTATATTGTCGTCATGTCTGTTTTTTTTTGTCTGTCCGTATGTCACAACTTCGCAACCACACACGCAGAAATTATGAATGAGCTGTATATTAGTTGAATTTTAATTATGTACCTATGCATGTTTTAAAATATGTAATGCTACATAGTGTTGCAGTAAAATAACTAAAAATACCTATCTCTTGGGAGGCTTAGAAATAGTACATTTCCGCACGTGTATCGAACGAGGTTCTTTAATACAGTTGCGAAAAAATAAGAAAAAGAGACAGAAACAATTGTAAATATAAAATATTATACTATTATTACCTAAGCATCGTTATTAACGATTTTATTTGTGCGTCGTATATTTAAATGGTATGAAAACAATATCGAATGTTGTCTATTGTATCCGGTTCCATTCAGACAACTTATTAAGAACGGTTTTTCAATATTCAATATTAAAAAATTAACGTATTATAATTATGAAGGGGTAAGTAATAAAATATCAAATATGCTTATGTTTATTATTTTTACATTAACAGTAGGTTTTATGTTGATTACGACTTTTAAAGGAAACTAAAATTAACACTCATAAATAAGTAGTCATGAATTGGAACAAGTGGAAAAGTAAAAAGCGCTAGTTTGCGAAATCCAACTTTCCGCACGCTAAACAGCTACGTAAAGTAGCACTTTTTGAGCAACTGTATTAAAATAGTACATTACGATACAAGTGCGAAAAATAGGTAATTCGAAACGAGTGGCGATAAATTAAAACACGACCAAAGGGAGTGTTTTAAATCGACACGAGTTGCGAATTACCTATTCGCACATGTATCGTACAACGTTTTACAGTACATATGGCCCTTTAAATGTTCGACATAGTAACGTAATATGCTAACTTTCGCACTAGTGCGGTAAAGTACCACCATATGTACTGTAAAAAATATTTTTAACATACCTACAATGACTCACTATTAACATTGTATAATGAACGATATATATCGTTTTCTTATAAATATTTTCATTATAAATGCAGGTTATACTTATTTAATGTTAAATGATTGATTCAGATGTTATTTATTTACACTCACAAATTTCTTTACACGAGTATTTACACTCAGGAATACAATCCTACACGTATACCTGCCATAAAATGATTCACCTCAACGGTTATATATTTTTCATTAATTGCAGATTAAATAATTGAATGCATTAAATGACTCAAAGCCATTACATACATATCTACAAACATTGTATAAAATACTTATTTCGAAAAAAATATAGGTACCTAGGCGAGTGAATTATCGGCGAAGGTTTAAATAAGGCTGCAAATAATAATTGACGTATTTACAGAAAAAAACTGCCAATTGAGATAAAATTACTTACGCTTAAATGTTATGGCTTTGTTTTATATACTTTGTGATGGCAGTCCCGAGAATAAATACAATCATCACAGTAAGGCTCGCTAACAAAACAAACGTACCCATCATGCCCATTACGGGCGTACCGTCCGCAGTGCACGCGCATCAGGTATTCGCTCTCATTTAATTTTACTTTGGGATATATTTATTGCTTACCTACGTTTGTTTAATTTTACAATGAAAATTGTGTGTATTTATGACTAATAATATCAATATCTCAAAAAAACCATAGTGGTGCGGTGCGATTATATGTGGTGTATAATGTATATTTAATAATTTATTTTGCAAGGAAATAAAACATAACAAGATTAAAAAATAGACATGGGTATGGATACTGTTTGAATTTGGTAAAAGCCTATTTTCGGCCTTGTTTATCCAACATAACATACGTTTCTGGTTCATACTTCATAATGTACGGTCCCATTCGAAGAATGAGATACGATAAGGATAAATTCTGGTTTAGATACGTTCTCATTTAGATATCGTTTTTATTTCGTATAATTGACAGAAGCAGCTCGATTCGGGCAACCAATGTCACTTAGACCTTAGAAATATCGTTGATAGATCTTATTGGGATCACAGCGGAATCAAAATAAACGTCAATTTTGACTTGTCCTTTAGTTATCGATCTTTTAAAGATCCTTCCAAGATCTTAAACGTGTCTTAATCATTATTCGAATCGGACCGATAGTTCAGATCACGAGTGGATCAAACACAGCAAAAACGGGTTCACATTGTACACAAGTTTTTGAAAGGTACGCTTTTTTCATATTGCTCGTGGGTGTATTTATTGTCAACGATATTGTTTTACTGATCGTACCTTACGGTATTGGAATCCATTAATAATGTATGGGCTTCATTAAACTTATTAAGTCACCGAAGGGTAACGAGCTTTTGGTAAAAAAATCGAAAAAAAAATCAAGGAGAAACTAATTAAGAAATTATTTCCATCAATTTACTTGCCAACCTATTAGTAAGTTGGCAATGTTAATATGTAGATTTCAATACAACTCCATCTGTACACATGCACAAAACATTTAGTAATCTGTACAATTATAGGCGTCGTAATTTCTCGTGGAATTTGGTGAGCAGGTTCAGTAGGTAAATATATTTTTTGCTGTCGTTTCGTTTTTGGGAAATATTCAAAATAGCGGAAATTGGCATAAAGGACTTAAGTGCCATTAGAGTCTATGGCATTTAAGACCATTGCGAGTACTCTGTAATAATGACTCAAAGAAGTATTTATTGTTTTTACATTTTTTAAGCTATGTTACTTAACGTGAGGTCTTAAGCTCACAGTGCCACTAGTATAATAATGGATATTTTCGTAAAAGTAGTTTTAAAGTCGGTTGAAAATGTAGACCATGTTAACCGCAGTAATTGTGGAGTACATTCATACATATCACATACATAAGTTGCCAAAATCATAGCCTGTGCTCTCGTAGTAGGTTAAAAATCGTTGTAAAATCTTTATAAGCGTTAAACTGTCTATCACGTTCGTATAGGGAAAATACGTAATGTTGTGTCGCTTTGTCAACAGATGGTATGTTAGGAGCACGTGTGTACGTTGAAATTCGGTTAGTTCCCGAGAGATGGCGTTGCTTATCACTAATTCAAAAGCGCGCGTAGCCTAGCCTCGATAAACAAAGTGATTCATAGCTAACCGTGTAACGTAGGTAAATACTTATGTATACTTTTTAGTTTTTACTGCTAACTCAATTTTCCATTTGACCCTAATGAATAGACTGGAGCGTTATATTATCCGTTAAATCAGTTTAGCTCCTATTACAGCCAGCTGAATACGGCGGTGCTACCAATTGAATGAACCATGATAACTTTTTGCAGTTATGATATCCATCGCGTTATTGACCCTAATCTCTAGAATTTATGGTCATTTAGTACAGAGTTCCATAAACGTTTTATTGACTGTCGTTATTTGAGAACGTGTATAAATGCGTTATGGCATTTCGCTGTTCGAATTTTATCACGAGATGCAAACTGCCACGATGAATCTTCTACTTTCGTCTGATCATAATAATTCAGGCGATATACGTACGTCCCACTCCCACTGTTGGGCACACACCTCCTCTCATGCACGAGAAAGATTGGGCTGTAGTCCCCACTAGGGTTTCTGGTTTCTCGACCTTTTTTATTTCTCGAGGCACGGGAATTGTCGACCAATATTTCTCTAGTTTCTCGGGTATCTCGAGAAATTTTGAAAGTATCAAAAAACACCATTTTATTTTAATTTTTTTGCTTTATTAAAAATCAGACTTATTGGAATCGTAGGTGAAATCAATAATCAAACATATGGTAAATTTTTAGTTACCTTAAATTGCACTTAATAATTAAAAATTAACCAACAAACAAAAAAAAACTGTAGGTGCGGGCGTGCGCACCGGCGATGTGATATGCTATAGTGTATTTCATTAGGTATTTAACAAAATGTACCACAATTAGGTATTTTATTAGGCAAGAATATTCAAGTCAATTAATTTAACTCGATGTGACAAACTTACAGAAGTTGTAGTGTTAATACTTACTGAACGTACAATGAAGCTGCTAAAATTATGCTATTTTGTTAATAGACATTCCTATTTTCGGGAATAGATATTTTCATTATCGGGAATTCGGGATGATTTGATATATGAATAGTAATTTGGTTTTGTAACATTTGTTATTACATGGCCCTATAATTTGTGTCCGACTTGCACTTGTTTTTATCTAATTTTATAGGACTTCAGTAATTCTATTTATTGTACTGTTTATCAAAAATATCTTACTAGATTAAATAACCAGTATGGTTTATTCTAACTTTTTCCAAGCCCTGCAGACGGCATTGCTTAGTATCAACGCATGAGCGTAAATTTACGTAAATGATTCCAAGAGTCACTGGAAATCTGTGTTATGCAAAGGTTGAATCGTCCTGGGTCTCTGCAAAGACAAAAACTGACCTATAGGTACTTACGTACTTACGTATCATATTACTTACTGCAAGTACGTACACAACATTGGCCTTTTCTTGGATCATATTTGCAACATTGTATAGGTAAGTAGGAACATTACTTTATATTATTGGCTTTGTATTATTTATATGCTTTTTTTTAAAATCCGGGGACAACTACTTTAAGAACTGTAAGTTCAATGAGAAAAATAATGGTTTAATATAACTAATTCTTAAATAAACTGGCTCTTAACCATTTTAGCAGACAATACTAGTATTTCTTTATTTATAAGTTATAAGTACAAAAGGTATGCGTTTTGACAAGGAGCTTGCTTAGCCGATTATATTTCTTTAAGCTTATAACATAGTGGGTCTGAAAATCATACTCTCAACTGTGAACTTTTAGACAGAGTTAAAGTACTTAGTTGTTATACTAATGTTTATGAAGGTACAGTCAGCAAAATTATTATGTTAGTGCCCTGCATACAAATATAGACTACAAATCGTAATTTGTTTTTTAACACCTCATTTCCGATACTCGGATAAAACTTGCTAAAGGTAGAGATACCATTAACATTTTAAAATATACTCCATAAATATAATTTAATATAATGTATTAACTTGACCGGAAATTTACTATACGCTTCGTTACAAAAATATTCTGAACTGTTATAAACGTATAACTAATGTATAAACCTTGAATCTATGCCATTTCCTCTATAAAACTGTTAGAAAAATTGGTTGGTCAATAAGCAACATGAACGTCAAACTAAATTGAATGTGCTACAAAATGTCATGTAAATACTTATTTAAATATACAGGCAGGTACAAAAAGTAAAGTATGTATGTCAGGAATTCGAGATCTGTATATAATAATTTATACAATTTATAACTCATTTTTATTTCACTCATTTGAAAGGGTCTCCTCTTATATAGATCCTCTCTTTATTACTGGAAGGTGCCTAACACTAACATATGGCACGATGTTAAAGTTAGATTTATATTGCAATGTCGCACGGAAGGGCACAGGAGTAATAATACGGCAGAGCCCTCGGGCGCAGATCGCCAGTGCGGTCACGTTCCCATTGTTCGAAAGCGGCAGATAAAAAGTTCACTGAGAACTAATTATTAGTTTCAGGTCGAAGCTCGCTCGAAACAAGAAGCTTAATTAGCACTCATAAAATAGCTACCACCAGGGCCTATATACTTTGTGGTGAATAGGCTTGAAAAAGTGATCTGTACGATATAGACTCTGGCTCTGTGGAATAACGTGTCGCATTCAATTAACTAATACTTTAGTATTTAATGGGTATGCCTATTGAAAGTAAATAACTGTTTTGACAACCGGTCTGGTCTAGTGGGTAATGACCCTACCTATGAATCCGATGGTCCGGAGTTCGAATCCCAGTAAGGGTTGTATATGTATTATATATATCGTTGTCTGAGTACTCACAACTTCTTGAGCTTACCGTCCGTGGGACTTAGTCAATCTGTGTAAGAATGTCCTATAAGTAATATTTCTTTATTTATTTATATAACCGCTTAAAATTGTCTTTAATAATAATGTAAAATAAATGCAAAACCCACATTGATTAACGCCTCCCTCCAAAAATCATATGCATAAACATAGGCATTACGAATATTTTTATTTCGTCGATAACAACTCCAAGGAGACATTAACTCAGAAGAATAGATTAAAATCACCTACACACGACTTTGGTTCCATTTGTGGGAGGTGCCATTTGTAATGTCGAGCACAAACAATGTGCATGCCGGGTATCAAGTGATCAGTGCGATAGGTCATCGCGCGCACGCTAACTATTCCTCCGTAGTCTATGCCTCTAAAAAATTTGTCATCCACTCAAATCATTTGATCAACAAAAAAATATTCTGCGAAATTAACTTAACTTTTGCGCTCATGCAAAAGTTAAGTTAAATTTTCTAGCGGTTTGGACAGTTGGACCATCGGTGATGTATGAATGAACCAACAAACAATTATTATTCTTTCATCTCAAGCTTAAATAATCTCTAGTACTACTCAACTGCATGATGCTCGTCTACAATATACTACTGCCAAAGGAGCAAGTCTCTCTGTTCTCATCGACGCGTTTTCCTACTTTATTTATTATTTTATTTAAACTTTATTGCACAATAAAAATAAGTAAAAATGGCGGACTTAATGCCTTACATGCCTTAATGCCTGGCATTCTCTACTAGTCAACCATAAGGTAAAACAGAAATTTTAAACTGCTTTCATTCTAAAGCAGCAGACTCCTGCTTAATTCCAAGATTGGTGTTCCCGTTGGTTTTTACAAAAAACGATAGTAATCTGAAGGTTTTCGATTTTAGAAGACAATTATAGTTAACCCTTTACCGTATAAATACGAAAATATTTAACTCTATTGGTAGATATTAAAGTCCAACTTTCAACAAATATTTTTTTATTACATGAATGTCGTTACGTTTTGTCTCATGAGTTTAGAAGTTCTTAAGCTGTCAATGTCTACGTAAAAGGATGTAAAATGTTGCGATAATTGAAATCACAGCACAGTTAGTATATACAAATTCTAAACCTAACTGCGGCCGATGTGGCAATGCCTGCATAATCAATGAATATGTGCAAGCTCCACAAAGCTACGAAAGTTTCATCCACAAATGTGCTCTGTAAAGCTTGCGTGCTTGAGGGTCATGCCTAGACACGGCTATCCTTCTCCGCCCTTCGCGCTAATTTACTTAAGCATAAATCTCCGAGCGCTCGCTGTATCTTGTCGCCATCTGTCACCGCTGTACGGCCGCCAACTGAAAAACGAACGTGATTTGGTAATAACAACGCACTAAACGAACCACTTAGATGGCTCATTAAATAAATTTATTCCATTTGATAACAATTCGATACGATTGCAAGTGAGCTGGACGTTAGGTTTTGATTAATGACTATCGCGTGGAGAAATTTTTATGTTACTCGATCTTAGAACGTGCGTCAGCGTCTGAATTTGCGCGGTGTTGATTATATGCAAATGAACATGGGTGTAATAGAAATTCATACGAATATCGATGGACAGTTCGCTGTGGAGAATAATTGCGTGACTAAATCCCGCTTCGGGGAGCGTGGTTATTCTCTTAAGTATACCAAGCTGTCGCTTTTCGCCAGCTAGTGTAAGCATGACATTTTTACCACAATTCCACAGTTCTACGATTATATCGTCACGTCAGGCGATATGGTCGGTAATTAAAGAAAATAGTACAGGCAGCTTATTCCCGTTGCTTACCTAAGTTAGTGCAAGCGTATCAGTTGCTCACACAAATCAGTGTATACCTAGTTAGAGTTTTTCAGGTATCCAAACAGTGTTATAAAACAATTAAAACGAGTTAAAAAAAAAAAACAATATATAACAGTCACTTGGATATATGTAACAACTATATGTAATTGCATATCTTTTAACTTTTTACTGGACAAGAATCCGGTTAGCAATTGGAATACAGAATACAGAGTCAGATCCAGCGCCGCTCGGTAGAGCGATTTTTGTTATTAATGAGACAATATTTGAAGCGATTCGTTTCGCGATTGCAATAAATCAAATTTGCGCAGGTTTATATAACGTAGAAATTGTAACGTTGTGAGGATTTTAATTAAATACAAAGGCATTTTTGATGAGTACTATGAGTACCTACCTACCTACTGTTACCTAATGATTAATGCTCATTGTTGTTATTTACAGTTTTTAATAGTATGAATAGTATCCCTTATTAGAGTTCCGTACTAAATAGGCTTAACAGTGATTTATGATTTATGAAAAGAATATAAAAAATACCATTCCTTTTTACATGATATTAACGTTATCACACTTACCTTGATATATATTTATTTTTAATTAACAAAACATTTTTCGAATTTAGTTTGCAATTTGAAAACGTTTGCGTATGTTTATTATTATTGAAATTCTATGAAATTAAACTAATTGCTCAAAGGTTAACTGCAAGAGATCCCTGAAAGGGATAAGTTCGCCTTTATACTAGTGATGTATGTTTTTTCCATTACTATTTCTTGCACAATAAAGTGTTTTACTACGTACTACTACTTCTAAATGAATCTTCTTTCAAATAAAATATTTCTTTTTTAAATCGGTTAACATAATAAAGAATTACCTGCAATAACAATTACGCAAATCAGTTAGACGAATTGCCGATAGATGGCGTTGTACGCAGTTATACTTAGTATACTTCGGGTCAAAAGTCTTTCGTGTTTATTAGCCTACCCTATCACTTATATACAACTGGTCAAAAATAAAAGAAATCCGGATGGCGACTACAGCAACATTACCGCTACAGCAGCGTAGAAGCGGAAAACAGGCGATATCCTTGATAAATTGTGTTGCTGTCGATGCCACATTTTTGAATGAAATTGACAGTGATATCGCCCATTTCCCTGAAAGTTCCACTAGCAACGCAGTCGCCATCCGAAGATCACCTTTGCACAGAGTGTTATGTTATGTTATTATGACCTTAGACTTGTTATCGGTTATTCCAGACAATATAAGTTGATGTTGATATTAAATCACTGTAAGCCGGTTCCAAGCTAGGTAACCTGTAATGCAGGAATGCACTAGACGTGACCTGCCCAGGTGTAAGGCTTCTAGACTGACAACAGATCGATACATCAACCTTCAGAATTATGCAATTTAAATAATGGGTTTATATTGATTTCTATGCATAGCTCAAGTAAAACTTGATTCCGTAGTACTGAAATATTCTTACTTGGTATACGTTTACAGTAAACTTGATTAAACGTGGCCTATTGATTGTTACTTTACAGCGACAAATCCACTCGTTAGTTTGGTATTGAATAAAGTGAATCCTTCTATTGACGACAGGTTGAAATCTTGAGATTATACAATCATTTTATTTAGCTTTTGACGTCATATATTTGGTATCTGTATACTAAATATAATATTTTTTGGAGAAATCGCGAAACGTCTGGTTGACGTAACTGGTGACCGAAGAGTTGGCGGCTTCCTCGCAAAACGTATCAGTATTGCGATACAACGAGGAAATGCCGCCAGCATCCTTGGTACAATGCCTCAAGGGCCTATTTTAGATATAAATGTATATTGTTATTGTAAATAATAAAGTGTCCCATATAAGAAAAATATAAAGATATCTCAGGTAATACCGGGAGAAACATTTACTTCGCAGCAAAGAATATTAGTCGCATGTCTCAATATATCCAGGCCTATTAAGACAACAATTGATGAAACCCCAAAAATCAAGCGGGGACTACTTTACAGCCCTAAAGGTGAAGACATGATTGCTATTCTCAAACATATTTGAAGGTTGACATGAACAAAGAATACAATGATTTTTTATTATCATAATATTATGAAATTTTATTATGAAAATAATAAAGACATAAGCCAGAGATGGCTCGCAGATACTATGAAAGGCTCCTTAACAAATAATTTGCAAGCCAACCACTGCCCTTAATAAAATCTTCTGCGGGATCAATATTAGAAATAAGTTTTTCAGAAGTTAAACTTGCTATCTCGAAAATGAAGAACCACAGAGCTGCTGGCCCAGACGATATATGGAAATAGACAGGACATTTTTAAGAACAGGAATTACGTCAGCGTCATGCCGAGGATGCATGGAGACAGAAGAAACAGCCTTCCACGTGGTGCTGGAATGCAGCGGAGTGGCCCCATACAGGGCAAAACATCTCGAATCCACGAAGTCCTACTCAACATCAAAAGTTTGATAGGATTCCTCGAGGTGTTGGGCTGGCACGAGTAGCCAACCCCTGTCACGCAAAATAGGCGCCAGTCGTCGAGTTGCGGAAAATCGCCCGTATTACAATACGATACAAATACACCATCCAGATCCACTATCGATGCTATACAAGCAGTACTATTCGTCATGGAAAAGCATCGGTCCATCCGGAAAGACTTGCACCTCGTCTTCATAGACTTTGAAAAGGCATTTGACCGGGTACCACGAAGTCTGGTATGGCAAGCGATGAGAGCGCAAGGTATACAAGAAACATTTGTTGCTTTAGTCCAAGTACCTGTGTACCTGTACCGCGAACGTGAGAAGTCTGGCCGGAGTGAGCAAGACGTTTAATGTAAATTTTGGCGTGCAGCAAGGTTCAGCGTTAAGCCTATTACTTTTCAACTTAGTAATGGACTCTCACCAAAGATATCCAAATTCCCTTGCTATGGTGTATTTTATACGCAGACGACATCGTACTAATTGACAAAAGTGCACAACAACTGCAAAATAACCAGTGAAGGACTACCATTTAAAACGACCAACGAATGTCGACTCCCCCTTAGATGGGGTGCTGCAGGGTCGCTATCAGCATTCGACCACGTGCGCCCCGTAGCCTGTAGGCTGTAGACATATTGGGTGTCAGTTGGTCAGCCATCCAATTGCTGTGGGCTTTTAACCGCAGGGACTCCCCCTGAGCCCTGCGTAGCTCACTGCGGCGGAGGCAGCAACTGCGCATAGCTATATCGAAGGAGATCAACTTCCAAAGGTATCCCAATTCAAATATCTCGAAACGTTGCTGAAGGTCGATGGTGCCATTGAATCCGACGTTGACAAAGTCCACGCTGGCTGACTAAGATGAAGATGAAGAGCCCTCTTTAGTGTTCTTTGCGATACAATAATGCCAATCAAAGTCAAGGGCAAAGTTTACGAGACAGTCGTGAGGCCGGCAATGATGTACGGTGCTGAATGCTGGGCAATCAAAAAAGCGCCCAAACAAAAATTACATGAGACAGAGATGAAGATGCTGAGGTAGCGGGAGGAGTAACAAGACTCGATAAAGTGTCTCTAATACTATGTAAAAAATACCTATGTAAATTGTATATGTACGGCTGTTGTTGTCCTGAATACCAATAAAATAAAATAAAGTGAAAAATGAATACATCAGAGGTTACAAAGTTGCACCCTCACAAACAAAGTTACTGAAAGTAGGCTTCGCTGGTATGGCCACGTGATGAGACGCTCCAAAGACCACGTAGTTCGGTATGCCTTGGCATTGGCGAACAGGGAAGTGAGCAGTCAAGGAAGACCTAAAGCCACATGGTGGTCTACTGTGACCTGCGACTTGGAACAAGCCCAACTTACCCCAATGACAACTCGGGACAAACAATCCTGGCACATGAGAACGAGGAGAGCCGACACCAAATAATGCAAAGAAAAAGAAGAGAAGAAGATAAAGATATCACATCAAAAGTAGGGCTTGCAGTCCGAGATTCCGTAATTTCGAAATTCCGGAATCTCGGACAAATTTTCCGATATTACAATTTCGGAATTGAGACCACTGAATATCGAAACTTCCGGAATTGGATTTAAGTACTTTAATTAGATTTTATTACGTTTACTTCTGAAAATCGTCACTATGCCACCTGTTGTCTGACTCTAACACTAATCAATTGTTTTCCTTTAAGCTGTATCTTTTACTGAGGTGTGCCAATATATAGTGTTATTAGCCGTCGCTAACAAAAGTCTGAAGTCTAGCAGCATGCAATGCCGCATTAACCAACGATTTTTTTTACTTTTGATACTCGCTGGACTTGGTTTACAGCATTAGTAAGAATGTGAGCGATATTGACATGTCTTTTTATTGAATAGCGCGTTTGACAAATAAGCCAATATGTAAAAATTATAAGTCATATTGGATAATTTACATGCTTTCATAAGTAAAAAAATACTTATTTTAAAAAGCGTTTTTCATTAGAAAGACACGTCAAGATTAGATTGTTTACCTTTTTTCTAATGCTAAAAACGAAGTATATAGCAAAGTCTTAAGTACATTTATGCTCGTTCAGAATCCTACCTACGCGTAACTTTTGGATTAAAATTTATAAACATGTGGATATTTTATTCGCAATCATCAGGCGGGCCGTATGCTTGTTTGCCACCGACGTGGTAAAAAAATACACAAAGAAAAGATTTCGGATCCTGTAGCAGCACATATTATAATCTGAATTAGGAACTAGGTAGGGTAAAGGCACCAGTGCTCAGCCATGCACCAGTGGTCAGCCTTTCTTGCTTATTTTTGGTTGTAATTATCAAAGTTTTTAAAATTTTCATGCCAAAAATAGGTGATATTACAGATTGATAAACTATTAATTGAAAAATAGCTTAATTTATAAAAGAATTGTCTAGCATGAACCACAACCCTACTTCAAAGAAGTGCTGTTTTCTGACATGATGGGTTAAGTGATATCCGCCATTTTTTTCGGAGTGTCAGATGGTATTTTCATAAGCCGTTAGCAGGCGAATTGTGATATTTTGTTATAAGAATTGGGACTGTTTTACATAATTAATACTTAATATATCTGAAAAAAGCAAAAAATAATATAAATCCATATTAAAGTAACATTTTTATGGGGGCTGGTTATTGGGAACTGCTTTTTTGTATTAAATCCAATAGTCAGCCTCCCCCGGCTGACTACTAGGTTTGAGGCAGTAATTTTAAAAAGGTCGTAAATCCAGAAGTCAGCCGAGGGTGGCTGACCATAGGATTTCTAGTTTTTTTTTGTTTCAAATGCATTGTAAGTCGTAAAATCAAACACCTTTAAATATTTACATTATTAGGACTTTATTTGACATCAAATACCCAGTAGTCAACCTGTGGCTGACCACTGGACACTGAGATTACGGAACTCAGAACCCACTAGTCAGCCATTAAAATGGGATGGCTGGACACTGGGTATTTAAAGGCTGTTTATTGGTACACAGGGGGCTGATTACTGGCAAAAAGGCTCGTTCTTTATATTTAATGGAATATTTCCAAAAGCAAAATTCAATTACATTTTATTCTTCATAAAAAAAAAAAAACTTTATGAAATTCTTGATCAATAAAAACATTCATGATTCTTATTGGTCAATTAGTGGGCAGATTAAACGACACAGAAATTTCGTATAAAGGCTGACTACTGGTGCCTTTACCCTAGTAAGAAAAGAACCAAACTTGAAAAGTTTAAGTATGTTTTGTGTAAGTCTATGAGCCATTACAGTTATTATTTTACACTTCATAAAAAGCAATGAGGATTTCTTTTTCTAATCCGGCTGTAATGAAGCGCTAATAAAATAATTCTAATCATTTAGCCCATTTGGTTTAATCTATTCAAGGCTTAAGTTTTGGGCACTATAGCTAGTTGGCAATGTATAGCGGATTACTTTAATACATAGAACACAACCTTAACTCAGGAACAAATAATCGTTATAAACACAATTAATGCCCTTACCGAGATCAGAAACCTAGGACCTTCATCTTCGTAAATAGAGCCACTACCTACTAGGCTACGCAGCCGTTATATTTAGACATTATATAAAATTAGGCATCTAATGGTTAGCAAGCACTCTTGTTTCCCCTAATAAATATGCCGTATCATTGAAGTGAATTAAAGTGACCATAGTAATAAAGTGCTATATCGAAACCCGAAGACCCAATATCGAAAATCTGTTCCGGAATTGGAAACCATCCGATTGTGCAAACCCTAAATTCAAAAGTCAAAGAAATAGTTTTGATTTTCTCTCAGGTAGTCATCAACACCTATTTAACCAGGTTTCACTAGGTTTATTTACTTTATTAATTATTTGCCACTCACGATTTATTAAAATCTCACAATTTAATGGGTCATGAGCTACAAAGCTGCGGTAATTTACACCGCGCTCTAACGAACACTGCACCCATGTCTGACCGGCCGGGTCACAATAAATATTGCCGCGTTGAGTCCCGTTTAAATTCTATGCGGATTGGACGTGTAGTTCATTAATACAGGCACTTGAGCGCCTACTTAGGTTTATATTTAAACATTTATTCCAAGTGGGTAATCACTAAACTTGTAGTAAAACATTCTAGGAGGGAGATCTTTCGCGTTAGCAATATATTAGAAATGTTGCGTCGTTATTTATCTTCTTCACATTATACGACTCGTTTGTACTGAGTAATTAGTAACGGGAAGTACCTACTTTCGGCACAGATTAAGTAATAGTATTTAATTCTGTACGTAAGCGTGCTATACGTATCGGTGTGTGGTGTCTATAAAATAAACGAAGTAAATAATTCAATGTAGGTTTGTGTTAAATATTCGAACATTACTTCTCTAGAAATTTTATCACAACTCTCTCACGATCGATCGAACGTTCAGAGCGACCGTAGTTTTAATTAGCTTCAAAAATTGTGGGCCCATAAAATTTATAGCAAGTTGGAGGTGTAATGTAAAGTCAGAGGAGTGCACGCCGGGCGCGCCGCCGCCGCCGTCGGCGTTCATTTGGGCACCCATCACCTGCAGACGTATGATAGTTTTACGATAGCGTTTATGATTGATTAATCAACGAGCCTAAAGCTGATCGCTTCCGCACTTAGTCGTTTGATTGCAAAACGTCAAACACTTCATCTTATACAAAGTGTATTAATTGGTAGGCAATGGTGGCCTGGTATCAAGATGAGAGGTGCCAGTGGCTGTTTTGTTGCATTGAAATGCATTAGAAGTCAAAGAGAAAAATTGCGTCATTTATTTTACATCGAGCGTCAATTCAATAGTGTTGCGTGAATTATTAGATTCTACACCTGTCGAGAACAATCGTTAATAGCAATCTTGTTCAGTGATTGACGATGACGTTAATCCTTATAATGTGTTTTAGTCATTCTTGGGATTATAGAGTTCAATAACCCCTTACTAAAATTTGGAATTAATTTATTAAAAAATATATAAATTTTAGGTCCTTTCTATAGGTATTTGACAGTGACAGTTTATTGTAAAATCAATACAAAAAAAAAAGAATAAATAAATAAATATTATAGGACATTATTACACAAATTGACTAAGTCCCACAGTAAGCTCAATAAGGCTTGTGTTGTAGGTACCTAGACAACGATATATATAATGTATTATAATTATAAATACTTAAACACCCATGACTCAGAAGCAAATATCCGTGTTCATCACACAAATATATGCTCTTACCAGGATTTGAACCCGGGACCATCAGCTTCATAGGCAGGGTCACTAGTGTCACTACCCACTAGGCCAAACCGGTCGTCAAAAGTATATTAATAGTCATATGACGACTAAAGCAACTCTTGGTTTAAGTTTATTATTATTATATTAGAATTCTTTTGTATTTTTATATGGACTTAGGTCTGAAATAGTGTTTTTTTATACATATGGAACTTAAAGTGAAAACACTTTCGTCAGTAAAAATCAACGTGAGGCACATCATTCGATAGGTCTCCAAAAATAGTCAAAAATTAGAACTCCTGGCTTAATATGTATTGCCTAAATGGCATTAACAGTAATGG
Source organism: Cydia pomonella (assembly GCF_033807575.1). Classification (NCBI taxonomy): domain Eukaryota; kingdom Metazoa; phylum Arthropoda; class Insecta; order Lepidoptera; family Tortricidae; genus Cydia; species Cydia pomonella. Next base: position 13,151,174 of record NC_084708.1, read on the forward strand.
TTTTTGTTTTAGTCTTATGCCAGTTAACTCTACTCCAGGGTATCTTGAGCATCAGAAGTAGCGGATAAGACTACGCGTCAAAAGTATTTACCATTCTCTAATAACTTAACAAAAATAGATATGTGTTTATATGTAGAGCAATTACACTGTTACATATACTTTAGAAAAGTAATCTGTAATACTTTAGTTGCACCACTACTGTTAAAAAACGAATAAGGAATGTCATCATAAATGTAGGTTTTAAAACTAGCTTGGTAAATACGCCAACATAAACAAGAACAAATAATTAATTGTACACAGTTATAATGGCAGAGTAAATATGGTAGAATAAGTAATTTGTAAACGAAATTGTGTAGAAAAAACCAAATCTAAGTCGAATTATATCACGGAAAACCCTAAAAATATGGCTTTATTGGCACCGGGCAAGATACCTACATGAACATTTTTTCTGCTCTTGCAATCGATCTACCTGTAATATAACCATTTGAGTTAAAACGTTGTTTCTGGGGTATATCATACAAAAGCGATGAAACCATACATTGTAATACATCTGAGAAAACGTTAAAGCTCATCTCAGCACGTATGTAAACTATACATGTATAAACAATTTGCTGCACGGCAACACTGAAAGAAATGTTTGCATAACTGTAACAAAATTTTGGTTACTGTTTACACAAAAATTGGGACTTGCGAACTATGTGTTATATGTTACAAAACCGTGTTTGGCTATCAGTGTTCAGGTACTGGGTATACACTACAAAATAAGTTTGTAAATTTATGCAAAGTTTATTTTCTTATAACCGTAGTTTAGTTATTTAGTAAAGTTACAAAACCAGTTCGGCTATCTATTTTTTTCAGTGAATGAGCATATTTTATAACAGGTAAAATAAACAAACATATACCATCGGCTTATTGCAATCGTGCAAGTAACTTATTGACATCAAACATAGCTGCCAAGATAAGGATCGTGATTGAGGAATTGGCACGTGTAGGTATCGAACAGCTGCGTAGGCCCGCAACATAGGTGCTGTTGTACATTTGAGAGAATGATCCATTAAAATGTTAATCATACGACTAACGAGCGGTAACTACACAATTAATCGCAGATTTAATATCTACGAACTGCTGTATCGGTGATCAGCCCGGAGTCCTCTAAATGATTGCTTAGCTTAGAGAATCATTAAAATTTAATTCTGTAATTATGTCTCATTAATCTACACATGCAGTTGATTCTATAGTAGGGTAAGAACGTATGTTTAGTAACATATTTATTTATTTAAGGTCTTGCTGTCTTGATGTTGACGCCTTCAATTTTTGCTCTATATCCCGGGTCTCAAAAAGGGCGCGTAGGTATTTAAATTTATATATGAAGTTACATGTAGGTAAAATATATTAATTAAGTACATACATATACGTATAGGTTCAACATAAAAAAAATACACAGACAGACATATGTATTTCCTGCCTGTTTACGCTACTTATTAATTAAACTGTAAGTACTTAAATCTTTCTGTACCTATATTACATTAAGAACCCTCGGAGTTCCCTCGTGTACCTATTTATTCGTAAACGAATGCCTGATTATTACCACTTAATATGTTATGGTGAGTGCTAGTGAGTGGATATGGGTACATTTAGGTACTCGTACTTTCCAACACCGTTAAGATAGTTGTAAAGCGTGCATAACTAGGATCACTAGCACTTTACCATTTTCTTAGAAAGCTTTGATGTTATAGCTGTAGATAAATAATGTTAGGTGTCATAGAGAATATTTTTAGAGAGTATTTTCTTTGACCCTCAGAGAGGTATTTTTCATGTTAAAAATTATATAGCTACACGTATGGATATCATTCGGACATCTGACCGTATAACATTGCATTAGCCATTACGGACACACTGTAGCATCTCAAAAGTACGTCGTAAACGCGCTACACAGCTACTAGAAACGCAATTTAGCGGTGCACAGAAAGAAACGATGGCTATCAGTAAACGTATAAAGCGGTGTTAGTGCCGTCACACATTTTTTCTCGTTACTGTAGGTGTTCTGGAAGCTTATCTCCCGGTCGTCATCACGTCATGTTTTGGGCTTGCTTTGCATTTTTCTTCCTTGTCGTTCCGTAACATACTCTCATTAAACTTTCGCAATGTCTCACGAAACGAATGGCATTTACTTTCGAGCTCCAATTGAGTTAAATTATTTATTATACCACAGTTTTACTTCTGATTTTAGTAGTAATTCGTTTCTTAGGATCGAAAACATCCGTTGTTGCCAGATATCCGTTGATACTAACATAAATCAGGTAATGCAATTTATGCTGAGAGCTAATGCCATCAGATCGTATGCTTGTTTGCTACCGACATAGTATGAAAAAAAAAACACTTAAGACAGATCTGTGAAAAGGAAAGCATAATTTTTCCGACGTCGAATGTATGACAATTTTAAGCGGGAAATGCAAGGGGCAGATAGGAGTACTGGCATACCCCCTTATTAATAAACGTGTACTAAAGTTACGATGCCGCTAATAATCGTTTGTCTCTTTCCATCATACCAATACGTCGACAAGGGACAAACGATTATAAGCGGCTTCGTAACTTTAGTACACGTTTTTGAATAAGGGGGTTAGTGTTTAATAATAAAATAGCCATAACTAGATATAGTAATTTATAACGTAAAAAAAACTTTATTACTGCCAAAAATAGTAAGTCATCTCATCACCAAAATTAAAATTCCATTTTAATGTGAAATAACAACCAAAATTTGGACATCTTGCTATCCTATTAAAGCAAATGACTCCAAAACCCAAAAACAGTTAATGACAACCAAAATTTTAACCACATTTGAGTTAAAAATGTCAAGCAAATATTTAATATCTCGTGACGAAGCCCCACAGTAAGTTCAAGAAGGCTTGTGTTGTGGGTACTAAGACAACGATATATATAATATATGAATACTCAAATACATACAAAACACCCAAGACTCAGGAACGAATATCCGTGGTGAATAAGGGTGCTAAAATTTAACCCTATATTATTGTAAAAATGTTTACTAAGGTCTAAGCTTTCTATGTTTCTAAATCAATTATTCCAATTTTATGATAGCATTTCGGTTCTGTAAGGATCACAGTTCTAACCTAGCCTAACCCACCTTTCTGCTAGTAATTCGATACTGTGCGGGTAGTAGTTCTAACCTAACTTAACTCATTTTTCTAGTAGCATTTCGCATTTCCTTTTAAGGGTCGCAGTTCTAACCTAATCTAACCCGCTTTTCTGGTAGCATTTCGGTTCTGTGAGGATCGCAGTTCGAACCTAACCTAGCCCACTTTTCTAGTAGCATTTCGTTTCTGTAAGCGTTGCAGTTCTAACCTAACCTAACGGCTAATCCACTTTTCTGATAGCAGTTCGGTTCTGTGAGGATTGCAGTTCGAATATGCATACATTTTATGATAATGATTGTGTTTATTTAAGTGAAAATAGTGCTTTAATTTGCTCGATAAGGTTTGGTGATCATTAATTATATTTAGTGTTTTAAAACAGTTTGAAGTGCAGTCGTGACTAAAACAGCTAGAACTACTCGTAGTGTAATTGTAGACTTTTTTTTTATGAGAGCTTAGGGTGTCAAAGTAAAATTGGGTTTTCATTATTACATGCAAAGTTCATGGTGGAGGTAAGTAAAGCGATCTCAGCGCATGCGCTGGTGAAAATTGGAACTAACCAAGGATAGCGTCTTTAACATTTCGTACAAGTTATATGGCTCGTAATGGAACTTTCATTTAGATTACTCCTGAAATATTCATTTAAATTGTATGGTGTAAGGGACTATTGTAATCTGTATGAAATGCTTAATATAACTAAAGTATTTAATTCGAAAATTATTAATACTGTATCCGTGTAAATAGCTTTACAAATGCCACATATTAAGAGATCTTTTTATAGAAGTTAAGAATGGGTATAGTAAGTTATCCTTAAAAGATAGACATACACCTGGCATACGCGCGCTGGTGGCCTAGCGGTAAGAGCGTGCGACTTGCAATCCGGAGGTCGCGGGTTCAAACCCCGGCTCATACCAATGAGTTTTTCGGAACTTATGTACGAAATATCATTTGATATTTACCAGTCGCTTTTCGGTGAAGGAAAACATCGTGAGGAAACCGGACTAATCTCAACGAGGCCTAGTTTACCCTCTGGGTTAGAAGGTCAGATGGCAGTCGCTTTCGTAAAAACTAGTGCCTACGCCAACTCTTGGGATTATTTGTCAAGCGGACCCCAGGCGCCCATGAGCCGTGGCAAAATGCCGGGACAACGCGAGGAAGAAGAAGAAAAGATAGACATACACCATCGTGTTATTTTTTGTAGACCCATAAAAGAGAGAACCCCATCATATAGTGTTGTTATAGCTCAAACCGATTAGACAGCGTCTTCGATTAAAGCTCCTAGCTCGCGTGTTTTATTCCGACAACATCGTCATATTTCAACTAATTTACACAACATCTTAACAAGTTACATACCTAAACCCTCCTCAAGAATCACTCTATTGATAGATGAAAGTCGTATGAAAATCCGTTCAGTCGTTTTTAGTTTAGGAGTAGTTTTATAAGATGTAATACATTGACGTTTTCCTCTAGATTTGCGGATGCTAGGTTGCGTTGCGTGACAGTCATGCACATAACATAGCGAATATTTAATGCCTGTAACAACTGTAATAGGATGTGCTTCTGGTAGTGGTTTTCTATACAATAATAGTGCCGGAACGGGAAATTCCCGGCTATATGCATATAAATTCAGTAATGAGCATTACCCTTCTGCAAATGAAGAATTTTTCATTGTACTTTTTAAATTAATATTCGATTGATGAGACAAAAACCAGAAATATTAATTGATCCAAGCGTGAACGACATTCACGCTGTCAGATTTAAGTCGTGTTCAAGGTGATAGTCTCTCTTGCGTCGGACTAAAATGGCGACCGAGTTGACATTTAAATGCCATGCATTTTTAAATTCATGCGACGTACGCAATTAACAGCGCTACTTCGATTATATTGTCATACGCCGGTGGACTTTTACAGAGCGCATACCGTTAGAATTCCGCTTTCTGGTTAATTTAATACTAGAAATTTTGGAGCACTAGTCGTAGTAGACTAATAAAAGTTTTTCATATCTTTCAAAGTACATGTATGTTCAAGAAAAAAAAAACTTTATTTATTTACCTATTTATTTAGAACATAGATACATAGATACATAGATATATCTAACGTATCATAAGCCAAACTGACAATTCTATGGATACAATTTATCTGACATGAAAAATTTATAATAATGAAATGGACCAATAGATTTATTCTGTATTACAAAATATTATCAACTAAGGGGTGTACCGAAAAAAAACTGATAATTTCAAATGAAAAAAAGTGATGCGATTGAGAACAAACTAGGGTTTTTAGAATAACTACAATAAAAAGCGACTTTTAATTTGGATATTTGTCAGTTTTTTTATTCATATTTTTTTCTGTAGGAGTCATAGGCAGCTTCTTCCTAGCGCATTCAGTGGCAGCTTTTTACGGACCCGTTTTTCAGCCCGTCACCTGCTGTGTGTTTTGGCTGTTTTTTGGCTGTTTCATTCTTCTCTTTTAATACACTTTTGACTTGAGCCCAATAATGGTTGAGAGAACGGCACTGCAGGACGTTTGGAGCTCTTACTCTATTCTATGTCGACGACCAAATGCGATTTTTGTACATAGTCATTGAGATGGGCCCAGGGTCACTTGTTCCTAGAGATCTGCCGCTTCGAGGCCTCTATTCAAAAGACAACATACTAAATTATTTGTTATGAATTGCACGAAACTTCGAGGTAATTTTTAGTGTGTCGAAATCAAGCATATAGGATGTTGCAAATTTTCTTGCTTTTTGGAAAAGCCCAATTTTCATGATCTCTTCTATTTACCGGTGTAAAGTCAAACAGCGTAAAACCAGAATGATTTTTATTGAAATATATAATATAATAATGAGACTTTTTATCGCGGTAAGAATGCCGTAATTATCTTGCTTAGAAACAAAATTAGAGGGGTTTGAATTTTAAAGTTTTTTTTCGGTACAGGCCTTAGGTATTATTTTTCGTACACATTTACCTGTTAGTGATACCAATAAGAAATGTTCTTGAGATGACCATTAACGAAAACCATTGTATTGCTTTGATTAGCTCTGCTCTACGTGCCATAAGACAGGGTCCATAATCTCATACCTAGTAGAATCATGTAGGTATAGGTACTGTGCATATTCTGCCTTACTTTGTAGGAAGGATTAAAAGCTTAGGTAGAGCTCGTCTATTATCTGAATATCCGTTGTCGCTATATGGACTAATAGGAGCTATAGGACCTAGTAGCAGTAGCGTATAAGTACTCAATTAACTTAAAGATCTTTCTGAATATTCAACACGTTAATAATTCATTTTGTTTACGAGAATGAAAATGTTTATTTCATTGGCGATACAAAGACTTTACAATGTAAACCGATATCGTAATTTCCTCTTACAGCGAGATGGAAGTATGTTAATTAATTGTGTTGGGTACTAAATATACAGTAGGTTTTTCTATACCTATTCTTACTGCACTAGTCAGTCCAGTGCTTGCCATGAGAATTGTCTGTTTGTGCTTTCTGAAAGTGATATAAATTGATAAAAAAGTGATAACTATTATGTTAAGTAATTTTAAATCAAAAGTTATGAGTCCCGTATCATACATAATACATGGACACAGTATTTGTAAGTATACTTACATATATGGTCACGTGTGATTTCTACCTAGGACCGGGACAATTTATCAACGCTGTCAAATGTCATGATTTACTGCGGTGCCTCCGTACAGCCGCGTTTAGTTATGAGGCTGGCTAAAAATATTCAATGCAACTCGAGTGTGAAGCTTTGCAGTCGGACATTATACTGACCAATATTGCAATAAGCGTTGATTTTTATAAAGTACTCACTCGTATACACTGATTTCGTAATCTCAATAACCCAGTAAACTTTCGCAAAATATCCATTTTATTTTGGTGTTTAAATGTCAAATATTATATTATTGTTTAATCCATAAAAATAAAATAACAAACAGCATTTCTGGTGCAATTGCCAAGTTTATTGAAGTGTTATGTTTGCGTTGTTACTTACTGATGACAGTTATTTTTAATTTTCAGGTATTTATTTCCTACACGTAGATCGTAAAATCGGGAGAAGGTACGAGTAAGTAAACCTTTTTATTCTTCGATTGTGATATTGGTACTAACTCCAATATATTTTTTTTTATAAAAAAACACTGATCGGCGATTGGCTCTAGTCACATCTGATGGAAAGTGAAGACAGGACCTAAGATGGAGCTCACCGGTTCAGTAGTAGCCTACTACTAGTAGTAGTTTGATGATTCACGGAGTTTTAAGTTTTTATTTTGGCTATGGGTTTTACGGCCGGTTGCCACTTGACGCCAAGACTGTCGTCCTCCTTAGGACCTGAGCCCGTTGGCCCCTTTGGGCTCATCCGACACCATCTCTTCTGGGTGCTTCAATCCAAACAACCAGCACTGTTGTCGACCTCGCCCTGAAGATGTCAGAGAAGCCCGACACGGGTGTTTGTTAACGGAGTAACCTTCTCCGGCCTCCAACAGGTCCGCGGAAGCTATTTTATTTCACCTTTACCCTCCTGGAGCTCCAGGCGGGCTTTCCACTATCCGCCACCTGTGGACGCGTTTTCTAGGGGTGAGGCTCCCCCGAGAACTAGGCCAATATTATAAAGACCTCCTAAATGAAGAATTTCCAATTCAAGAAATACCACCACCGCATCCAACGGTTGGTCCAGTTCAAGAAATCGACGTCGCCGAAGTGAAAGCCGCGCTTTTAAGAATGAAAAAACATTAGCTGTTGGTCCTGATGAAATTCCTTCTGGACTGGAAACGGATGGGCCCAGTAGGATTTATCTGGCTTGCAAGGTTATTCAATGCTATCCTTGTCTCAAATAAAATCCCGGAGATATGGCGTCAAAGTTAGATAGTGCCTTTCTTTAAAAACAAGGGTGACGTCAGCATCTGTGGAAATTACAGAGGTATAAAACTTACCTCTCATACCCTCAAAATATTGAACCACCGCTTCCTTAAGTATGTTTCAATATGATCAATATCCGAAAACCAGTACGGCTTTACTCCTTCGATTCTACGATTGATGCCATTCAAGCCATCCGTATCGTTATGGAAAAATACCGGTCAACCATGAAAATGGTGCCAGCCCAACTTATAGATACGACAACCCAGGACTGTCCGTCCTGGCGCCTTAGAACGAGGAGAGCCGACCCCAAATAATGGGATGTGGCAAGGAAGAAGAAGAAGAAGATTCCTGGAGTTTTAAGTTAAACTGGATATCGCTAAAATTAATCGTGAATCATGATCTGTTCTCATAGATTAATCTCTAATTGGCCAGTATGGAGTAATGTCGTTATCATCAATGAAGCATTTAAATTAAATGACTTACCGGATCAGAATGTGTGCTGAACGCAAAGTAGGTAGCCTATAAAATTAAAGCTATTTGACGTCTCCATTTTCAGCTAAATTGAATAGGCATCCATTTCACCGAATTCCGTTTTTAACCCCCGACGCAAAGAGGGGGTTGTTACATGTTTGACGCCAATGTCTATATGTCTGTCTTTCCATATGTGTACCGATGGACCGATTTCGATGCAGATGCAGTGAACGCGAGTTTTCTTACGGTGGTTCTTATCTATGTTTGATAGAAAAAGATCGAGCCGTTTGAAGAGTATCAGCACTTTTCCTAAATGTTGTGAGGCATTTATGGCATAAAATTGATATTTTTGATATATGGTGCAGGGTTATTTTTTAACTTTTAATTTAATAGTGTGAGGAAAAATTGCGTTAGGTAATATAACACGCTTACAAAAGTGTTTATGTTAAGAGGCGTAGGAACCTGCATTAAAAAAAAATCTGCATATTAAACGAATTTTAAACATGAATAGTATTTTACGAAAGGTATGATAAGGACTATAAAAATATAAAATCCGTAAATATATTGCATCAATTTACCATTTTTACAAGTACAAGCGTTATTACAACACTTTATTAATTTCCAATTGTTTTCGAGTGAAAGGCACAATTGCAGGAGATTACGGGTTATGATTACTTATGATGTGATGAAGCAAATAACGTCAAAAGGACTGGCAGATGGGGCGGGCAGGAGCTGTCGATGACGATGATTTATGAATATTGAATCCATTATGTGGCATATTTTTGCACTAAGTGCAACGTGCCTATATTGGGATTAGCGGGACGTGGCAATTAAATAGCTTGCAATCTAGATCCATGACTTATTAGGTTATACCTGCTTATAAGCGTCTTTTTAAGTCGAGCGGATGCATTTGTATGATAGGAATCCATTTAGAAAATCTGATAATTAAATGAGTTCCCATGGTTTAAAAAAATATTCTCATATTAGAACGTTCGTTGGATTTGGATAGTCAACTATTCATAGGTATTAGATTTTATGAGAATTAGAATAAATTATATTTCCAAACACAGGTGCAACACTTAATTCCCGCCGTATTAAGCAAATCAAATTAGAGCATGTAAACCTGGCTGAACTTACTGCTTTGGTTTTTCATACGTTATTGTTACATGTTTACTTTGTTTCCTAAACAAGGTAATATTAAACACTTAAGTTTAAGGTAATTTGCACCTTTTTATGGTTCCGTAGTCAACTAAGAACCCTTATAGTTTCGCCATGTCCGTCTGTCTGTCTGTCTGTTTGTCCGAGGCTTTGCTCCGTGGTCGTTAGTGCTAGAAAGCTGAAATTTGGCATGGATATATAAATCAATAAAGCCGACAAAGTCGTAGAATAAAATCAAAATTTTTTTTTTAGGGTACCTCCCCTACACGTAAAGTGGGGGTGAATTTTTTTTTTGTGCTTTAACACTACAGCGTGGGATACCATTTGAAAGGTCTTTCAAAACTAATAGGGGTCTTCAACAAACATTTTTTGATAAAAAGAATATATTCGGAGATAACCGCTCCGAAAGAAAAAAAAAATGTGTCCCTCCCCCTCTACTTTTGAACCATAGGTCAAAAAAATATGAAAAAAAATCATGGAAGTAGAGCTTAAGACAGATATTAAATGAAAACTATAGCGGACATGATCAGTTTAGCTGTTTTTAAGTTATCGCAAAAAGTTTCCCCTTCATAGTAAAAAGACGTAATATCCACAGTTCATCCCTTGGTTAATAATCTCCTATACTTTAAGCTCCAGTTTAGCTTATTATGACGGAAAAGTAACTACGGAATCCTACTCTGAGCATGGCCCGATATGCTCTTGGCCGATTTTGATTTATATGAATGAGTAGTTCGTGGAGCGGATTTCTTTTTGCGGCACATTAATCACACGATTAGGAAAGATAAAGCCTTCACTTAATCTCTCTTTGCTTTGTATGTGAGTATAGGTACAATCCGGGTACGTAATGAGTGCGTAAGTGCCACTCAATTTGCGGGCTAGGGCTACTCGGGTAGCAGATGTAATTTCACGCCGAAGGAGGATGGCCACGACACATCCCGTCCTCACCGACAATCAATTATCAACAATCCATAATCACGGACAATTAATTTTTTCTTGGCACGGTTAATGGGTCGCTTTCGTCGGTTATTTTCTCGATAAGGGTCAAATTGAGCCGCCCGCGGCCTATGTGAACAAAACAAGCAATTTACGGCACTCGATACATTACGGTTTTTATTATTATTCTACTCGGTTATCTCGTTACAGCGGCTCGGTCGAGACGTAATAACAGTGCTCGTTCATATCGCCTGCTGAGTCTGACTCGGAGGGGTAACTGAATACCTATCGTGCCGCATCTTCATTAATTGCTTTTAAAAAGCTGATTGAAGTAAACTTGCCTCACTAACAGTGAGTTATAGCAATGGCAAATTATCGAAAACAATTGCTTACGAAGTAGTAACTATTTATATAAATAAATAAAAATCGTTAAAGAGCATACCGGACCATGCTCAATGTAGGGTTCCGTGGTTACCATTCTGTCAGAATATGCCAGACGGGGGCTATTAGTTCTAGACACGCGGTAGCTTGTTCAGCCAAGTTCAAAGAAAAAGGAACTGGCGACGCAACCGTGAGTATTACACGAACCATTTCGAGCTACTTTTGACCCCTTCACAACATGAATCCTATTTTACCTACACATATGAAATTTGACACAGTTATTCAAGCCTCTTAGATTGTCTAAAACACAAAATTTCATAAACGTAGCTCAAATAGGTATTGATAAATTAATGTTTAAAAACTGGCATTTTTGTGACTGACTGACTTATAGATCAAAAATCAACCCACTTCCAGCTGACCTAGAAACTTGAAATTTGGAACCAAGGTAGGCTATTAGGTGTAAATAGGGGAAAAAATCTGAAAACTATTGAAAATTCGATTGAAAAAAAATCATATATTGATATAGAACAAAAACCTAACCCACTTCTAGATTATCTAGAAACTTGAAACTTGGCATCAAGGTAGGCTATTAGGTATACATAGGGAAAAAAATCTAAAAACAAAAATTCATTGAAAATTTGATTGATAAAGAATCATACTCGTATATTGATATCGGTCAAAAACCTAACCCACTTCCAGATGACGTAGAAACTTGATATTTGGTAACAAGGTAGGCTATTAGGTGTAAATAAGGGAAAAAATCTGAAAACAGAATATTATTACAAATTCGATTGAAAAAAATATCATATATTAATATAAGTCAAAAATCTAACCCACTTCCAGATGCCCTAGAATCTTCATATTTGGCAACAAGGTAGGCTATTAGATGTACATAGGGGAAAAAATCTAAAAACAGTAAAAAAATTAAAATGATGAATGAATGTTTAGTTACAAGAATATGCAACGTTCTAAAATGAATTTATATAACAATTTATTGTTTCTTCATACTACCACAATGTTTGCTCCTTAATAGGAAATATATATTTGAGCTTTAATTTAAATAGACAATTATTTACACAACATTTATTTAACTTGGTACGTTATTTAATTTCAGGATTTGACTTGGCTAGGTGTTTTTGTAGTTTTTAATTTCCGCTTCTGTTGCCATGCATATTTTATGTATCCATGCCAAATTGCAACTTTCTAGCGCTAACGATCACGGAGCAAAGCCGCGGACGGACAGACGTCGGACATGTACATGGCGAAGCTGAAATGAGTCCATTAGGAATCCTTATTTCCTAGTGGACTACGGAACCCAAAAAAATAGCAATTTAGTCATCTAAATTTAACAATCGCACAGATCCCACTGGGCACAATAGTATAAGCCATGACCCTATTTATGACGTTACTTAAGAGTTACATACGATGTGACATAGCCGCAAAAGCAGTCTTTTTTGATAAATCGTTGAAAAGAAACAAAGGGCGCATAAATTTATCGCCAGGGAGCGGCTTATCATGATCACGTCGACTTTCTCCGAGTGTCGATATACGCCGTGTGGCGGTAAAGGCGGCTCACACGTGTACCTGCGCTCCGCTATGGGATTTCTGAACATTCTACATTTCCGAGTGTTCGGTCTTGGGCGTCGTTGTATACTTAAGGCCCCGTAGATTCGTGTTGTTCTTTCACTCTCACTGCGAAAGTAAAAAATAACAAAAAAAATATGTATCGGGCACGAATACTTATTTGAGTGCGAGACTTGAAACTTCTTAGAACCTCATAATAAAAGAAAAAAATATTTCAGCGTTTTTGAAAATTCAGTCGTCCTTAAGCGAGTTAAAATGGGGTTAAAACATTTTTTCAAACGAGATACCTTAAACTTCGTAAAAATGCATTATACAAGAAAAACAATTTTAGTGTTCCATACGGAAAATTCATCTTCTAAGTTAAGCGGCATTACTTATATCGTAAACATTTTTTTTTTCAGTTAGGGGCTTGAACAAATGTCATGTTGACTGACAAAGATCTAAATTGTTAAGCAGTTCTGTAGTGTGCCATAATAATAGTAGGGCTATAATACCGAAAATAGCTATTTGAATTCCGTTAAAGAGTTACTACCTTATGTAAAGTATTTGAATCGCGAAGATTATTACACAGGTTTTTTAACGTTCGTTCGAATGCGATAATATTTGTAAAAAAATACTACTTACCCATAAATGTGTTTTAATCAAAAGGACAATTTCTGCGTCTTAATATGTTAGCATCCATTATTGCACGTTAATGCATCATGCATTGCATATGTGCATCCATTATAAAACGTATAATAAGCGTTCATGGTACCTGTAGCCTGAGCGATGAATAGCAACCGTTAACTTCCCTCGAAGGGGTGTCGCGCAACTAAATTTTCCTTTCAAATAAATCCGAGAGGGTGCTTCTTGAGGGTCTGCTTCTAAACAAAGCATTCGATGACCACCGATGACCAGTACCCACGATGACCAGTGTGGGAAGACCCGCTCATGTCTTTGTCAGGCTTGACCCTTTCTTAAGTTTCACTGTTTCATAGCGAAAGGGGATTTAGTCTATTGAAATGTATGTCTATCGTCTTTTGTTTATTTTTTCCTTGATATTAACGGCTAGAACATGAAAAATACGCACTTGGCAAACTTCCCATGGCCGTTTTTTCTACCCATAATTATGTGCACTTGGAATGGACTCTCAGAGATATTTTCGTGCGCACGACCTGAAGCACGACGTGCTTGCACAAGAACTGTTCAGGCGTTTCGGAGAAGAGAAATGTGATAAATCGGACCCACCAATTATGAACAACGCATTCGGTATGCGAAAGTGCTCACTATACTTATGGTGATTATTGACCAAAATCGGTACCTACGCTTGTTACGCCAATCATACCCCCGTAGGTACTCGCATCGTACGTGCCTCAGTTACAAGATTACGTATACTTACATACACAAATGCAACATAAATGACATTTACATATTTGTCGAGGCTTAATCGAATCACTTGTATACATACATACTCCCACTTTGGGCGTAAGTATGCGGATACGATGAAGTTAGAAAGACATCTCACTAAGCCATACAAAGGTTAATAAGAAGAGAGCTTTAAAGCTCAAATAATAATATTCTAGAATAAATTTATCTGGATTGGCATTTGATAGGTTGTTTACGAATACTATATTTATAAGTATGTAGATATATTGAAGAATACGTAACTAGATGGAAAATATGCACCTATTAAAAAAACCCCTACGCATTTTACAAAAAAAAAAAACATTTTATGCCGAAAATACCTTACATCATTTTAGAGAAGAGATGATACTCTTCAAACTGCTGGATCGATTTTAATCAAACATAGCTAAGAACCACAGTAAAAAAGCTTGCTTTCACGTTAAAAATGCATTGAAATCGGTTTATTCGTTTGTCTCGATTCAGCCGCCAGAAAATTCCGAAATTGTGAAATTTCCATATGGGAAAATTTCGGAAACTCGTAAATTTTTCATATTTTTGTATGGGCACCTAAATTTGCAAGATGAAAGTTTCCTTTGTTTCCTGAAATTTCAGAGAACTTTGCCAAGTTAACGGACACTCCGCAACTTGCACATCTGTCCTTAAATTAAGACTACTTTTAAGGCGCCGTGGATTCGGGTTCATCGCTTACTCTCACTGAGACTAAGTGTGAGCGAGGCGGATGTGCGTGCTTGGGACCACGGATATCTATAATGTTGTAGATTTTATAAGTTTTAACAAAACAAAAGTCGAGTTTTATCAAAAATAAAATAGCGCATTTTTAGAAGCAAATTTGCGCATAAATTGTTACAAATATTTTAAATTGGGTTGTAGACAATTGTTCGTGATTTTTTTCTATCGAGTGAGACTCAAAAACATCAGGTTTCGAATCTATGGAATACATATATATTATAAAGTCGTATAAAAATCAAGATTATCTTAGTAATACGTTTGATGACATTGAATAATGTGGTGAGCGATAAAATAGTAGATACATTATTGTAGAGGCCGAGAATTGTCAATTCGTGGATGAGATTCATTTTTTTTAAATTTGAGTTTTCCCGTAATAAAGAACTTTCCGTACTATTTTTGCTACAATAAGGTGACTATTTCCGACTATATTGGAGAAAATTATCTTTATTACCACGACTTTATGCACGCTTGCTTGTTTTACTGAATTGATACTTAGAGCGGTTTTAGACTAGCGTATTTTTCTGCGCGTATACGGTTGTTTTGGCGTTACGAGCTTCTACGCGCGTTACATTTCCCTATTTGGTCTATACAAGCTTACACGCGCATACGCGTACGCTCGTATAAAACGCTAGTCTGAAACCGCCCTTAATGCTACATATTGTAACGTTATCAACTAAAATATTCAGTGTCGTTGGAATTTGACATTAGAATACGGTAATAAATTCCTAACAGCACTTTATAACTATGTAGATATACTTCCAGAGCGTTATTGTCAGTATTTCTTTAGCATTATATAAAATTAAATGAATTTACAAAGAGGTTGCATGTAAGGATGTATTAAAGCCATTGGCAAATTTGCTACTCATTTAAAGCCCAATGGAAAAATAGCTAAATGTAAAAAAGTGTCCAATAAGAGTATTGTAAGATAACGATCTTTTCATATATATTATATTCTAATTTGATAGCTTCCCACTCAGCATTACTCGTCATGACAGTGAAACTAAAGTCATATTGGACGGCCCATTAGCAATTTGGCAGACTAGTTGTTATTTGGCTACTTGTGAACGAACATGACACGTTATCTGAAGCAATCCATCTCATATATAGACGAGCTTCTCTAATTCTCTTATTAGCCGCTGAGCGTGGGCGCGCCGGCGACCGGTATACTCGTAAATATAAGGCATAATTTTGTAATTATGTAAAACGGTAAAAAACCAAGTCCAAATCGTTTGCTATCTGTAACGCAATATAAATTAATGGCCGCCATATAATAAAACTCGGCGACGGCAAATCTTTTAAGTTGTTTTCGTTTCAATCGATTGACTCAAATGCCCTACTTTTATTATTCAATTAAGCTTACAGTATAACTTATTCGATGAACGATTTGATTGTCAAGGAAATCAAACTTTTAATTGTCAGACGTTGACGCAAAGACGAATAGTCAGTGGGGTTCGGTAAATTTTATTGCAAATATTTTTTTATGGATTAGGTAGGTACTTTTTGTGGATTTGATTTTATCGCATTTAATCTATTAAAAACCGGCCAAGAGCATGTCGGGCCATGCTCAGAGTAGGGTTCCGTAGTTATTCTTCCGTCACAATAAGATAAACCGGAGCTTTTAAGCTAGTATAGTAGATTGTTAACCAAGGGATGAACTGTGGATGTACGTCTTTTTATTATGAAGGGTAAACTTTTTGCGATAACTCACAAACATCTAAACTGATAATGTCCGCTATAGTTTTCATTTAATGTCTTTCTGAAGCTCTACTTCCATGATTTTTTTCATATTTTTTTGACCTATGGTACAAAAATTAGAGGGGGGGGGGGGACACTTTTTTTCCTTTCGGAGCGATTATCTCCGAATATATTCACTTTATCAAAAAATGTTTGCTGGAGAACCCTATTAGTTTTGAAAGAACTTTCCAACGATATCCCACACTGTAGGGTTGAAGCTAAAAAAAATTCACCCCTACTTTACGTGTAGGGGAGGTACCCTAAAAAAATTAAATTTTTAGATTTTATTGTACGACTTTGTCAGTTTTATTGATTTATATATCGATGCCAAAAC
Organism: Cydia pomonella; assembly: GCF_033807575.1. Taxonomy (NCBI): domain Eukaryota; kingdom Metazoa; phylum Arthropoda; class Insecta; order Lepidoptera; family Tortricidae; genus Cydia; species Cydia pomonella. The sequence goes on from NC_084708.1 coordinate 13,167,920, forward strand.
CACGGAGCAAAGCCTCGGACAGACAGACAGACAGACGGACATGGCGAAACTATAAGGGTTCCTAGTTCACTACGGAACCCTAAAAAGTACCTAACGTGTACATACGTATTTACCCTACGATATAGTTATGTATCTTCTAAACAGCAGTAGACTGATTTCGATTCTACTCGAAAAAAAAAAAACATACGGTTTCCAAAAATTTTATTAGCAATCTTGAGGATTCAAAACATGTTTCTTTACTTTCACTCGACAGAAATAGATGGCACAAAAGCTCATATATCAATCAGCAATTGTTTTTGTTAAAACTTACATAATTCTAAATCATGATATCAGCTATCGCGGGCATAGCTTTTTTTTTTTTTTTTTAATAGAAGTGCGGGTTTTCACCTGTTCAAGAGTTACGTAGCGAGTAATAATTATTGTTCGCTACAAATAAGTATATTTACTTTTATAACGAGAAACATTTAGCATTATGTGTCTTTTATTGGATAAAATTATATTATATATCTATGTAGCTACCTAATGACTAAACTATAAATTGGTAATTAACGATTATTTATACATTACGATTCCTAGAATAGCAAATCGGTCATTGGTCTAAATTCTAAAGTAAAGTTTTTAAAGGAGATGTTTAATTTAAGGGCATGATATTTATATATGCTTTACAGATAGCATGTTGGATATAGGTACCTATATAGGTACCTGTACAGCTCATTTACATACATTGTTAGGAACAATTTACAATTAATTGCCGTGCCTAATGTTCATACTTCATATCAGGTATCTTAGAGTCAATACACGTACTGTAGCTTGGTGTAAAGCGGAGTATTAGCTATATGAGATTAATAAGTCCGCACGCAGACACAGCGGGCGCGCGCGGCGACTTCCTCGTCCGTCATTATGCCCGCTAAGATTCGACTTCTAATTATCTCGCCACTGCCAACATTTTATGTTTCCTCTGCGCCATTACCTTAATTAATGTTAGGCTCAACCATGCTTTTCTCACGAAGTTAAATTTAAAGTATTATGTACAATAAATAAGTTTTATAGTTAGAAACAGTGTTACGGGCACTAAGACAGTTTTATTAGTTTGAAGTAGGGATTAAAGATTTATTTGTTTATATAATAGTAATTTAACAGTTTGCTCTTAGTACATGTCAATCACAGTTACTGTTCTAATAGCTTAGCGTTTAAATCTTGATCGCGGGACTTAGAACATCGTAAAGTCGTATATAGTATAGTCCTTCATATATACATATTATATAAGAAACAATACTCAAATTATAAACATGCGCAAAATGACAGACGCAAATATCTTAGAGTATTAAAAATAAGGGTCGCCGTACAATGCATAGGCCGCATTGAGCACCCCTTTATGTGACATGATAAAGAGGAAGAACCGATGTCACCCTTCTCCGAATGGACTAAGAGAGCGCCAGCGGCCCGAGCGTGTGGGGCGAGCGGGCGCGGACAGGCTGGCAGTAGTGAGCAGCGCCGCACCCGGACCGCACCGCCGTCGGCAGCGCACTGACACCCCACACCGACCTTAACGGACCCCTTCCGGCTGGACAGTGGGGTGGACGCTGGATAGTCCATTGTGCACAAGTGACCCCTATTGGATGAGCCCGGCAACTGACCACCGCGCGGCGTGCCCGCCGCCCTCAGCCGCTGTCCGCTGATCCGGGGCTGCCCAGCCGCCCCCCCTGCGACCGCATTGCGACCCGTTCTACAGGTATTTTTAATAATCGTCGTGACCTGTTCTTATTGATAATTCATTAGTAAAATCAAGCATTGAATCATCTTTGATGGCGTCACTAATTAGTTAAAAGTAAGAACAATAATAACAAATCACTTAACTGATATTTAGACCTTTGGAAGTTTATCAGCGCTTGAATGCTTGCTACGTGTTTACGACTTTGAATTACACGACATGACTATAAATCATTTTTATAGTTCGTTCAAAATGCGTTTCCTATGTTTATTTTTTATTTGATTGCTTCACTTGATGATTTTAATTTCCGATGGAGAAAATAAATGTGTTAGTTGTTTAACTACACATTTGTATCTAAATTTAAGGGGTTTCTTGGTCCTAATGACCTATGAACAAATTGCCACTATATCAAATGATAATTCATTTTATAATAAATTAAAAAAAAAATGGCTAATTGACAACGCCTTTTATGACATTGATGAAATATTGCAAATATAGAACATAGTAAAATATTATAGTTTTTAATTTGTAACTTTATTGAACACATTACGTGAATATTTTTATATTATTATCTAGATGTTGCTATTAACTGAAATCCGCTTAATGATCATTTCACTAATTGTAATTTTGACATGTAATGTATGTGTACATTATTAATAATAAATATGAATATGAATATGAATCTCTCTCTCAACTGAATATCAGTTTTATCGTGTCTTTTAAATAACAAAGCACAAATATTATGCAAATATAACCGTTGTTTGGATAAAGGTAATATTGTGAAAATAAGTTTTTAGGTATTTGAAATCTCATTTATGTTATTACAGACATCAAAACGGAACAGTTATACAGTGTGTAAATTTAATAAGGGCGAATCTTTACACGGTGGTTAGCATAGGACCTTTGTAAGTATATTAAGATTTTTTTTGCTTAGAAATACAATGAAAATATTAATGCTCAGAGTAGGGTTCCGTAGTTATTTTTCCGTCACAATAAGCTAAAATGGAGCTTAAAGTATAGTAGATTGTTAACCAAGGGATGAACTGTGGATGTACGTCTTTTTACTATGAAGGGTAAACTTTTTGTAATAACTCAAAAACAGTTAAACAGATCATGACCGCTATAGTTTTCATATAATGTCTTTCCCAAAAAATTACCCCCACTTTACGTAAAGGGGAGGTACCCTAAAAAATTTTTTATTTTATTTTATTGTACGACTTGTCGGCTTTATTGATTTATATATCCATGCCAAATTTCAGCTTTATAGCACTAACGATCACGGAGCAATGCCTCGGACAGACAGACAGACAGACAGACAGACGGACATGGCGAAACTATAAGGGTCCCTAGTTGACTACGGAACCCTAAAAAGAGGAAAACAAGCCCCACAAGAATATTGTTGTTGATGGTAAGTATCGGCGGCGGGGACCAACAGAGGGTTACTTATAAGTTATAGTCATTTTGGTTGTTAAATTGGTCCCCGCCTGCGATACTTACCATCAACAACAATATTCTTGTGGGGCTTGTTTTCCTTTTTTTTAGTGTGAAGTCGGGTTTTTTGTTTTTTTATAATATTTTATTTTATAACTTTTTAGTTACCCCCAAAAAATCCCCATCCTATGACACTCCCGTGATCAAGACGAATCTAACGATACCTCATACATCAAAATCCATCAAGCTGTTTAGGCTACAGGAGGCCACAAATAAACAGACATACATACATACATACACTCGAAAAACATTACCCTCCTCCCTCTGGCAGTCGGGTAAATAATTCAACCCGCAATGTAAAGCAAAGCAACACACAAGTTACGAGCATTTTATAGTAACTGTCAACAAGCGTTACTATAAAAAGCTCGTAATGTCGTGTCATGTTATGTCTCGTAATGTGCAGTACATTGCTGCTCGGTAAATTTTCAAAAAATAATTACATGTCCATAATTAAGTATAATTCAAAAAACTTCTTAATTAATGATTACAGGAATAAATTCTGTCTGGTTTAATTTATCGGCCGTATTGGATTTACTCACTGTATATAGATGTCACTATATGTAAGTATAAGAGCAATTAAAAATATACCAATCCACAATGAACAGAACTTTATTATTAAAAATAGTGATTTAGTATTTTTTTAATAATTACTGTCTTGCAAATGAAGATAAAGATATGAATGAAGAACGGGAAATATTATTTCCTATAATTGTATCTATAGTGTTGATGGAGATATGTTAACTCAAACCTTGTTAAAATCAACGATGGAGCCACTGTATCAAACTTTATAGTCTCAACATTTTTTATCTCTGTACCAATAAGCTAAAATATGATGCAATTGAAGAAAAACGCTGCGTGGCATACTTTAGCTCTGGACTGGCTCAGAATTAAAAAGTGTTTCTTATCAACTTGTTGTATTTAGGGACTTACTGAGATACAGTTAACTGCATTACTTGTGTTCGAAAATTATGACAGAGACAATTATAGAAAATTATATTAAATAAGTATACAGTAAACTTGTGCTTTCAAATCGGGTACTTTTGCGGTAGAGAGAAGTAAATTATAAGTATAATATTTTCCATGTGATTCAATTATTACTTACTTTTAAAGAGGCTGATAAAAACTGCAGGCCTACTTCTGTGGAGTTCTTTCCAATGCAAACTAAAAACGAAATATTGAAATAAATTGGTTTTCATGTTTAATTTATTTTTACTTCCAATATTATTTAAGCAAAGTTTAGGCGGTTATCACACTGGATGCTATTCGCACATCTTTCCGATGTGTGAGCGGGATATCGCTATAATACGCGCATAGCGTTGTCTCATTCAAATATCGGAACAACATCGTGATAACTGCCTAACAGTTAATTTTGAATTCATGTTAAGTAATGCAGAGGAATAATAATAAAAGTTCGAATATGATTGATTTAAAGTTATGATTTTCTCTTAATTTTCACTTCATTGTTTGATTTTATAGCACACAGTTGTACATATGTATTTAACACGACTGTTTAAATAATAAAATACATGATGTAGATTGGTATTTTTAGCCCAGAAAATAAATTGGTATGATCCGATAGTCACTTGTACTAATGTACTTACACAATTTTATTTAGGTATAGAATATCTTTAGAATTTCTGTTTTAATCATATCTCTCCTAGGTAGGTACTTTACATTTTTTAAGTTATTAGATTGTAATGCAAGGTCAATTAACAATAGGCACAGGCCCTCCACGCTGTCCAGATAAATGTGCAGAGGACGTAACAATACTAACACTGCTGGCAATGTATTCGCATTGCTTACGTGAGCGCGGACGAGTAGAGTTCTGAAACTAACTTTTATAACGTGATCTCGAGATCTGTTCGTTATGGGAAAGCATTTATACTGGTCGGCCAAATGACTCGCACTCGGCAAGCAACTGGAGCGACAGCGGTGGTTTCCGCGTGCCCGGCCCGCTCCGCTCGCGACGTTCGTCACAAATTTACGGCGCGTTTGACCGTGAGATCCCAAGCGTGGCTGTTTTTTGCTGCTACCTAATGAGTTATTTATTAAAATTTGATTATAAAATCTCACAACTTAATGGCATAAGTCTGTATTTGTGTCAAAACCTTAAGAAAAACATAATAAATACCAAAACTGTGAATATTAATCATTGAGTGGTCAATTATTCCTATAAGAGGTCCAGGCCAGGAGGTATATCATGATCACGTTTATGTTATAATAAAAAAAATGTAGGTACCTGTCTTATGCCTGCAAATTTGTAGATTATTGCTTTTGAGTTCCGCTAATATCCATAACATAATAAAAATATATTTAATATAGTAAATATTATTATTAAATTGATTGATTTCTTGAACAAATATTGAATTGAATAATAAGCCGGTATACATCACAGTTAACGTTACTCACATAGGTATAATAGCGCTAAGAAGACACGTAATAATATAGACACAGACCAAAAGAGCCGCTAAAGTGCCAGATGCTTTGAGTGGTAGGTACCTATGTACCACGACATACATTAGAATAGTATTTTCGAATATCAAATATTGAACATGGCGGCGGTCACAGAGTAAACAGCTAATGTTTATTTCTCTAAAAACGTTGACGTCGTCGCGCGACCGTTCGTTTTTTTGTTTGGCTAATCATTGTTTTTTTATTGACTCCTCCGATGTAATGCTCTTCTAAGACAACGGCAAATGGTATTGGGGATATTTTCTCACGGCGCGTGACCTGTCCACGGATATGGCCCTATCAGGCTCCGTCATATAAAGCGTTTACGAAGACTCACAGGCACTTCCTGAAAGTGGGCATTAGAGATTTTCCTCTTATACTAAATTAGTATGGGAGCGTCAATGTATGGTGACCGCGCGTCAATTTAGCTGTTAAGTGATCTCTGCACGACCTGCAGCGTTTGGTCGCGAGACGCAACGCCGTCACAGCAGCGGACGATATAATCCGCAACGGGCTCTCGTGTCACACGTCAGATCAAATAGAACAGATAAAACTTAAACTAATGTACACTCAAAGCTTTTCACAATCACCGGCGAACGCAATAAATAAAGCTTCGTCGAAGAACGGGAGCAATTAATATGGGCGCGCCTGTCTTGCGTGAAAGTAGAGATACGACCCGGCACATGTGTGGCTCGCGGACGAAAGCACAAATGCCTGTACCTATACCTATACATATATGTATAATATCGTACAACCTACATGTGTATCCGCCCGGTATAACGTCCTTTATGTAATCAACTATGGAAAAAAAATGAAAACTGTGAATAGTCGTTATAAATCACTCTCACCAAATTTTCGCTGACTACTTACAAGGTAGCTACAGTACAAATTGACCTATAAATTCAGTTGTCGAAATATAAACGATTCACTAAGAACTGTGCCGCAAATTTGCAATACATTTATCTTTCTAAATTGCAAGCAATAACGAATAAATCATCGAACACGTATCGTAATCACAGGGTTTGGTGAAGTTAAACATAAACGTTTCATAGGTGTACAATTACACTCGATATCCAATTACTGTTCGATGCCGATCTGATATTCGGCTGACCTACATTAAAAACATTTGCGATATAGCCTCCCACGCACGTCGACGACATATCGAAATTGGCACACCTTCGATTTAAATACGGCCTCTGTGATAGTCTCCGCAACGTAGATACTGGAGGTTATGGAGGCATGTACCGCGTATGCTAATGGGAGCCGCGGGCGCCTGCGCATCGCGGACCGGGACGAGCAGCGCCGCCATCACGTCTTAGTGTTATTAGGTATTTACATACTAAAAAGGATTCTCGACTAAGACTTCACCGATAACTTCATTACATTATCACCCGGATAATACTGTCAACCTAGTACCTACATACCTTATGTTTCTGAGAAGAGGACTATATTTTTCATCGTTGTCAATAGCGTTATGGCAGTTTTATGGTATTAGAAAGGACTTAAAAAACATCATAGTTGTAATTATGTGATTGTCTATTGTATACAAACGTTTTTTTATTTAGTTAGTGTCTTCCCGAGAATCCCGCGCTCGTATGTTTTTCTAGGTATGACGCGTGAACACCGTGAACGCAGCTTGGAATGTTGTCGAGAGCACGCTCTTTCTCAAACGCTTTCAAAATTGCGATAGAAAGCCTATTTTTTTCCTTATGTGTTGTTATAATGTTAGTTCTAATTCAATGTTGTGGAACGTTACAAACCAATTGTATGCGTTTTATTATTATTTTACGCACTATTCCAAAATAACATTGTATATGGTTTGAAGAATAGTGGGTAGTAACCATCGAAGTGTCAGTATAAGGTCGGCATGCGCGGGATGCTGTGAGCATGGTGGCTACGGGCTACGCGCCGTAGATCATAATCGAACGAGTATTTATTGGTGCGCGCGCTTTCTAAAGCCCTGCGCCCGCGCTAAGGCTGAATACTCACGAATGTCAAATGACACGCGATGTTACACGCCACGTATTTTACTACACACCTTAAACTACATTATCATCGCATAAAAATTAGAATGTCTGAGTCGCCGGTGAATATAAGGATTTATTACTAGTTTACATCACATATCAATTTGATTAAATGACTTTGTATCACTAGGCAGCTAAAAATATACCTAGGTAGGTATATGATGTATAAGTACACAAGATTTACATTTTCATTCGGCATCTATTAAAGAGATTACCTCGTGGATTACTTTTTGTAACGGCTCGGAATGTAAAATTTATTGCATTCAGTTAACTTTTCTAAATTACTTCCAATTCCGAAACACGACAAGTCGGCTTCAAAGTGAAGCCACGAAACACATTTATACGGCGCGTCGTTAAAACGTATATCTTCCTCTGATTAGACGTGTATCTAGCTTCATTTAATTACACACACGCATTCATTAACGATCAAAAAGAAGTAACTAGTCATAAAATCGAGAACTTCATAGCAGTTGCGGATAAGCTTTTTTTTTGTAAAAAGTAATTGAATTTCGTTTTCCGAACACTGATTCTGGCTTTTTTAATCTGTATTATATCAGAAAATTTTATAATGAGAAATAGGTATCTATCCAAATAATTACCTTTCTATTTGAACTAACAAAACCAAGCGAGGACAAATATGTGGAATGTATGGTATACGTGTGTATATGTTATAAAGCTTTTAATTGCGTAAACATACGTTGCTAATAATAAGCTCTTTAACAGTTTGTTGTCCGAACAATGCATACGATCGTTGCTAAGGTGAGCTTAACCGATCTTGACACTTGCATTTTTGACATCCAGTTCGTAATGAATCTCGACGTAATCAGTATCGGGCTTGGTACATCCACATACTCACAGATTAGTAAAAAAGTGACTTTTGTAATGTTCAGAGTCGTATGTTTATACGCCGTTTTTCATAGAGAAGACAACGGTTGCGGGCCAACTGTATCGGAATTAGTCACATGGAATATATACGTATCATCGAACAATCTGGCGTCAGTCAGCCGAAATGCCGGTATTAGGCGATCATTATTGCGCTGCTTAGAAACTGTACTTGTGTTAATTATATACCTGCCTTCCTTGTTTTCACCGAAGTTTGGAACAGGTCGCGCTTACCTTTCACCTCAGTACCTATAGGTACATACCAAATTATTTAATTTATAAATATTTCATACCTAAGTTAAGAACAGGGTAAAATTGCAATTAGTGTACGATTTGTAATTAAATAGTCAAGCCAATATAAGTAAACTTTTTCACTCCACCAACCCAAGCTTATAAGCACACTTGATAATAGCTCTACAATAACTACTCAATTTCTGTCATGCATAAGTTAATCGCACAATGTAGAGAGTGATCATTCGTATACATAACATTAACCCTCTGAAATCCACTATCGTGGGCGGCGCGGGATCGTGAACCATATCGGAATGTACGAAGGTTGATATTTGGCTGTAGCTGCGGGCGTTAGTTGACGTCTTTGGTGGTCAAAGGGTTAATTAATTCAGATTATAACTTTCTGTGGGATTATACAGTAACATACTTTCAAATTAATAATTTTCGTTGATTAAGTGCATTTACCTAGCATGTAATATTAATTTTGCATTCGTAAATGCAAATGATAATTGTGATATGCAAATGACACACAAAAATAATAGCATCAAATAATGGTGTGTCGCAGTATTGTTCGCCGCCAGGGTACCTGCGGGAGCGTGTGAAGTCCGGCGCAAGGGGCGCAAGCGTAACAAAGAATAAAGGCATATTCAAATGCGCTCCTGGACGCTCCTCGCATGAATGTACCTTACCCTATGACCATATTATTTTTAACATCTAAAGATAATGGCTCATCGGGGCGATTCTTAATTTTTTTGTCCGCTCCTTATAAGACCCTTTATTAGGGTCCGCAACGCTTTAGGGTTTTTGTGCAGCCGTACGTGTCATTAATGAAAATTACATTTCTCACTGTGCGCATACTGCTCGCTTGGAACTTTATACTTATAATTTGTACCTCAAATGTTTATTCTCGAGAGCCCGACCGACGCTTTACCGTTATTTAACTAAGAATAGATCCGCGATAGAGTTGCCGAGTTTTACTACTAAGTTTTATAAAATACATATGTATTTATCTTGCTGTTTCGATAGCAAATCTCAACATTTACGTAGATAATCAGTTTTATAGATTCCGTCCTACCTAAGCATTAATTATAAAGTGCAATTAATATAGGTACCTAAGTTTTGATAGGTAGAATAACTGATTATTATTAATAACCCGTTTTCTAATGGCTACTGTAGCTCAGAGTCAAGTAATTTATATAAAGGTCAAGAATAGTTGCTATTAAATTCAGTAAATACAGCGCCAGGAGGTGTGGCGAAGTACCTGTACCTCGCTGTGCGATTAATAGCCAGATGGGCGATGTGTTCTCACGTATCGTGTCCCTGCGGAGCTACCTAGCTAACAAAATTGAACTCGACCGCGAGCTTGTCCCTGATGTAACTTGATGTCAAGATCAGTAATAAGTGAGCTTAATCATAGATCGCTTTGAAATAATTCACATGAAAAGACGCGGCTGGTAAGCATTGTGTATAACATCACTGTAGTGAAGCGCTACTTGAAATAAGCGAGTCAAACGTCCTAAAGACCAGTATAAAGTCTCTCTCCGATTATGCTTAATTATTATGTATCTTGATGTCACATTCAGACTGGTTTATCGGAGTGTTTGACTCGGTTACCAATAGCATTGTACGGACAGACCGCAGCGGCCCCCGCCGGCCCGGGCGCTGCTCAGTCGGAGGTGATACCCACCCTGTAATTTGGCAATCAGCGCCGTCGCGGCGCCGGCGTGCCATTGTGCGCCTAGACTAGACCATGTAATTTTGCGGTCTCATGCAGGTGTTTACTATATTTAACAACATTATACTCATGGCACTGTTCGCATTGGGGACGCCTCGATTAATAACCGACTTTTAATTATCAAGGCCGAATTTAAATCAATTTATTTTAACGGTTATGCTTAGATTAAATTTGCGAATAAATTATCTCGTGGCGGTTTGAAATTGGCAGCAATTTCACACGGTGAGAGGTGCACACTTGACCATTGTGTGTCCCCTATCATTAAATAGACAATTCGCGACCCTGGCCTTTGTGCCGTTCACCCCTTTCTCCGGCGCGTCCAAGGGCCTTGACGGCCTATGATAATGTCTCACAGTTTTGACAATCGCCTGATGTGAGGGTTTTATTGTTTTGCAGCATCCGAGGGTCCTGCCGAGAATTTATGCTCGCCTGTCATAACAGAATGAGTTTACGCTTTGTGAATCAATATAGTAATTTGATCTATAGACGGCCATTGTTTCTGGGCGTTGAGCTTGCGTAACGTATGTATTAGGATGTTGGTGTAAACAGTAACAGTATATTTTTTTGTGAGACAATGGCAACTCGTTTGTTGCGGCACAGATCGATAATAAGATGCGACGGTCGCCGCGGGCGTCGCTCCTCGCTCCTAACAAAAGACTTCAACGAGCTTTAACATAAACATAGTATATTTTTTGTTTTTGTTTACTTCATCAAATTAATATTAATAATATTGCTAAGGTTTCAACGTCTTGTCTCGTCAAGTATACCGCAAATACTTGGCTTGACTTGTTATTATTTTAGAACTATCATTATCAAACTAGATGCATAAATCTACCTACTAAATGTAATATGATTCGTCGCACACTTGATAATATACTGTATGTACTTATAGACCTATGAATAAAATAAATTCAAAATTATGGGGAACTGAAATGAATAATCTCATTAAAAGTATTTAATGTGATAATAGGTTAATATTAGCTATATAATGTGTCAGACTTGCAAATACTGAGGATACTATAAGTTAATGGAATGTGTAACCTTGGCCGCATTGCGATCAGCTTTATTCCTCCCTCAAGTTATGCCTCCCAGCGTCTCTTGTTTACACTCAATACTGTAATTTCATAATTCAAGCGTTTAAATGCATAGCTTTTCGTGAGCGTTCGCAAAAAGCGGAGGCACGCTGAGCCGCCATTACGGCCCTTAAAATAACATCGTACGTTTAAGTTAATGACAGACACACCGACAAAATGCATTTATAATTGCTTACACAAAGAGTTTTGGTGAAAAATTATCATGTGTATAGTCTTGCGGTAAGCTCTCCCACGACTGCGGGCGGTGCTTATAAGGCCGCAATTCCAATTCGTATTGGAGCCGTAACTTACTTGATTACCCGGTGTTTGTAGCAAGTTTCTTGGTTCACTACTTTACTTTTAATTGTTATCGTAAGTTAATCATCAATCGTACTATTATGGCAGAGAATTCGAAAATGTATCTCAGTCAAATATTACCTTGAAGTGCGTACCAACTTTTCCTGAAAGCTAGTAGTGGGCAATTAGCGCGGGCGCACCGGGCGATCAATTCTCGTAACTAGTCGGTAGTTACTATGCAATAATCGACGCAGCAGATTTGCATAATTGTGTCCGTTAAGTGTCTGTATCTACATAAAATTGCATCTTTTTCTCAAGTCCCCTATATTTAGCAACGACGAAAAATGCTTTAATCGAAAATTTCCTCGGGATCGCTTGACATTTCTAATTAAAGTTTAGTACATAGCTGCACATTATCAACGGGCGTTTTAGTTCTTACACGAAGACGCTAACTTTAAGTATAATTTATCGGCGGTTATATAATTTATGACTAAAATTTGTGTGTATTGTTTTGGATGAAAAACTTTTAATGAGGATTATTATATCGTCTGACGCGAGGCGGTAGGTAATAATATGCAATAAATTTTGTTATTCAAATGTTTGAATATTTTATATTACTTCCAATCGGTTACTCCGTTATTGGCTTATAGATAAAGCTGCTGCAAATGAATATGTATAATGGATCAGATTGAGATGTAAATAAATGTATAGATCCATTAACGAACACTCAGCGGACATTGCACGAGAGCCGTTCTGCGCGCTCTTTGATTATACATACTATTTACAAGGTAAATATGTACCTACCCGTGCCCAAGTTCTATTACCAGCTACACATTATAAGATATGACTAGCAAAGAAACATATCAGGTAAAAAAACCTTTACCTAATCACCGCTGACATTTGTGAATAATTCCCTAATATGATTTATACACTGATTAAGTATCCGCTATTTACCTTATAAGTATATAAACTATCTGTAAATATTCAAAGGCATTATAAAAACGTAAACAAGAACGGAAGAGAAAAAAAAGTGGTGCAGAAAACTGTTTTATTACAACGACATTTCCGTTTGATCTGATTTGAGATAATTTTAATATTGAGTTCCGACCGAGAATAGTAAGTAAATCTAATAAGATTCCAGCAAGTTGAACGACTATATAAAACTTGTTATGATATCGCAGTAGACGCGACGCGAGCACGGGGCGGGTGACAATTATTGTGTCGTTGTTTTGCTACTGAATACTTTTATTATTCCGAATCGAAATCAACCTGATATTGCATAAATATGTATATGTATGTATCCAAGTTAGCCATTACGTGTTATTGGAAACATGTCACTCTGCTCTTAGGGCCCTGAAGTTAGAACCTGGGCGTGTCTCGACTTAAATACGTATATTGCAAAATCCAATCAGAAAGTTGTTACCTATGAATCGATTTCCGTTTCTAATAACTTTTGTATGTCAGAATTATGTATCACAATCACGGTCATTGTACTGCACTGCTTGTTTTTCAGGTACCGTAAAATGGGGTGAGTAGGGATTACGAGGGCAGTTGGGTTATAAATGGGGTGAGGAAGGATGACAGAGGGGTGAGTAGGTTTTTACAGGCTACTGCTACGTAAATTATATATTCTAATAACAAATGAAGCTATTATAATGTTCATAATCCCAAAGTGTCAATCCAACAACTTTAAAAACTCACATTAGTAGGAAATCCCTCGTCACCCCGTTGTTGGTGTGAGCTGGGATTTCATACTATTTCGTGTTTATCTCTAAAGTTATGAAATGAAACAACAAATTATCATTGACAAACTAAAATTCATACATCCAGATTTTTTTTGTATATAAATCAATGTCAATTTTACGGTATATACTTACTGCTAAGTAGCATGCGGTTAGTGAATTCACTTATTAGTGGAGTACGAAAACATGGATTTTACTAAATGAAACGCGCTAATAAGACCCTTATTCAATAAATTAAGACGCAAAATCAAGCCATAAATGAGTAATAGGAGCTATTTTTCTTATTGGTTTTCAAATTATTCTTATTAGTTTTGAAATTGCACCACGCAATTTTGTAGTGCTGAAATTGATATGTACATTGAAATAGTAGATGCCCAGGCCATATGTATAGTATAAAAATCTTATATTTATAAGCATACTAATTAATTTATATTTTTACGTTAAACAGAAGTATGCAGAACCCTAGAAATGTTACTTAGTCGCTGGTAACTCCTTTGAATTTCGGAATTTTGTACCTACAACAACATCCTTTGAATTTCGGAATTTTGTACCTACAACAACATTATAATATACTTATTGTTGGTACGAGTAATACGAGTATATCTTGTTCATAAGCGACACTTTATAGCGGCAGCGATCGGAAACACGCATGTTTTGTGTTTGGTTCAGGTATAAGGAGTAAACATTCACCGAGTGATTTTGTATGCATATTATTATGTAATAAAAAGTTTAAACTGGAAAATATTTTACAATGAGCGTGTGTATGTTTATGCACATAATATAGTCGGTTATTATGCACGTACTATTCTTACGATTGGAGTAATTATTAATAAGTTTGTAAATAAATTACCCGACAATATTTAAGAGTTTATATCACTTCTTGATTAATTGTCATAGGATAGCGGTGCATATGAATTGAATGCTTGGGCCTTATTCGAGATGCACAACTGTCAAATTTCGCGTCCACATCAAATCAACACTTGATTCTATCGCATGTTGATTGTATCAAGTGTTGATTCTATCAACTGTGGATATTATCATTTGGAACAATCAAAACTCATTCATAAAAAAAATAATCAAACAAAAATCAACTTTGTTTATTACTACTATATAGTTTGAAATGGCTCTGAACTCGAAGTGGTTCGGTTTGATTTGATTGTCACCTGACTGTGGATTGCTAATGTCAAATTTTGACAAGTGTTGATTTTATTGCTAGACTTTATTGTCCATGGGCTTGGGCACCATCTTGGATTTTTTGACGTACGACAGGGAATACCCTTCCTTTCCTACAATATATGGCATAGAGTAAAGCGTCTTTTTTTTTTAAACATAAGTTTACAGGAATCAGCGACATCTTGTATTCGATAGGATAAGTAATGCGCTATGAACAATGCGGCGGCGAGTAGTGAAACTGTACCTGACAACGTCAATCAATTAAAAAGTGACCACACAGTTGATGGTCGATAAAGGCGATTATTAATTGAATTTTAACGACAATAAAGAACTATTGACATGCGATCTTTTTGTTGAACCCACACCTACACGTCGAATAATGCTCGCTCCACATATTCTCCTATAAACGCTCAAAATTGTAAAAAAAATTGATGCAATTTACTCCGCACCCAGTCTCAAGTTGCTTCTAAACCACATGCACGAACCAAGTTGTAACCTAACACATCTGTAAATATAAGGCATATGATTTAGAGATAGTCCGTTTTTTTTAAATTACGAGATGGTTCATGAATAACCTTTATTATTATAAAAATAATACTACATTTGTCAAAAAAAATTTCTGTATTGCGCTATTACATAATGCATAAAATTGATATAAAGATAGGTACCATAGTAGCTCGCTCACTTGGTCTATCAACAACTATTTTAATGCTCTTTGTACTCGTATACGCGACCCCATTGTATGTACAGTCGCCATCAGATATATCGGAACGCATGTATGAGATCTCAAATTATTAAGATAAGACCTACTGTACTGTCTATATTACTTACCAAGACCTAAGTACCTATTATTTATATGTACCTACACAAAGAGAATTCCTATGTTAAAAGGAGATTAAATACATATTTTGTTATTCAACTACAAATAAAATAAAATTTATCTTTTTCAGTTAACACATTTTTTTACCGATTTCTTTAATAAAATAAAACATTAAAGTATTATGTGACTATATTTCATTGTCTTCGGTGTAGATTATTTACTGATGTTCCAATTTCCTGTATCAGTTTGGTACCAGGAAATATAAAAACTACACCTCTTCAAAAACTTTGCTGATAGTTCGACATCTGTAAGTTTAAATATAAAACATGATAAAAACACTGAAGTCAAAAACGTAGTCAAATACATAAAATATTTGCCCTATATTCTGGTCGCTCGGTAGGGTGCCCAGAAGGCTGGGTGCATTTCCGCGCTGGTTAACAATGCTGATCCTCTGGTCACCAGAAGCCTATATAAGGCGCTCTCATAGAGCCACGCTAGTGCCCTAGAGTTTCAAATTCAACCCCAAGTGCCACAAATATGTAGTTAAGGGTTTAAATTCTGGATCAAGAACATGGAATACTATGTAAGGCCATAGGTATTAGAAAAAAATAATAGTAGGAGACGGCCGTGGTCATGGTAGGTGGTACAAGTGGGCCAGGCAAGCTTTGAAATTATGCACCTATTTTACTATAACTTTGTTCACCTGTGTATATTTACTGTTTCCATGATAATCATTTTTAATATGTAGCCCGTGTAATCGGGCTGTATAATTGGTCTCATATTTTTTAACACAAAATCATAATTTTAATTCAATAATTAATGGTGTTTTACATATTAATCATTAATGTACCTATTTTGCAAAAAATTCTTGCATATAATAATATTGTTTACTTCAATTGACGTGTTTATTATTTTCGTTACTATGTCAACGTTAATACTTAAAAAATTATAACGTGAAGGTTGAGTCCGCAGTACAGTTACAGTTTACGTACATAGTGGCATTAGCACAGTCGGATTAGGACCAAACTCGAAATGTCTGAACAGTCATGAAATTTGGTATGTATATACGCCCCTTAAAAGCCCCTTTTTCATGCCCACACCATTTGACATTTGGGGACCTCGAGGAACCGCAGCCATCTTGGAAAATGTGGACCATCCAGGAGAAATTCGCGTTTTACTCTAAATCTACGTTCTTTATTCAATAATCGTGTAAGGCAACATTCAAGCTTATAAAATTCTACATAAAATAGTTTTAGACATCTCTGCGAAAAAAAATGATCTTGCTTTAAAAAATACTTGCTAAACCCAGATTTAGCCCTTATACCCTTTCATGGGATATTCTCTTAATAGGAAACTTGGAAGAATAAAAATTCCACTTTTAACTATACATTTGTACATAATCTACCCCAATATCAATATTTTACTTGACTGCAACTTAACCAGAAAGTAGGGTTATGGGTATAAGTACTGAGGATTCAGGACACCCTGTAGCTTAGGATACTGGACGGATTTTTTAAATGACGTATTATTTAGCCCTAAACCTTTTTCTTCCGTTAATTTTAGTAACTTTGTATTGCATAGCACTTGTATACTAACTGTGGATCTACTGATGTCTGTTTTACTGTACTCCGCTCAATAGTTTAGGCGCTAGAAGAAAAAATATGATTTAATATTCGGAGTCCTCTCAAGGCGGCTGTATTGATTTTTGTTTAATAGAACAAGTAAAAGTAGGTTGTGAATGGCAAGAGGAATCTAACGATACGTCATTTAAAAAAATCCGTCCAGTATCCTAATACCTAGCTACTGGGTGTACTGAATCATCAGTACTTACACCCATAACCCTTCTTTCTGGTTTAGTCACAGTAGAGTAAAATGTTAATATTGGGGTAGACCACGTACAAATGTATAGTTAAAAATAGAATTCATATTCCTCCGAGTTTCCTTTTAAGAGAATGTCCCCTGGAAGTGTATAAGCGTTAAACTTAGATTCAGCAAGTATTCTCTATAACAAGATGTATTGTTCTGCAAAGGGGTCTCTATTGTTTCCCATAAAGTTTTAAGTCATAATGTATTGTTTGTCCGCATTTTCGTTAGTCATAATTTGGTTTTTCTCAGAAACGCGTAACTTTTCAGGATTGCCATAAAACAAACCTAACCTAACCTAACCAATCTATAGGATAATCTAAGGAAATTCCTGAAAAGTTAACGGTTTCAGAGTTATGACTAATGATAATATGACTATCATTACATTATGACTTTCAATAATTATGTCAAACAAAGGGATCCGTCTGCAAAGATATCGAGGACTTTTTTGTGTAGAATTTAATAAGTTTTAATGTTGACTGTTGTGTTGATGGTACACATTTTCCAAGATGGCTCGGATTCCTCGAGGTCCCCAAATGTTAAATGGTTTGGGCATGAAAAAGGGGCCTTTAATTTATATACATAATAAATTTCATGACTGTTACAGATATTTCGAGGTTGGTCCTAATCCGATTATGCTACATTGTGCGTCCGCAGCAAATTCGGTTCTCCATACAAATGTAGTTACGCTCTCATTTTAAAATGACTTGCTAGATTGCTCTGAAACTTTGTACTTACAATAGGATATGGTATGTCTATGCCTATAATTAATTTAAAACATAAATGTGAAATGAGAGCCAATTAAGTTCAATATTAAGAATATGTGTCGTTGTTGACTCGCCGACAACGGAATTGAGATCTATATGGGTGCCATGTTCTGTGTTGTGTAGAAAATCCTGAAATTATAAAGGATTTGTCTTGGCTAGTTTTTACGTATAGGCTACGTATCACCGAAACGTCACAAACACCACGAAGGTTCGGCTTGTACGGGCCCTCGTTTTTCCTATATTCTTATACGCTGCGGAAACCTGGACTATCCGAAAGACAGAGAAGAAGACGATAGACGCCCTAGAAATATGGTGCTGGAGGAAAATGCTGGGGATATCCTGGACCGAGTTTCGGACTAATGTCTCCATCCTTAAAGAACTCCGTATCAAGCAGCGCCTTTCGACTCTCGTAAAGACCCGCATACTCAGTTTTTTCGGTCACGTCTCGAGGAGGAACAACGACTCCATAGAGCGTCTAGTGGTGCAGGGTAGAGCAAACGGAAAAAGACCGCGCAAAAGGCCACCTATGCGATGGACTGACCTAATCAAATCTGCCATGAAGGGTCCCCTGAACGCATTTGCCAGAATGGCCCCCAACCGCGAAAAATGGCGAGAAATCGTACGGCAAGCAACATCTGCGCCTGATATCAGCAGTTGACCACGACGCTCTGCAAAGAGTACAACGACAAAGAAGAAGAAGACGTATCATATTTGTCTAAAATTTGGTTTATTGATACACACACAAGGGATAGTCTCTAGCTAGGTACGGGGTGCCACACTCGTCAGCGCGACGGCGATATTTTTTACCTTTTACCTAAAAATCTCAAATTTGTGTACGGGCTCAGCTCCTGTTTCGTCTTAAGCCTGAATTTAACAGATTCTGACTCACAGGGGGCTTTGAGCATGTTGTTGCGTTCGTTTTCAAATTTTGAAAAAAAAAGAACTAGCCTAACAACACAATAAATGCTTGTTTTTCCGCATTCTTCACTATATCTCCCTGTCTCACTACTATCTGACCTTCTAACCCAGAGGGGAAAATATACCTTATTGGGGCTACTCCATCTTCCTCATGATAATATATTTTACTTTACTGAAAAGCAATCGGTACATGATACAAGATGCACATTGTTAAGAGCCGGGGTTAAAACCCACGATCATTGGTTTTAAAATGAAGCTTTGTATATATTTAATTTGTATTTTTATAATAAATCTGTTTTCTTGTTGACATTTTGTGTTCTTTCATCCTGGACAATTGTCACATGCGTCACATGTACGTTTTTATGATAGATCTACATCGACGCAACTGCATGTCATTGTCAAAGAGCATATAATCACTAGGTTTTAAGAGACGGGACTTCCATACTAGCGAGTGGAATCAGTTTGTTTCGCAAATCATTACCAAAATGTACGACAAAGAACTGTCAAAGAACCATAGTACCAACATAAGCGATTTAAATAGTGTAGTACGCTACACGCTTACGATTCTTATCGATATCGATAAAATGGGGAGGGTTGAAACATAGGCTCCTGTCTAAAAATTTTGTACTCGAAATCAGGTTAGCATCGAGTCCACATTTAAGTTGTATGTTATATAGTGGATAGTTCTTAATTGGACTACTATCTGGTCGGGCTTAATGTGGACCCGAATTATTTTAATACAGTTTTTAAGTCGAATTTTTATTTTATTAAATGCTTGATTTTCATAATGATGTGCACATACATGTTTGAATAAATGTAACTTTTCTATGGGAAGATGTATCAGGTCTTCGATCCCAACAAATTTGGCCCACTGCCTGCATCTGAAAACATACAGCCTTGGAAAAACATGACTTTATCTACAGTTTATATTCCATGTGTTTGCTAATGAGATGATCAACTGATTATTTCGCGCTAATATGCATCTATAAATCATGTTTTTCGGCATCCAGTTATCAACAACCCTTTATCAATGCTTTAACTTTTTATGTATTTATATGTCTGTTAATCATGAGAACGGGTCTGGCCTTGTTGGCAGCGACCCTGCCTATGAAGCCGATGGTCCCAGGTTCAAATCCTGGAACGGGCATTTATTAGTGTGATGAGCATGAATATTTGTTCCTGAGAGATGGGTATTTTCTATGTATTTATAAATACTTATAAATTAGGTCTATGCACACACATATATATATATATATATATATATACATTATTGCACAAACTGACTTAGTACTAAAGTATGAATGGCATGTGTTGTGGGTATATATATATATATCGTTGTCTAAGTACCCACAACACATGCCATTCATACTTTAGTACTAAGTCAGTTTGTGTAATAATGTCCTATAATATTTCTTTATTTATCATAAAAACAGAGATTAATTTTCTTACATTTTAGGTTAATATATTAAATAATCACTAGATAAAAAAATATGTTAACTAATGACCATTAATGCATAAGTAATAGATAATTTATGCACTATTAATCTTCGACGAATTAATTATGGTCATATTGCATGCTATTTAGTTCTAAGGAAATTTCACATATTTAATTTAATTATTTACACTGATATACAAATAAAACTACAGTTATCGATAGTTATAGTACATCCCTAGTTCACAACGAAAAATAATGTAAAATATCTAATTTTCGATGTGTTTATAGCCTGCTGACCCAAAATAAGGTCAAAAGTATTTAAAGCAATACTTACCAGTCTTCATCCAAGGGAAATTTCGCCATAAAATCCCTTTTTTCGTGATTTTCTCGAGTGGCTCGCTTGCCACATATTTCACACTTAGTAAACCGTTTTCTCGCTGGCATTGTAACAAACTCGCTCTTTACTCTGATCACGGTTGACTATTTTCGATTTTTGCACTAAATAATAAAGAAATTACACGAAATACCCGAACAAAACATTGAAGCCTTCAAAACAAACAAAGCATTTAGGCTGACAGTAGACTTGATGTAAACTTGACATAATAAATAGCACTGACGTTTTCTTTTTCTTCGTTGGCAATGATTTGCGAAACAAATTCCATACAAAACTTTTTTCTTCCTAGTTGCGTCAGCCTGATCGGAATCTGGCAGCTAACTCCATCTTGCGTCCAGTAGAAGAATCAAAATCGTACAGGTAAAACTACTCTCTGCCTTAGGATCCCCTTTTAAATGTCATAAATCCAAACATGGCAGCCATACCCATCGACAAAAAAGTCTACCGTTGATCTAATTTCATTTGACAGTTAACTAATACGTATTCGACACGCTTATATTTGACAACTAGAATCCTGACTAGAGCTGGGACTGCGTACCAAAAGTACGTCTCTGTTACTCGTACCAAAAGTACGTCTAAAATACCAGTTTTACGAGTATGACCCCCAATAGGCAGTTTACGTATTTGCCGTGCTTAGGCGTCTTACAAATAAGGATTATTTATACAAATATCGACTTATTATTTCGGTAAGGGTCGGAAATATGGTGACGTTTTGAGTGAAGGCTATGAATCTATTGTCATATTTTTGTTATATATTATTACATTATTTTTAGATACAACAGACACCCAGACGACCATCTGTTAACAAAATTTTATTTTACCTTAAGTAACGGTAAGAATGGAGGTACGAGGTGATAAAAGTTTCATATTTGTTTTATTTCAGAAATCAAACTCCGTACTTTTAAATACTCGACAAGCTAAAAGTAGTCTATTACAAATAACCTGTTCCAAAAACTATTCCGGTACAACGCCCCGCCTCTAGTGTGGATATTGTTCACTGACAGGTGGTGATAATAGCAATTCGACAAGTCACAATATTTCTCACATCAAATGGAAATCAACACGAAACGTCACTTTTAGCATGTCGAATAAGGGCCCTTATAAGACACGGTGATAACGTGATATAGTGGCCGTAAACATAGTAAGTACAATTGAGTAGGTAGTAGTGGTCTCTGATGGACCGTAAATGGTTTTATGGCTATATTTAATTACAATGAAATTATCCACTTATCTACTGTTAATAGAATGAAATTATTATTTAAAAACTCGGCCGAGAGCATGTCGGGCCATGACCAGTGTAGGGTACCGTAGTTACAATTCTGTCAGAATAGGCTAAACGGGGGCTATTAATAAGTATCATGTACATTACAAGCATGAATAAGTACCTGCGCAGCGCTTTGTACATACGTCTTTTTACTAAGAGAAGACTTTTACAATAACTCAAAAACTGCTGGACCGATCATGTTCGCTATTGCTTTCATTTAAAGTATAATAAATACTTTTGTTTGGGTCATCATTGGGTTAAAGAAAAAACAAAAACAAAAAAAAAACTTTTTGTATGGGAGGTATCCTAAAACACTTGTTTTTTAGTTTTTATTTTACCTACCGTTCTATTGCCATGCTAAATTGCAGCTTTCTAGTACTAACGATCACGGAGCAAAGCCACTGACGGCCAGACAGACGAAGGGACATGGCGAAATTACCTATATGGGTTCCTACTTGTAGTGTATTGGGGAAGCGTTTGTACTGTAGTGTGCCGTATTGTGGATACGCGACGTATGGCTGCGCGAAGCGCCGCAGGGCCGGGCGGTGTAACGGTGCGCAAGAGTCTGATTTATCGTGGACATCCACCGAACCTATCCGATTTGCATTTAGATAGCGGCAGGCGGCGGGCGAGCGTCGAGAACGGACGACCGCTTTACTCTATCGCACGTAAATTAACTATAAAATTATGTTTGCGCAAAAAAATCAAGATGGCTTCGCATCCCATAAATGAGAGATTTAATCGTCCAATCAACGGACCAGGCTCAGTATTCTGCAAATAACTAAGACTGTTAAAGGAAAGAAACACTTACTGATTAGATCGTGGGTATTTGCGGACGGGACTACGGAACAAAATTCCTTCCAATGGTCGTAAAATTTATTTACGGTACTGTTCGCAGGGACATGGTATTTGGTTAACAACATTGTCAACGTTGATAATGTAGTTACCTAAGTGATATATTATTCTCACGAGAACCCTACATGTGTGTCATTTATAATGCAATGCTAAAGCCAAAGATTTCAAAAATATCTGAACATGAACCTTGAAAATAAAGGCATGTTAAGATACAAGTGGCTGCTCCAATATATCCGTAGGTTACTGTAAAAATCATGCAAATAGTAACGAAGCGAGCTCGATTCGGCTAATATAATCATATCAATTTTACACTTTAATGTATTTAACTCGATAGTTTGTAATAAATATTGTAATGTAATATAACTCTTAAACAAACTATTTATAGACAGTAATTGCATTAATCATTAATTGCCCAACAGTTGCGATACCGTTCAGATTAGAATATCAACAGATTATGGCTTTCTGCGGGCGGAAAAGTAAGCTATTAGATGAGGGGAAGGTTGCGAAGGGGGAGGGGTCTATTCAGACGGCTCGTAAATTATCCACCTCCGCAATTAGCAGGCGCCGAATTGGCGCATTATACGTTTCCTACGGCTGCTGCGGTGAGCCAGCCTGCCATACTTATACCATAATGTCACTTTTGACACTGACAGATTGGTATCGTACCACTGTGACTTCTTATAGGGATTGTTCGAATCGGGCCAATACTTTTTAATAAAAATAAAATATCTATGGAGTATGAGTGGACCACTGAGGAGAACAGGATATTTCTTAAACTAAGATTTATTAAACCAAATTAATCTTTAAAACAATACTTTTCTGTTGTTTTAAAGATATGTAACTTCGGGATTTAAGTTTTACTAGCAGTTTCCGTTCCTTATATAAACGCGAATGAAATCCTAATTATAGTCAAAAACTTTACTATGATGATGGAAAAAAATACTTTTATTGAATAATTCACTCTACGCGTGTGATCTGTGCGTAAGCGGCAAAGCTCCTCGTCTAACTAGTATTTTTTATGAATGCGAAATTGCAAGTTTAGCTACCGCAATCAACAAACTACAATTTGGTTAAAAAGCAGTTCTGCTGAGATAATTATAACAATTTTAATAAGTCATGGAGTTGCAGGTCTACATAGGCTACGGAGACAGCTTACCATCAGGCGGGCCGTATGCTTGTTTGTCACCGACTTAGTATAAAAAATGCAATTCAAATACAATATAAACTAGCCATAAATTAGTACATTACGATACAAGTGCGAAAAATAGGAAATTCGAAACGAGTGGCGATAAATTAAAACACGACCGAAGGGAGTATTTTAAATCGACACGAGTTGCGAATTACCTATTCGCACATGTATCGTACAACGTTTTACAGTACATATGGCCCTTTAAATGTTCGACACAGTAACGTAATATGCTACTTCTCGCACTAGTGCTATAAAGTAGCCCCATATGTACTGTAAAGTAGTTTACGCATTTCGATGCTTATTTGCATGGTAACGGGTTAGCATGCTAATACCAGCTATTAGACGGATAGATTTATTAATTATTATACTCGTAGTGTTATAAATGGAATTCGTGCCTGCTTTATGGTAGGTCTACCTACAATCTATATACCTCTATATCTGTGTTCATTCCAGACGCCCATATGCGTGACCAAGCAAATACTATGTACATATGTTCTGACTGTGCCGTTCGTATACAGATGATGCAGATTTTCCTCTTGAGAGCACTTAATCGTTCCGTCAAACAGATGTTATCGGATGAAACATCCCCGACCACTCCGAGGCGTAAAAGGAAGATGTATACGCCCCTAATTGCGAGATCTCCAGCAGTATCTACTACAATATGTAAATAGGCGTCGAAGGCAATTAAAAGCTTATCTCGCGGCCTGCCAGGCTCGCCGCGCCGCTGACCAGGATGGCTCCGAGAAATGATTGACAATCGCACTATTTTAACTGCAGCGGTCCGATAATGAAAACGTTCCTCCTCGATTAATTCATACTGTATTTATTGTTGACAATTACTATATTTACAAAACATTGCGGTATAATTGATCGCGTTCTCACAATTGTCAGGTTGATGAGTTGTTTGCAAGTTGTGTACGGTTAAAAAGTTGTCGGAGTCGAGACGTTGTCTGTCGACAACACTTCGCTCGTACAGCTTATTGCTATTTTTTCTTAAAGCGGTTTCCGATAATTTATCTTAAACGACAAATATTCGTATTCAGTTGGACCTATTAAACACAGTCATTTAATTATGTGTCTGTAGGTATATCGACGTATTTATATGTGCTTGAATGCAGATATCTTATTTAAGCAGCTCCCTAATAGAAATCGCTACTATAAAATAAGCCTACATGGATAGGGTTGTTTGGCAATGATAACATCCTGCTTTAGCAATCTATTGCATCAAATTGTATAAGAAAGTACCTACTGTATGTTATTTTACGTTTTTTTTTAATTCTATATTTATTTAAATCGTATTCTTTATTTAATGCATTTTAGTTATAAGATGTAACGTTTTGAAAAGATGTGTCTCGCCGAGTTGTTGCCGATGTTGCTGATCACGTATTGGGATACCCTCCCACAATTTAGGACGAATTTAAATCTTCTCGGGTCGAGGTGTAAGGTTAGAGCCGTCATAGCTTTATTTGGCGTTCATAAGCGCATTGTAATATGCCTACTTGGAAAATAAACTATCTTTATCTTTTATCTTAAGGAAATCAATATTATTGAAAAAATGGCGTTTTCATTCTTACTCGTAATTGTAATAAAAACCATTGGTGTTCAATTTTTTTTTATGAGATGTCATATTAGACAACGTACTTACTGCAACAGCTGAGGGTAGTAAATCAAGCTCGCGTAGATCCGTGGGCATAGCGCAGTGTCACAGATCTTTCGGGTATAATGGTACCGAGATTTAATTATAGTCGCAGGAGTATAGCATAATCGGGTATAAATCACAGCGTATAGATACCTGCCAGCGCAACCTGTTTTAATTCGCACGCCACAATGCAAACCGCGCCGAGCGGCGCATTGTGCGCTGCGCGGGCGACATCCTTCTAATTTATACCTTCATGCTTGTTTACTGAAAGCCGCCGAATTCATCCAAAACTATAACGTATCAACGTTTTTAATCTCGTTCTAAAGAATTGCAAATTCGTTCATAAGCTTTTATTCGGATGCCTATAAAATTTATACAGCATCGTCTCATTGTTCAGAACTCTGTTTAGTATCGCGTTTAGCACACAATTGAAAGCATTAACATTCCCATTGAAACGTGAGTGGTTTAATCAGCCATAGAACTCACTCAATCTTTGTCTACGGGAGTAAAACGTTGTAGGGTCAAAATATCTTGTGCAAGGATTTTTAGTTCTCGTAATCGCATTAAGGTGTGGTCTAATTAGTTTAAAGAGACACATTGCTACCTACCGTTTTGACATTAAATTAAAATACAAGTAGGGACATTACTTTTACTTCCGCCCGCGCAGATAGTTGTTTCTGATTTATAAGGATTGCTATAATATAGTAACCTATTAGGTAACGCCCTCTCACTGAAAATGGACCACACACGGGCATTCAAATTAGAAAAGTCAATGTAAACGGAAATGATGCATTTATCGTAGCTCGTACGTAAGGCGAACACCGCGGGCGTCTTCTCTTTAAGCTCGTAACTCTTCTAATAAGACACCTTTAAGCGCGCCTAATGCGTGCAACATCGATTAAATATTTCATTATGATTTGTGGTGAAACCGAAACATTTGTCCGCCGTGTTCCGTGTGCTAAGACGATTAGTGTAATAACTTCGTCTGCCACTTACAACCACGAAACTGTAATACGCTTTATTTATTTATTTAAGTTATATAATCATAACAACAATAAATTGATTTGTGTTATTACTTTGTAAGGTATTAATATTCAAAGTGTCCTTTTATTTCTTGCTTCCATGGTATATATTCCTATCTATAATTTGTCTGTTAGATGTAAATAAATTAAAATCGCATTGTAACGTTACAGCTGTACTGTTTATAATGGAACTGCTGATGATTAAGTTTACGTTAGGAAACATTAAAACAAACTGTATTTAACCAGAGTCTATTAATTAAGGAGACCGACAGCCCTTAGTTTAACGGCCTCATAGCCTAGTTGGTAGTGACCTTGCTTGTGTGTGCTTGCCTCCTGAAGCAGGAGGTCAAGGTTTCGAATTCTGGTAAGGGCATTTATTTGTGTATTCATCTCATATTAGTACTTATTCCTGAGTTATAGATGTTTTCTATGTATTGAAGTATTTATCTATTTAGTATTATACACTGCGGCTATATGGCTGCGAAGCTTGGACACTAACACTGAAAGAAGAGAGTCAGCTTCTGGTAGCGGAAAGAAAGGTGTTACGGAAGATCCTGGGACCTATCAAAAGAGATGACGGCACCTGGAGGATCCGTAAGAATGCCGAAATCGAGGAGTTAGTGGCCGAACCCAATATCATCGGCGAAACGAAATGCCACAGACTTCGCTGGTTCGGCCATTTACTGAGGATGGGTGAGGATCGAGGTGTTAAGAGAGCTTATTTGGGACAACCGACTGGTCGCCGTCCAGTGGGTCGGCCCAGATACCGCTGGAGCGACAGTGTACAGGCGGATCTGTGCCAACTCAAAGCCGATAACTGGCAGGAAGTGGCACAGGATCGGGACAGCTGGCGTTCTCTCGTTTTGGAGGCCAAGACCCTCTTTGGATCACTGCGCCACAATAGTTAGTTAGTTTTAGTTAGTTAGTTAGTATTATACACTGGTATAAGATCTGGTATAAAAAATCCCATCAAAAACATTTTTATGTAAAATGCAGCCAAGACGAGGTTATAAGGCTCCCACTGTCATGAAGTTATCAGATCTCTTGTAGAGCCAAGCTTCTAACTCTCTACACCTTAGTCAACATATATGCCTTGGACGCTTCGTCACATGGGCGTAAGGTGAAAAATGTATTCACTAGGTATTCTTTTTTGTTCTACAATACTTCTTGCAGTAACGAAACCAGAGCTCTGATAACTTTTTGACAGTGCGAGCCTTATGGCCTCGTCTTGGCTGCATTTTACATGAAAATGTTTTTGATGGGATTTCACTACTTTTTGTAATTCACTTCTATATTCCATCCCCTAATTGAAAGGGTTGAGGGTGATTTACTATAAATAAAAATACGTATCTGGGGGCATCTTTTATACAATCTGCTATTTTTACTAATTCCCCATACAAACTTCAACCCCTTTTTCCCTTTAACGCCCTTTTCCTCCCTCATCTTTTAAAGATCTTAAACGCGTTTTAATCATTCTTCGAATCGGGCCGTGAGTCAGTGACGAAATAGGGTTTTTTAGATATGAATAAAATTTAAAGTATGAGAGATATGCAATTGAATTTTTTTATGCTTAACAAGTCTACTACTCGTACTAAAATGATATCCCGAAAATTTTGTTTATCTTGTATAATCCAAACCCAAGTTATGAGGGTTCAAAAAAACGACATAGCGCTTCGAGAAAAGGTAGGTAGTGCGCTTACGCTTCGCTTTGCTCGTCTTAGCGGGGGCACTACCATGCCCCCAGATATCTACCCTCGTCTGTTATTTATTAGTGATAGGGAATAAATGACACATTGCATATAGGTTGCCTAGTTAAATTGCGTACAGCCAGTATTAAATAACTAATTAATTTTCCTTAGTCTATATTTCCGGTGTTCATTTTGTTACATATATCAAATGAAAGCCTTTTGCTTTATTAAAAAGTTGATCCCGTCCACGGTGGCCTAGATTTAAATTTACACCTGAGATCTGGGCCAACTTTTAAATAAGGCAACCTATTACAGTCAGATTAATAATAAAATAAGCTTTCATTTGATATAACATACGATTCAATTATGAGGGTATATTAACACCGGAAGTATAAATTACAGAGATTGTACGCAATTTAACTAGGCAACTTAATAGAACAAAAGTTGTTAGCTGCTCCGGATTTATTCATGCGATTACAAAATTATTTATAGCAATGTGAAGGATATTTCAGTACTTATAGAGGCGACGTCATTTCGTTTTTAGAAACCGTATAGTATTTTATATATTTTTTTTACTTCAACGTGCCGAAGCCTAACCATCGGCCAGAATGATCAATAATTGAAATTCATTATGTGGTATAATTTTATAAACATTATTAGTTTAAAAACATATTTGACTTTTTAGGTGCTGCTAATTGCGAATGTTGACCGTTTTTTACGTATAATAAATTATTGCCTTAATACATAGGTGTCAGTAATTAGTCATTCATCAAAAGTAATAATTTCAGATAATAAAAAAAATGTGCTTTAACATATAAAATTATTTATCAATTATACATTGGAAATAGCATATGATACGGCCGACGGGGACCCCAAATTTACGAAAAAAAAATTGGCTCTTTCATATATTTTGAATGGTCTGTTGTTGATATTTTCTATGGGAGAGTCAATTTTTTTCGCGATTTCGGGATTGGTGCCAAAGTAAACGTTCCTCAGTATGACCTATATTCACAACGTAAAATATTGCAGGTTATTAAAAAAAAAAAAACCGTATAACGCCGCGAGAATCGTCAATGTTATAGAAGACCCTATAAAAAGTATTTTTACATTTTAGTTATTTGCGTATGAAAACTGCCAGCCGTTAGATGGCCGCAATTATAGGCATAAAAGTAGATTTAAAGCATACATAAAACCCTAAGGAAAGGTTTAAAAATCTTAAAACTAGATGACGCGATTATCCAATCCTAACGGACCTTCAATCAGAACGGACGACGTATTCTCGAATCACTTTCATCCAAGTGCGGGGTCCATAGCCACTGTTGTTTAACATCTATACGGAAATCATCATGAGGATATCAATTGAAAATTAAGTCAGACGGAATCACTATTGGAGGCTATAAAATATCCAATATGCGTTACACGGATGACACCATCCCGTTTGTTACTAGCATCGAAAAAATTGAATTCCTGCTGGAACAAGTTAGTCTTGATTTCGGTCTAAGCAAGACGAATTGTAGATTGAGCTAACAACAATCGCACGAAGTCACTAAAATTGCGAAACGCGACGTCGTTCCATATACCTTGGGGCACTCATAACAAATAGTGGTGGATGCGCGAATGAAATAAAACGGTGCATGGCTATCACCAGATCCGCCA
Source organism: Cydia pomonella (assembly GCF_033807575.1). Classification (NCBI taxonomy): domain Eukaryota; kingdom Metazoa; phylum Arthropoda; class Insecta; order Lepidoptera; family Tortricidae; genus Cydia; species Cydia pomonella. The sequence continues at coordinate 13,198,240 of NC_084708.1, forward strand.
TGGATCGGCTCAGAAAAATATGGAAAAACCGAAACATTAGTATTTCCCATATTTCTTTATGGTGCTGAGACGTGAACCTTAAAGAAAATTTAGAAAAAGAAGATCAATACTCTAGAATCGACAACATTGGTGCTGGATAAGAATGCTTGGCATAACCTGGACACAGTTTCGAACCGTCTCAATTCTCCAGGGACTTGGTATTAAACAGCGATTTTCTTCCATCGTCCAGTGTCGTATTCTCACTTTCTTTGGACATATTACACGTCGAGACGATACATCTGTGGAACAACTTGTAGAGCAAGGAAAAGTCGAAGGCACAAGGCGCTGTAGGTCACCAGTCCGAGGGTCAGATCTAGTCAAAAATGCACTCAATGGACAACTCCACGAATGTACTTACAAGAAGGGTTACAGTACGTGAAGAATAACGACCGATTGTAAAGCTTGCCATCGGCCCTGGTATGACGACCATGACCACTCTGATAAGAGTTTGACGACAAATAATAAGAGGAAGATGACGCCATTAAATAAGAATAGGTATGCCTAAAATTCTTTAATTGTACTTATGTGCATATGACATCTGCATTCGGATTCGAATTAGTATTTTATGTTCAGAAGATTTTCTTCGTATAAAGCTAAACTGGAAAAATCGTAAACGATACGCGAGGAACGCCGTATGAAAATAATATTTAAAATCGTATAGGAAGATCAATTTGCCTTAATAAAAAAGTTCTTTAAGAGCAATCGACAATGAAGGGCGCAAGTACAATGTCGTCTCTACGTCGGCCGACCTTTAGGCCACCTTCTTTTCCGCATTGCCCATTGTTTATGTTAGCAGATTAAGTGCGGAAATTATTGTAAATTGCTTAATTAATAAAAACAGCACTTAAGAAATATTTATTTATAATCGTTAAATTTGCTATGGTAACTACGCTCATTTTTAGGGTTCTGTAGTCGACTAGGAACCCTATCATTTCACTATGGCATCTGTCCATCTTGTTTGCCCGATCGTTAGTGCTAGATGGACTGGATGAGTCAGACCCGGGTACGTCCTTAAACTTCGTCCAAAAGAGAGGTATGGGCGTTGTGAATGTCATGTCGCTTTGTGTGGTAGGGCAAAGCACAGCGGATGTTATTCCAGATCTAGAGCAGAGCCCAACTGGGGAAGTACCTCCACCTTACAGAAAACCGCAGCCAAATAACACTAGACCCTACTTATAGTGTTGTGTTCCTGCCGGTGAGTAAGGTTGCCTGAGCTCAACGAGGGGTCGGCAACGCGCATGTAACTCCTCTTGAGTTGCAAGCGTACATGGGCTACGGAAACTGCTTACCATCAGGCGGGCCGTATGCTTGTTTGCCACCGACGTAGTATAAAAAAAAGTATAAATCAATCATGCCAATAAAGTGGTAAAATAAAAACAAGGAAAATATTGTTTATAGTAGTAAATCTTAATAAAAACTTACTACTTAATAAATCAGCGAAAACTATAGCGAACATGATCGGTTAAGCCGTTTTTGAATTATAGCAAAAGCTTTCCCTTTTAGTAAAAAATATACAAAAGGCTGCAAAGGTACTCTTTTGTGCAGAGTTGTGCTTGTTATGTACACATATGTACATGATATCTACTCACTTAGACTCCGTTCATAGCAGCCTATAGTGACAAACGGGTAAGTACCTCACTACGGAACCCTACACTGAGCAAGTGAGCATGGCCTGACATGCTTTTGGACGATTATTAATACTTCATGTTGTGTGAATTTTATTGTGCTGTTAAAAATTAAAAATTACGGTTCTGATGTCTCGATTTGAATGACGGTCCGCGGTCTTGGCCAGCCGTCCCACCGACTACAACACAAAGGGCACTCATATGAACGCAAGTTAACGTTCCAAACATATTCAATGAGCTCGCGTCAACGTCACCTCCGGGCGCTGTCACTCAACGGTCATCCAACGGTTTTGTAAAAAATAACAATGAAAAGTTCTCGACTTCCATAAAATTACATATAAAATGACAATTTTTAAACATCAGTAACGACTTTATAAAGTTATCGAATATCTATAACGTTAAAATCATATTCTTATTGAGCTAAATATGTAAATAGCCCATAAAAGAAGGTATCGTTAAAATCGTGTGGGTAAGATAATAAATTACGAGATACAAGTAATGTTTATAGCAATGAGCGTTAAAGATAATAAAAAGGCTCTTAATCGAACAATGAAATATCAATGACACCCCTTTTCTTTAGGAGCATTGAGGGGTACGATATACAGTAAAGTTCTGATGTTATAAATGGGGCACAGTGCGAACAAAAATAATAGATACGAGTAGTAGAACCGTCTCGAATTAGCTATTAATTGAAAGCTTCTGCGAGACTAAGTGTAATTATTTGCCGCCATTAAATTTTCAGATTACTCGGGCGCTACTAGTTACGCAGACAGGAGACATGACTTATTTAGTGCCCATGTTGTGTTTCCATCTTTAATCTGCGTGGGCGCATATTTCCGAGAAAACATTTCTTGTCGAGCGCGCATGATGCTGCTAAGAAAACAGAAGTAATAATGTTAGCCATACTTGTACGGTAAAGAACTCCGTAAATGAATCATCGCATATGCGTTCCTCGTCACATTACAAAAAGAGGTTTGTCGAAAATGCCCCTCGTTCAGTTAGCTCGCGCTTGTCTGCTGGCTGCTGGGTACTCATCCCTTATTTATTTATACTGGTATAAGGAATGCGTTTTTTGTAACTCTGTATCAGCGTGTTCAGCGCTGCCACAATCCGATCCAGCGAATACTTTAATTGACGAAATGCAGCAACTGCATTCCAGTTGGATCGTTAGGCTTAATGTGGGAATACAAAAATGCCTTATTTCTAGAACATTAATAATTAATGCATTTCACTGTTTCAACACTTGTTCAAATGAGCAATTACGCTACATAGTTGTGTAATATTTAGGTATAAGGTAATAATTCCCACGTCACATGATGACATTGATGACCCGTATTAATAAATGATACCCAGTAGTCTAATAGCTGCCTATTAAAGTTTATACTGGAGAATAAAGGACTATAATCAGGTATAGGAAGTACTTGAACTGTTAGTAGATTTATATATACTAGGCGCCAAATCTATATGCTCTTAAAATTTTTAGTAAGATAGTTGCACGCGGTTAAATATTTAAGTGTATTAAGTAGGTAGGTATGTAGATATTACTGGACTTAGCCGTACTCGTAATGTTCTAGAATATATTCGTTTATAGACAATAGCCACTAGTGACAGTTATTATTATTATTTATCTACGTAACCCAAAATATATAATGTTGATGAATCCTGAATTTTTTAATCTAGGCACACAATGTTTAACAAAACCACCACCACTGTCTTGAAATAAAGCGTTTCAATATTATGTTTCAACATACGCCTTATCCTGATACAAAATAACTCAAAAAGTTATCTCTTATTTGAAACATTGAAAGCTGGCGATATTTTTGCCGTTGGGGCCATGCAGCACGCTAGTCCAATTACTTGTAATTAAATGTCTCACAACCGCAAGTACTTCTTTTACCGATGTACTCAAACGTACCTTTTATGGCTCGAAGTCTATCTACTCTAGACGGTAAGGTAGTAGTTAAATACGTCAAGCTGGCGCTTTTGCTGTAATAATTATGACGCATGATACATTTTTATCGCGTTATAATGATATGAGATCCGGTATAATACAGCTTACGGTTATTAGATGTTAAAGTTGGAAGCAGTTTAAAAGTTAGCTCGTTGTAACAAGTTGTCAGGGATTGATAGCAGTTTCTCTTATCACTGATGATAAAACATGCGTGTAGTGCGGCACTCCCTGCACTTTCCCCTGAACTCACTGCACCTGCTGCGTCGTCTGTCGGGTGAAAGAGGTGAACGCGGCTCCGTCGCTGAACCATGATTCAAAACAGTACACTATAATGCACCACTAACGTTTATGGATATATCCAGATACGTGAGGTTATTCCATATGAGACGGGTTAAATCGATCCACGTGAAAGTTCTCCTTATTATACCTACCATATGAATGGCCATTCACGAGATATACGGACCTCGTATATCCCGTTTATTACAAGCTATGAGTAGCCCTCATCTGTAATTTTTATAAATGCACCTCTTAATAGATGGTAAGTGAAACAAACATATAACCGTAATGGAAACGTAAATCGACGGTGTTTTCGCATCCTGTGTGTAAGTGCAGTGGCATAATGTAGATCACGATGGTTTATAATGAATAAAAGATCAAAGTATTCCGCTTGGTGGATGGTGTTCGAGTTTTTAATTAAGAGATTAATAATAAAGCAATGCAGGCGCAAGGCAACGACCGGAGAGCACACACGGCAGGCGGGCGCACGCAGCCCTATGAGACATGTATGCCGCTCCGTTACGACACCGACACCGAATTTTTCCACATGCCCGCGCAGCTAAGATAAGCGGCAAGAGACGCCAACGTGTTATTTATTAACGAACCGAATGATCGATAGTTGGACGCGACACCGGACGTGGACGTGGCGGAGCGCTGCCTTTCGAAACTGGCCGTCGCCGTCGCCGAACAGACTCACCACGTGCGCCTCGCTTGCCCTCTAAATCAGTTACCCTTAACACTCATTTACTTATGACTATAACTCAATATAAGATTTCCAGTAAAACCAACTAAGAAATTTTCATAGCTGTTACTAAGTTGCATCAATCCAACTGAACACTTACCCGATTTACGAAGTTTCTAAAATAAATGAGTTTAAGTTATTTTGCAATGGCGACCACTGTAACAAAGCTTCGCTTACGTTACACATACATCAGCTGTTGTGTAGTAGGTACACATCAAGGATACCTATATGTTGTCTGAGTAACGGTCGTGTAAAGAACGGCCGTGTCGAATCTTTTGTTTGAACAAGTCTCCTTCAACCCTTCGCTCTGAGCCATCCGTTCCGCTCTTGCATACGTCACGTCGTCGTGACAGCTGTGCGCTATACTTTCTAATCGCTCCATTCAATACCAAACAAACAGACAAGGAGTTGGCGACTTGCGAAAGATTTAAATGGCTCGAACAATCGACAGAAAAGAAAAGACTTATCAATTAATTATTTATAGACGTGAGAGTCAACAAAAGCTTTGTCAACCTGATTACGTAAGCGGTGACTTGGTAGCCCAGATATTTAAATACAGAATCAGTACATTGTATAAAGTTTAACCTGTAGAAACAAACTCGGATGTATACTTGAACTCGATGTGTAATATATACCAAACGATAGGAAACGTTCGTAAATTCGTGGCTGAGGTGCGCAGGGCAGGTTAGACCAGTCCCGGTGGCCTCGCAAGGACCCCAGCAAACCTGTTAGATTCGTTGCACGATTTTTACGTGCGCACCTACCGGAATCTCATTCACGTGCTGCACCCGCGCCACGGCCCCGCGCCGCCTGCCAGTTAACTCGTCAAATGACTCACGCTTCGGCTGGTTAAATGCCAGAAGCTGGCTTTTCCAGTTTTCTGATCGAATTCGCGCATTCTATTCTTACTTGAAACGAATATGATATTCTGCGGAAAAGATACATTAATTCATTGAGTAACTGGGCATGCGTAGCTCATTCATTCATTTATGAACAACGCAAACACTGATGCACAGCATATAAGTAAAAAATGTAGTAGTAGGTACCTACGTACAAAACTAACAGGTTCTTTGCATAAACCGCTTTTAATGAATGAGTTTAATTTCAGTTAAGTCAATAAACAACAGTTAAGTCAACTGGATATTACGACTTACGGGTTTAGTTTAACAGGAAAAATAAAGGGTTAATAATATAAAATATGCATTTAATATTTCATTTAGGCATCGATGTTGTTGTACTAAATAGATCTATGCAACCTTAAAGCAAATTAGCGAATTAGCGATGTCATTCCATGATATCAACACGAGACCAGGAACAGGAATCAGGTAGAGCTACGATCCGGTCAAACCCGTCCGACGCGTGCTTCCAACATTTTTTATTTATTTGTCTGCATCGTCGGATACCGCTGGGCGTGACGTCAGACGACCTAAACTGGTTAGCGAGGGAGCAGGGATTTGCCTCGCATCCTTCCGGTTCTGCAAGTGGTACGGACCTGTTCTACATCAGGTTGCGGCACCAGGTGACCCGTCGTCGTGACGTACGCCCGGCTCCGCGGTACCTCGCAAAAAACTACCCGAATTAGACGCCGACGACGCCCCCGCGCTTAGTCGCGTCCCGTTCCGATCACTACTGGTTTACTTTTGAACCGGACACTCGCCTTGCTGACTCACGCCTGTGTACTCAACAATTAGCACGCAAAGCGTCACACGGACGACCGCTGGTGCCCACCAACCACCAGAGGTCAGTATCCGTACCAAAATGGTCACGCCTAATAACTGGTTCGCAAGTTGTAGTCGGCCCCGTCGTACAACTAAAGGCCAGGGTACAGGTATTTTACGCTATGTTTACTCGATGATCCGATAGACTGAATGAAAATCCATTTGCATTACGTAATACGGCAGACGGAATTATAATATGCATTGTACTTTTTATGATGACTTGTAGGTAGGTAGGATGTCTAGAAGTAGAATAATACCTAATGGTTATATTTTGTTTGAACAGGAGGCGCAAGGAGGTGATGGAGGTGAGCGGCGAGTCGTGGCGCGCTTACTACTCGAGCGCGGAGCACCCGCTGAGCGCGGCGTCGTCGGCGGTGCTTGGCGTGGATGACCAGCAGCCGCAGGCCCTCGTCACCGAGTACTACAAGCTGCCGCCTCTGCAAGCGCAGGATCTACACAAGGATGGGAAACTAACTGATGTCTGGACGTGAGTCCTAGTTATAGATTAATATTACGTTACTTATGAACCTCAATAACCTATACACTTACAAACGTATGTGATTATATACTCGGTAACCTATATATATATCACAATTTTACGCCCTGAGATTATCTACAATACAAACCTCGCTTCGCTTGGATCTATGTTGACCTGTGTAAAGTTGTTGCTTAGAAATTGGATCTACAGTGAACAGGGTTACCGTTCGAAATTATCAATAAAAAATATTTGTTATTAATAAGAACTGATATTTTCATAAAACTTTATAATCTTAGTAACATCACAACTCGAACTAAGAACAAATTGCTTCGGCAGTAGATAATATATCTTAGGTGCGGCTACAGCTGCTTTGAAAAGCATTACAAATTACGGATGAGCCGCGTTGATAACTTACACTCCGTATCGTATTTATAATAATCAATTTTATGTTTACGGTCTTAACTCTGAATTCCCAGCAAAAGAGGTAAGTGTGTTTAGTTTATCATTGTATTAATTCGAAAACTAAATTCCACTCACGAACAATGTAAACGGGTTACTTTGGAGGGAAATATACCTACGCCACAACTGATTTTCATTGTTTTGGGGTGTATTTATTGGCAAGGTTTAAATGTTGCCTACTTTAAATGGTATTATACCATAGATAGATAGATAGATAGAATTATTGGCACACCTCAGTAAAAAGATACAAAAGAAAAAACAAATGTAGAGGCAGACAACAGCCAGAAAAGTAGGTGTTGCAAAAACGTTATGAAGCTTACTTTCACACACACCATTACAATGAATAAACATATACATATACGAAATACAAATATCCAAAAACATATATAACAGCATGCCAGCCACAGAGTAAAAATAACTATGTACTAAATACATATATATTACATATTTGTTAAATATTTAAAATGTATTGCATAATATGTAATTCTACAAATGACCGACCATACAAAGGCAGAAACTTAACCATTGAGGTAAACCAATTTATTGATTGCTTAAAGATATAATAATATGTAAAAATACGGAACCCTAAAAATGCAGTAAATATTACATAATTGACTTTTTTACTTGCGAAGCAAATGAAGGGAAGTAATAAAAAACCATCGAGGGCCCCGTACAAATTAACCATTTTTTTTTTCTACAAATTTATAGCTTAAATAATATCATTATGATGTCAGTGCACGTTCGAATTGGTCTATTTTGCTTAATATTTTTCAGTGTATTAGGTATTAGGGTTTGGAATTGATTTATAAGTTATTACTTAAAGAGTTGAGTATCAAAAGAAGTATTATTTATTCGTTGATAAATTTTGGATACGAGTGCGGTTAAAACCAAAATTGTGGTTAAAGATCCGAGTATGCAATATTCTTACCCCCGGAGTTACACACAATGTATTTCATCACACTTGCTAAGAAAAAACTAAATTTTAAGCGAAACAATTCTTAAATACGGTGAGATATCAAACATTCGTCCGCCGTTTTGTAATTTCTTAACACGTTAGGCATCGAAGGCAAAGACCTATTCGGCATTCAGCCACGATTGAAAATTATGTAAAAATATTTTAAATGGCTGTTAAGTTAATCAAATTAAATATTTTAAACATAAACAGAAATATTAAATTATAAACGTCAGTATTTTAAAAGTAAAACTCATTTATGCTACTTGGTTTGTATGAATAAGTGACATTATTAAAAAACAAGCTATAACTCCCTAGGGAGTTATAGCTTGTTTTCCCCAATCCATAACTCCCATGGGAACAAAATAGGCCTATGTCCTTCAGTACACCTCTATGAAATAAGATCTTTTTCGAGGAAGTGTGATGAAAAGGTATTACCTATTAAAGATGGAAACAAAAAACAGTGCTTAATGCATGCAACGTACCTATAGGTACCTAAATAGTCAGACGTATTAAACATATATCCGCATACCTACCATACTCACGATAATTGCCTTCTGCAAAAAAGTAGGTACTAACACAATCGAATATGCAAAACGAATCTCGAATATCGACAACAATCAAAGTTCAATCAGACGCGATTGCGGAAAATCAATCGGCGATTCTCACGGCCGTACATCATGACGTTCGTGTATTGGAGGCATTATCATTATAATCGACGAATTTCGAAGCGCAGTGAATACGGAATGATTTCGCGCAAAATTTATATGTAAACTATGATAATATGCAATCTTTGTAGAGTTTTTATGCACATTGAAGACGCATGGGGTTTGTGTTGCAGAGTCTCACGGACGAGTACGCTGAGACAGAGGCCGCGTGGCTTCCGGCCCTAACGAAAGGTGTAAGAATAACAAATAATAAAAATGTTAATGTTCCACTCAATAAATCACAAGCACTCATTTGAATACCTATGGCAGGATTAACGAATTGAGAGTTCGCAACTGCGCATGTTTTCGATCCCCACATTTCGAGTTCGGATATATTTTGCATAATATTATGTTTTAGTCTTGACTTATTATTTTTTAAACTATGATAGATACTTTTTATCGACGACGATGTCATATCCCTTGGTTTTCAAGATTTTATATGTATCAAAATAAGCTTATCAAAATATTTTAGGGTGTACATATTATTATTATGGTCGTTATGAAGTAAACACAGTTAACTAAGTATGTAGATACTAAATATACCCACCAATCTCATCCATCCATATTTATTTCATGAACCTGGTCTAACTTTTTGAAGCAGTCAAATGGTTGCTTTTTATTCACATTATACGTGAAAATACGCGCAATCCAAACTCAAAATGTCAGTGCATTCAAAGAAATCCTATAGAAATGCGACCCCGATCCAAATTATGCTCGCTCTTTGAAAGAGGTTGTTAACAGCATCCCTTGAATAGCAGCCCAAAATGAGCAAACGCCGTGTCACATTTTAACACAAGGAGTGCATAATGTTAACTTGACCCTACAAACCGTTTATATCTACTTTTATGAAGGTTTATTATATTCCATAAACACAGTGACGCTGTTGTAAAAGAAACAAGTTTGAACCTATGAAAATGGTAATATGCCGACTAAGATTAACGCGCACCGCGAAAGACAGAAAAGACTGAGCACAGTCGCTGTTGAATGTATTGTAACTTTAAAATATTTGGAAACGCCTTTATTTTATATTTTTGGGGTAGGTACCTAATCTTACACAGAACGACCTAGCCTCAAACTACGCAAAACTGGTTCTATGGTTGCGAGGCGACTATATCTTATACCTTTAAACGAGCAATTCTTGTATATATATTTCTGTGATCTCGGAAACGGCTCTAACGGTTTCGCTGAAATTTGGTATATGGGGGTTTTTGGGGGTATACAATCGATCTAGATTAGTCTTATGTTTGAGAAAACGCGTGTTTTCGAGTTTTTATGCGTTTTTCTTTCGACGCAGAATATGGTCGCTAATTTCGTGTTGCCGGCCACTGTCCGTCTGGTCCAGCGGGTTAAGAGTTTAAGACGCGGACGGCTAGAAACGAGTGTTACGGGCTCGAATCTCGCCCGGTGACTAATTTATTTTATTTTATATGTTCAAGTTTACATATATTTTTTTTAATTTTTATTGTTTTAGACAAGTTTAATTTGGTAAAAAAAATGTATTTAAGATTATCACCTATACACCACCATATTACAATAAATAGTTATATAACCGAGCAAAGCTCGGTCGCCCAGGTATACATACTTAAATAGATTAATATGTACATAGAAAACATGCATAACCCATGAACAAATATTTGTGATAACCCCCATCTTCGTAGGTCCAGCTACTGACTGGGCTTGAAGTCCGTTAAGATCATTTTCAGTGTCAAAGCATGTTCATGAACAAAGTCATGTTCAGATATTTTTGAGGTACCTTTATCGTTCCAACATATCTGGTGAAGACTGTAATGGACATTATAAATTACTTATATGAAAATGTAATCTTCATAAAAAGTGGAGGGTGTAAAAGTGCGCGGTGGAACATTGCGATGGAGTGGGCCTCCTACATAACACCTCACACGTCGAGGGGCCGGGCCACAGGGACAAGTCGCCCTCAATTCTGGCGCGCGGATGGAATGTGACGGCGGCCAGATTCGGCTCGTCATTCTCGTCACCGTTTACAGGAGTGCATAAATACAAATAATGACAATAGACGGATGTGGCTGGAAGCGGCTCACATTGACAAGGACGCCCAGGACTTGTCTGGTGCATTGTCGATGCGCGGCCCACGCGACGCGCTACGATGAGCGCGCTATTGCTCATTCATACATTCAAAATTATAACGAATGCTCGCTCACCCGCGCCCGCTGCCCGCTCCCCGTGCTGTGTCTCTTTATGCGTTTGTATGCAAATTCCCCTTTAGTTGAGCGCCAGGTTCATCGTCAGGTTCGGCTTGCAGTGTTTGTTGTCTAAATCGCTCGTATTATTTGAATTGAATGCTCAATATACTTAGACACGGACTAGTTCCATCTTTATAAATATCCTCGAGATCAGTCGTAGGCGTGAGCATGTTTCGTAAACGCGTTGCGTATTGCGCGGGCGCAGCTAGTGCTAGCCTCCGTTATAGCCAGGACTTCGGATATTATAGCTGTTAAGTTGAAACGGGCGGCTATAACCATTAATATAACTTGGACGCTGTCGAATGCTAACTCTAAGATTAGCATAGAAACGCGCGGCGGGATGTCTCGGGGAGGGGCGCGCCCTTTGACCCTGTCACTGTTCACACTCACCACTAACGGGAAAACATTTTCTCTTCTCTCCGGGTCACTTTATTACATTACATTAATATTTGAATTACCTATGGAAGTATATAAATGAAGGTAATAGCAATGCAATAAAATATAACAAAAAATACTTTTCAGTGGGATTTCTTATACGCTAAATTACGAAGGTTCGACGAAGCCACTGTCCGCGCGTTAATTAATCCTGTATCGACATTTCGTTAATTATAAAATTTCCATTTTTGTTATGACCCTAAAACTCGGAATAAATTATCTTCTATAAACCAATTAAGCATTGTAATGCATCAGTTATTATTTTTTTATGAGAGTCAGGATAAATATAATACCTACCTCTGTTGGGCATTAATTGGTAGATTAAGTTTTTTATTTATTTTGCAGTTTTATAATGAAAATACAAGTGCAAAACTAAAATGTAATACAAAATGTTTCATAAATATATCCCTGGTTGTGCGAGGCTCGGTAATGCCACGGCAAAAACTCAGGAGCTGGAACCGTGTGACCCATTTAGGACCGAACCGGTTCTCTCTTGACGATCCGACTGTATTGTTAATAGCAAAGCAGTTAATACCATTCAATTCCCTTGGAAACACCCAACCCCCTTATAAGATAATGCATAAAAAAGATAGGAACATCGTTATGTCCCTGGCCGGCCATCACGTAGCGAAATATCAAATCGGGGCTGACCATTCTTCTTGACCATTCTTTATCATGCGAACATTCCCATTGAAATGGTCAGCTAAAGAATTTGAACTAACAGTCGTTACACATGCGAATTATTATTAGCAATATTACTCACAGTCATGCTGATTTATTTTTATTATTACTTGTTCGCTATTTTCGGTTAATTAGGATCAGAGAAATGTTTAACGGCTTATTAATCACCGTTACGGCTCTGCGTAACCAAAAGCTCTTTAATGGCTTAGACAAATGGCGAAATCGTTTTCAATTAAAGTTTTTGATAATGTATTAGTTCCGTGAGAAAAGTAGCAATAAACCTACATTTAGCGGAATGATATATTCAAATAGCATTGATATTACGATGCGGGCATCCGCTGCAAGCGCCTCCTCCTCGGCGCGGTCTCCATCGCGCGATAGATTCTAATCTATTCGTCAAGCAACGGATAAACTGTCGCCGCGGGAGATACCGCGCGCGATACCACTACCAAGTGTTCATTCACTTCATTATCTCACTGGTATTCTTCATCATTAAACTTCTTTACATTTTCCAACAGCTAGTTTGTTGCATGATCGACATCTACTTTGCCGGTAGTTATTATTTGTAAACTAAACATTATTATGCTATATTATACTTGTATGAATCACTTTCGACTACATTATGCTTTAACTAGTAATTGATTCTTACATTATTGGATAATTATTATTCTAAGAAACGGCCCAATTCGAAGAATAATTAAGACATGTTTAAGATCTTAGAAAGATCGATAACTAAACGACATGTCAAAATTGACGTTTATTTCGATTCCGCTGTGATCCCAATAAGATCTATCTACGATATTTTTAACGTCAAAGTGACATTGGTTGCCCGAATCGTGCTGCGTCTGTCAATTATACGACATACTAACGATATCTAAATGAGAACTTATCTAAACCAGAACTCATCGTTATAAGTTATCGTATCTCATTCTTCGAATCGGGCTGATAGTCGTCATTGGATATATTGGAGCAAAGAAAGCGCTCACAAATACTTAGATGAACACCACTAGTGTTAGAGTGCATAATCAAACATTTCTGTACATTCTGAGGATAAATATTTCTTATGGCGACAGTAATAATTATTGAAAACACAAATCACAACACTATGGTAGAGGATACTAAAAAGTTTATCATATTTGTGATTCATAGGAGATTTTTCAATCAGTGTGTCTCTGAGTTGATGCTTAGGATAGGGTTGCTCATGCGCACCCCTTGCATCGCATTGTCGCGATCTCGTCATGTGTGAAAGGGTGTTAAGTAAACATTGCAAATAATTATAATGGCAATTGCATCCGCGCGTATTCCGATTTGCTTTGATAAGAAAATAGTTATTTGCATGTAAAATGTAGCAGTCGGATGCTAGAGGTGTTCATTCTTATCCTTTTATTACCGGCACTGTTATGGTAATCATTTGCAACATGACACTGATATCTGATCTAAACTTTAGGATTCGGGTTCGTAACGGATTCCTTTCTATTCCTTATCAAAAATGAATTTATGTTGGCTAGTAGGTAAGTTTTGGAATTAATACAATTACTTCCTTGGCAACAGTAAGGTTCAGATACTGATCTTTTATAAACTACCAATAACATCGAAGTAGACACTTTAGGAACGAACGTACCAACTTGTTGAATTTCTGTTATATCACAGCCGTCATATACTTAATGATGTTCGAAAGTTCGGTGTGTAAATAATAACTGTTTATCATGTTTCAAGTTTTCGGGTGACTATTGTAATAACTCCTAAGTAGGCACCTAACAAAGAATTTTGTACCCTATAGTTCGTGTCATCCACGATGACGCGCAGATTTGTCAAATATAACCTTCAAATACGTGACAATACGATTCAAAGCAAGCGTCGTCGTGAATTACATTATCTATACGAAGCTTCGGTTGATATGATTTATATTAAACCTGTGACTAATAAACGCTTACTAGACTTCATTAATGATACATATGCCAATTTCTAGACGAGTTTTTGTTTGTAAAATGTATCTAATAGCATCACCGTTTATAAACAGACTAGGTACTTACTAGCTACTTGTTTTTTATGTGAATCGAAAGTGGTTAACGAGTGGCATGGAAGCAAGTAACAAGTTATGATGTTATTATTCCTAAATAATCGTGTATGTTAGAGGGGACATAAGCATTGAAACAGGTCACATTCGGCGGATGTGTTGGTTATTGAAGAAAATACTCATTAAGAGGAGAAAAAAATTATATAATATACCAATATTAGCGAGCCATTACCAGCATAAGCCAATATTGCTTGTTTGCCACCGACGTCGTATAAAAAAAAAATAGCCACTCTAATGATTCTGATTTTAACAAAAGACGTCCAGTACAGATATTCGATAGCGAGACGTGACGTACCACGTGTAGAAAACGGTTTTTGATTGAAAAATCTGAAGCATATCTTTTTTTTTGGACTCAATTTAAAGAAGACTTAATGAGCTTTTTAATTAATACTAAACAATCTGATCATTTTCCTATAAAATGCAGATTAGAAGTAATTCACTTTCCGGTAAGAAATTAATTTGAATACTTACGGCATTTTAAAAATACACAACAGCTTTTCATTTTCACACACCTTGTAAAGTAACAGATAAAAAATACTTTAGTTATGACGATGTAGTTAAAACATTTTTTAAATGTTGTCACGTTAGTAGTTTGTATTTTGAAAACAGTTTATACTGTACTATCTGTTTAGCCATTTAAAGATAAAAAATAAAAAAAAACCACATGCACTTCGTTAGGTAGCTACCACAATAATTTTAGAGATGCGCAATATTGGAAGGTCTACCTATCATGTGAGTGGAAAGTAAGTAAGTTTTTATACAAAGTATCTTCCACTAGTGTTATTTGAAATAGTACCCAGTGATATAGGTTTAGCTGAAATTATCACAGATTAAAAGTAACTTTTAAATCAGAATAATTCGTTCAAATTACCGTAATAAGAAAGAAGCCTACTCATAGTGTTGTGTTCCTGCCGGTGAGTAAGGTTGCCAGAGCTCAACGGGGGGGGGGGGGGGTCGGCAACGCGTATGTAACTCCTCTGGAGTTGCAGGCGTACATAGGCTACGGAGACTGCTTAACATCAGGCGGGCCGTATGCTTGTTTGCCACCGACGTAGTTTTAAAAAAAAAAAAAGAAGCAGAATCATATTGCAATGACTAGTTTGGTAAAGTGCATCGGGAAATAAAAATGGCTTGATATTTTTAATTGCTGGTTCATAATCATGTCTAAGTATTAACTAAAAAATCTTAGTTGCATCTTCTAACAAAGAATGGGGATGGGAAATAGAGCTCGAAGGGATGAACATAATATGTACCTATTTCAGTGCGAGTCGTTTCATTGCAGTGTTGCTTGGATTATTCTTCGAACTTACATACTGCTAGACACATGCCTCGTTACAATGGATGACGTCTCGCGAGCTTGGGTCGCGATAGCAAGCTTGGCCGCGAGCGAAGTTGGCGGTCGTGTCTCGAGGCGCCGCCGCGACTCAGCTGTCAGCGGAGCGCGCTTTGTGTAACGTTTTTGCAAGGCGCCAACAATAAACGACAAGCAAACATCGCTTTATGTTCCACTCGCATGAATAACGATATCTATGCCACTTCATTTCGTAGCCCGAACCCTCATTTTCATAAAATTTATTTGAATATCTTCTACATAGTTGTCGGTATTCCGTACGATCGACGGTGCAGTCCACATCTGGCCTAACCGGCGGCGGCGCCGCCGCCAAAATAATCCGTGAAACAAATTCGCGCCGCATCTCTCTTGTGTAGAAACACTGTCGACGTATCCCGAAACATTCTACACACGCGGTTTATCTTATCGGATGAGCGATTTCACACTCGTCGTGTTTCTCTTACAAATCGCTTTCATAAATCGTTAAGTATGAGCAAAGCGAGAATTGCAATCGGACACGGGCGGCGGCGAGCGAGCGAGCTTGCGGGAGGTCGCGCGTCCCGACCAATTCGGACGCATGAAATAGTGCGGCGCGAGACTCTTATCTAAAATAAACATCTGAACGCCAATGAAACTTGTCTTCAATTATCATAAATCGGCGCGCACTGACATCGCAGTGCCGACGAAAACCGCGCCTGCGCTCGGCGTGCGGAGTCTATGGAGGTGGCCGCATCGCTAACAAATCAAACAAATGTGCAGCCGTTCCTATAAGTATTCCGTGGGGCGAATGTTTTCACTAAAAAATATAAATATATTACAAATTATTTCCCTGGAATATTTTACTAAGTAGGTTTGCCTGCATATTCTTGACAGAGTTACGAATTTCCAAGAAACAGCATTCCTCTCTTAAAATGGGTATTGGGTATGTAAGTGATGTGTAATACATACGTGAGTAGCTACCTCTGCACATATAAGTATATCAGTAATATTAAGAATATGGGTATACATGTATTTAAAGTATAAGTTAAGAATTGAATTTAAAAATATTATAAGCATTCTACACTCCCGCAAGTGTATTTAATTAAATATTTTTTAGGGGATAATTTCACACAGGTCGACTTAATCCCAAACTAAGCAAGGCTATACTATGACTATGACTATGGCTGTACTATGACTTAAAAGCCAATTTAGGGAGCATTATTTGAATCTCAAAAATCTGACCCTGGCTTAACAATGATATGCTATCTCCCAAATGTATTCATCGGGGAAAAACACACCTTTTGAGCACCCTACTATCAAGAAGCATTGGCATTGGGAATGAATGTGCAGATATTAATTTAGACCCTTTAGGCTAATTTATGTTTAGTTTTCGTCTTGAATGTAAGTATGTATGTTCCCTTTATACGGTTACAGATTTTAATTGTTGGTATATCTACGGTTCAAGCTAATTTGGTGGTCAATACTAACGCTATGACATCTCCAATGTAAAGTAAACCCAAAATGGCTCAACAATTAAAGTCCCTAACTGTACCATTACTTTCATAAATATATGATTGCGAATTTCCAGTGCTGTCAAATTAATATCAAACGAATGCCGCCCTAGTACTTTTCAGTCTTACCAGTCATGCCATTTATGGTTCTACGAGTATTAGTTTACGAACTTTGTTAAATATATTCCTTAAATTAAGGCAATTTGTAAACATTGGTACCTACCTAACATCATATTGGATATAGAAGCTTTTAAAAGGTCACCATATTGAATAAGTATTAACAAAAGATATTTACAATAAAATCTACCATTAAAAAAAACATGTAAAATGTTGGCCATGGCGTGGCCGTTTCGCTACCGTCACATGGGCGTAAGGTGAAAAAATTATTCATTATTCATTATTTTTTATTATACAATATTTCTTGAAGTAACGAAACGGTCAAGCTACATATTTTGACTAAAGTGTAGTTTGTGAAGTTAGAAGCTTGGCTCTGCTAGAGATCTGGTAACTTTTTTAACAGTGCGAGCTTTATGTTTTTGATGTAATTTCACTTTTAATTTTATAATTTAAAGGGTTGGGGGTGATATACTATTAAAAATTCTGAAATACGTATCTGGGGGCATATAAATTTCAACCCCTTTTTCCCCCTAACGCCCTTTTCCACCCCCTTTCACGCTTACAGGTTGATCTTGGGGTAAAAAAAATTGTATCCTTCCCCACAACAAAAACGATCTACATACCAAATTTCAACTTAATCGGTTCAGCGGTTATTGATTCCCCATACAAAATTCCACTCCCTTTTCACCCCCTTCGGAACTAATAATTTCAAGTTTTGAATTTTTTTGTTGTTTGTGTACTAATATTATCTTACATACCAAATTTCAGCTTCCTAGGACTTCAGGAAGTACCCTAAGGGTTTTGATGATCATCAGTGAGTAAGTGAGTCAGTGACGAAATCGGGGCTTTTTAGATATGAATAAAATCTCACTTAAGTATGTTTTCTTAAGTATGAGAGCTGTGCAATTGAATTTTTTTATGCTTAATAAGTCAACTATTGACATTATATCCCGAGAATTTTGTTTATCTGGTATAATCCAAACCCAAGTTATGAGGTATTAAATATGTTAAAAGGGGTCACTCACGTTTTCGACTTGAAATACGTGAGTGACCCATTTTAACATATTTAATATGTCTGTGTCTCACGGAAGTTTTGTAACCGAGTTATGAGGGTACAAAAAAGGACGAAGCGCTTCGAGCAAAGTCGGCAGTGCCGCCTTCGCTTTACTCGTCATGGCGGGGGCACTACCGTGCCCCCAGATATTTTAATACATAGGTATGAGTAGCATCTACCTATATATTGGTAAAAATAAAGAATTACTTACAGTAAACTAGTAATGTACTTAAGATTAACATACAATTTAAAAAGCATTTCCAGATAAAATGTACTTTTTAAGAGTTTGCAAGTTTAGTATTTTCCTTAAAAAATACTGAGAAAATACCTATAGTCTGTTTATTTACATACTTGTATTTAGCTTCACCGGGTATACATATACGCTATTGTTTGTAGGTATATATCTTTGTTCATTCATTTTCAGCTGAATTTTGGAGTAAGGTCAAAGTTTAGGTTTAGTAGGAAGATTGGGTATACGAGCCCTCTAAAAGCGCACCAGAGAGTAGAACAGCTACACTCTGTTAACGGTAGTACTTAAAAACTACTCCAGAACACCTTTGTTTTGCTGTGGCCGGAATCGGTCAGGAGTATCATCATCTTCAAGGTCAAAGTTGGTAAGACCGTCTATCAGGTAAGATCATCTACAAGCTCTTTCGTCGCTTCTCTACTTTCAGAGGGTTAGCAGAGCACAAGGAACGAAGCTCTTACTTGCTGACTGTCGGATCGATGTTACGAACTATACTTACGTCAAACATTTGCTGAAGATACGATATGGATTAGATATGTCAATGTCAAAAGTGAGGTTTTTTTTAGATTTCAGAAACTGAAAGTTACAAATACCGTATGTCTGAGCGAAGTACGTTTTCAAACACGAAAGTTCTTGCTTCATGACGGTCTTCCAGCCAAAAATGTTGTAGGTATGTCGGTCTTCGCCCCATTGACCTTACTTCCTTAATTCCGATTAGGATTATAATACAATGTATGTTAACATGAAGCTGATCTGATGATGCAGTCGGAAGGTAGCAGCAAACGGAACTCGTCGGTGGAAAAACACAAACACATCGAGTTTAGGTGCATGAGTAAGGTCTCGAGAAGTAGTTACTTATATTTAAGTATAAAATACTACGCCATACATTTTCTATGCAAGAAACAAATGAGCATTCTATACTGTTTCCTATAGACAGTACTTCACCATCATGCACATGACATGTAACTTGTCGTTATAAATAAATTATTTGTATTTGTAATAAATAAATAAACAGACTATAGGTAATTCTTATTTAAATAGCGTTCTGTACTGTTTCCTATAGATAGTACTTCATAATCAAAATAAAAAACAGACTATAGGTAATTCTTATTTTACTGAAATTAAAAAGTGTTCCCGTTTTTTATTTAGACTTGACTGTTTTACAAAATGAGCAGTTACCAATAGTAAAAAAATTGAAAAGAAGCTAAGATTAAAATTGTGATCACTTCTTATTAATTACTTAGTAAATACTATCATTTGTATACAAAAAAGTATTTTTTTCGAATACGCCCTTAAATTGTGAGATTAGGGAAGAAATAGGTAGATACTTCTTTTATACAGTTGGGAATGTGTTAAGTATTTCTTGAAATTGTAGGTACCTATTTCGTTATACTTGTCATTCTGTTGAAAATTTAATATTAAAGTAATTGTTAAGCCGATGATGATTGTTTGTGGAATGTAAATTATCAATCTAACAGTTAGCGCAGTTGCAGGATAATGATAGCGCGAACTGTAACTTATCAACTGTAACGACGCTGCGCATTGCGCTGTGCGAGGTCGCGGCACGAGTAGCGCGCGCGCAGCGTTTGCGGCGCCAATCACCGCTATCTCCCCTCCGCAGGGCCGGATCGGCGCTGAAGGCGGCCAATGGCGCGCACGGGGCGGAGCTGGGCGAGCTCTCCGGGCTGCTACACGCGGGGCTCGTGAAGCGCGAGCCCGAGGACCTGAGCCGCAAGGTGGCCGACGAGCCCGAGCCGCACGCGCACGCGCTCAAGCCGCCGCGACACAAGGTGCGTCACACGTCCGCACGCCGCCGTCGCGCGCGCACGCACTCACACACTCCTTACCGGTTACTCATGTATTATTTATCGCGGTCTTTATACGATGCGCCGGGCTTCGTGCTCGCGACGCACTAGCCGCGCCCGCCCGCGCCCTAACCCGCTTTACCCTGATGCACCCTATCCCCAGGACCTGTATACTCATCCGGGATTATTCATGTGAACGTGTCACCGACCATAAACCTTAGTGTACGTGAAGCTGTGAACTGTGCTTCGACGCGGCATGTACGCGTCGACGTTGCGGAGCGGACAGTTGTCGTGGGAGAACGCGTGTAACAGACGCGTGTGTCCGCAGGTGGCGGTGGGCGAGGTGAGCGAGGCGGCGTCGCCGTCGCCGGTGCCGTCGCGTGCCTCCTCGGCCGGCTCGCTGCTGCCGGACGCCGCCATGTACGCAGCGCAGATGTTCGCGCCGCCCGGCACCCCGAGCCCGACGCCCTATGGCGATCAGTACTCGCGGCAGCCCTCCAGTGCCGCCTTCGCCGCTGAGCCCTACTACAGAGAGTACTTTGTGGGTGAAGGCTACCAACAGAGGTCCGCGCCGCCCTATGGGGACGCAGAAGCGGCGCCAGGTTCGGCTTTCGGCGAACGGTACGCGGCGCCACGCTACCACAGCAAGAGCGTGATCGCGGCGGCCGGGCTCACCGTGGACCTGCCCTCGCCGGACAGTGGAATTGGCGCTGATGCTGTCACCCCCAGGGATCACACCGCCGTTCAACAGGTCGGTGCACACCCGGGCGCGGGCGGGCGGGATGCTTACACCACACCACTCACCACTTTATCACACACAACACATTTATATGTATGTATAGGTAGTCGTGCTTGTTTACAATATCGTGTTAGAACTCAATATATTATTATCCTTTCTATTTATAACGGTAGTACATTTCATTTTCTATGTTTAGGTCTTATTAGTTGACAACATTCTAGGCAGGTACACCTTACAACAAAATGTCGGTCGGTAGATACTGGTATGCAGATAAGTGTTATTTCACTAATTAAGTCATCAAAGCCCACCCGCGCTCAGCTCTAATTACCAATATTTATTCAACGCTGATAACCTTATAAGTTAGTGCCGAACCATGCCTTTAGTTTATGTTTTTATTTTAATTACTTTTATATAAATAGGTACCAAAAATGTATGCTAAAAGGATTTCTAATCAGCAAATTGAATGCATATCAATTCCAATAAGATTTCAAATTTTCATCTTATTATATTTGTTGATTTAACACGGTTCTATTGGAATGTAAGCAATGATTATTAGTAAGTAGGTACTTTTTAAATACTTATGAAGTGCATTGATGTAATTGCTCTTTGAATCAGACAATGGCTTGCCGCAGCGTAACCTTCGGGGTCAATCATGTGCCTACCTGGAGGGTTTCCGAGCATTAACAATGTTAGCGAAAATTAAAATAACAAATGGACCAGACTATAACCCAGTTAGGTGATAAGCTGTTTTGAAGGACGGTTTTCAGGGCGCGGTGCGCACGAAGTAGGCAACTGACAACCTAGCACCACTATGACACCGGATTGAGTTTATTAATTTGCCTCTTATTGAACCGACTCGAGCTTGCAATTCAGTCTGACACTATATAAATTTCGCTTGATGTTTACTGTCACCTTACTGAGCGAAATATGAGCTAATCAAATTGAATGAGAGCAATAGTAAAATGTAAAATATACGGCGGCGCCACTAACTCAATTGTAAAGTTTACTTAGTGCACGTGGGGCATGGCCTGTTAGTAGAATATGCAATTCTCAGCGCATTAATTGCTCGATTATTGTTTACGTTTGCGGGACCACTCAATCAAGTCGTTATTGCATAGAAAACTGATAGTAATGACACCTATACAAGTATACAAGTATGGGCTTATGAAGCAGAACCTAGGAATACCAATATTAATCTTTCGATTGAGTCTAATTTGTGCAGCAGCATAGCCAGTCTTTTTTAACGATCATATCTCGAAAATAGGAGGAATATTGTTTTACTACTTAACAATTTATAACGATCAGTTTTAACATTTGTATCTAATTTAATTACCTTTTCTTCTAATGCGTTTATGAATTATTTATATACCATTTTTTTCATTTCTAACTAGCACTTCGTATTATTTTCTTTATATATATATATATATATATATATATGTTATACCTTTCGTTAATAGTTTGTTTAGGTTATATAGAGATACGATATTGTTTTCAATAAAAAAAAAATCCATAGTAAATGCATCCTTTGAGAAACTGACAGGTACATAATAAATATCTAAACAGCTAGAAACAAATAAACAAAAAAGTAGATGTATAAATGTATTGAAATAACGTCATACCTGCAAATAGCAGATAACTACTTAATGCCGATGACACACTTACAATGAAATTTTAATGAGAAACCATTATCATAAATTAGTTGCCAATTGGACTTTATTCACGGAAGATTTCGACATAAAACATTAGTGTAACAGAGTATCTCTCAAAACACCCGTTCGTGTAATTGGTTATTTATCAAAGCAATATCCGTTTGACGGGAAAACTCGCGAGACGTTAATTACGCCCCACCTCCACGCCCTTTGAATTAACTTGAGTTAAAATATCCATAACAGTTATACTCTTATTTAAACCATTTAAGATATATTTAAATATACGCTGACTTCGTACCTAGGTATCTATCTCATCATGAAAATATTAACATAGTAATTATATTGTATACTTATCTACACAGCCTAACTACACTGAATTTGCTGGGTGTGATTTGAGGAAATCTAAGTTATTTAAAACATTTGAACTTTGCTCACTAATTTATAGATGAGATAATCAAATATTTAATTAAGATAGTGATTAACATAATTTATTAGGCAAATATTGGCAAAAATTATTAATCCCCAGCCTATGAACTGAGAAACATGTAAAAAATATATAAATAATCACCTTTTTATTTGAATTTCCATTTGAATCTATTCTAAAAATCCTGGCTGGATATGTGACGTATACGTAGCACCCTAATGTATCCAAGGGAGAGCGCTACGTTGCTACGAAATTAGGCAATCGTAGGAAAAGACTTCAACGCGTTCCTTGCCAAGTGTCATTACAATTCAGGAATTTGATGATAGGAAACTCCAACACCAAAACACGCCAACGCTAAAAATGGAGCTTTAATCCGAATGCCTCAAGTTAATTGCGCGAACGTGATTTGAAATTACAATCTTTTTCGCAAATTGCGGTCACTTGGGATAGGTATACATTACATTGCATAGGTAGCATTACTTTGAATGCCTATAATATCCGCCGTACGTACGTACATGTTGAATCAACTTGCAAATGTATTAGATATTAACCATATGATTTTATATACTTAGGTAGGTATACTACTTTGCATAGTATTTACAATGTATACAAATAACACAGAACACACACCAGTGCTGGCATGAGTTTTTGTTGTTGCATGTATATTTTCTTTTCCAGAAAAGTAAGTTTTGCTTGATAAACTATCCTAGGATGTCAATGTTTTAATTACTCCTCCGTGAGGAAATGTATCCAGTTCAGGTTTTGAGGAAAGATGAATATTTGTTGGCTGTTTGAGGTTTATTATCAATATTATCTTGTACATGTACCAGTAATTTATTTAGCAACACCTATATTTTTTGTTATTGATTAATATTTTGAAAACTTATTTAAAATCTCTTTTAATAAACTCGTAGGTAGTGCCATGAATGTAGGTACTATTAAAAAATCGCCATAAAATCGAACTATCTCATAAAATATTCATTCAAATAACTATTAAACTAAAAGTCGTGTTAGCGAAATCATTTTAATATATATAAATATAAAGCATAGAACTTGAACTCCGGTACATGAACAACAAAATTTACAAACGATATCAAACAACTGTTTCTGGACAGTTTTCCCTTCAGAAAGCAACCTAATGAACCTATCCTACCCTATTAAATTGTGTGACTACCGTCAAAACATTACACAGGAACTTTACGGTCGGCCACCAACATATACATTATGTAGGTGTGAATTTGGTTAATAACTCTATTTTTCCTTTTCTTGACTTTATATTTTGTTGGCTATTCAATATTTGTTCATGAAACTAACGAACAACCAAGTGTAGGGCTTTAAATTGTTGATCGACGTTTATTATCTGAACGTTGTTCTTAGTAAATATCAATAAGTGGGTGAACAATTGCACGACTTTGCTTTACAAGGAAATTAAGTTGAATATTTGTCATAACAATGATTTAGATTTAGATTTATTTATTACACAACATACGATTGCATTACAAATTACATTCATGTCAATTTATATGAATCTATATTGTGATTGTAAAAAATAAATTCTAATCATGACTAAAGATAACATCATAATCCAGATAGCAACAATTAATAAATGGAAATTTTCACCTGAAAAGGATCGTCAAGTCAGAATTTACAGAAAAACAATGCGAGTTGAATATTCAGTTCACCGACAAATTACATATTTGATTGGAAAATAAAGTGTTTAATTGACAAGTCAAAACAGCTTCTTCAGACTGTCAAAACGATAGCTGCTATGAAATTGGAGAGTGGCGTCACGTTCAACATACTCTTTATATTTCATTCCGATTTATTAAATATACATTGTGTCAGAATGTAACTTATCATCTACGTTTGTCCAGTAATATTCTAGTTATTTATTTCATGCATGGTGTGAAATAATTTATCTTAAAAAATACAGTCTACAACAATATCCCTATTTAGAGTAATATATTATTATCTTAAAATTCAAAATCAATGTATTATTTCCTAATATAGATATCGGCACTACATTATGGATTAAGTTTTTTTTTGTGACTAATTGTAACAAAAAATGATTAATCAGAAGTTATTCATTTGTATTAATATCTTCATTAAAATCGGCATCAAATTGCAACTAGCCTTTAGATATAGAAAATACATAGCCTTTAGGTATATTCAGTGTTGGGAGCTAATTTTTTTTTTTGGGTGCACAGTCGTTCGACTACACGGTGATCTGCCAGCAACCACCGGAGGACGGACGAGGAACGCCGTCCGCGCACCACTCGCCCGTCCAGCCCCCGCGCACGCGCCCCTGGCACGACTTCGGCAGACAAAATGACGCCGATAAGATACAAATTGCCAAATTGTAAGTAAATCTATGTTTTAGTATGCTCTAAAGTATCATAGTGGTTTCAAAGTTATAAGGATATTACACGACGCCGTATACTTTAATTCAGATGATATCCACGAGATGTGGATGAGTTTACCGTTCCGTTACACCATCAGACACGGTGTATCGCATAGTGTAATAAGGGATTTAACGGATAATTAAATATATATAATTTTGCTCTTGCCATCATTAAAATTTTATGATTGATAGGTTTATACGTGTTATTTGACTCCTGGGAAGTGATTTTTGCGCCTACAAACGAAATTGTCCGAATAATGTGAGATAATTAGCAATCGACACTTGAGCCCATTGTAAAAAACGATGTACGTATTAGATAAGCAGTACCTATCCATAAACTCTAAATATGTATGGTCAGTTTTCGCTATATTACTATACAATTCTATTTTGTATTGCTATACTATGCTAATACTTATAAATTTATAGAGCGCGTTAATGTACAACCAGATGTATAATTTTAATAGTTTTCCTTAAGCCTGAATAGTAGAGGGTCAACGTGACACATCATAATCGATATCGCGTCACCTTAAGAGCC
The DNA here is from genome assembly GCF_033807575.1 of Cydia pomonella. NCBI lineage: Eukaryota > Metazoa > Arthropoda > Insecta > Lepidoptera > Tortricidae > Cydia > Cydia pomonella. The sequence continues at coordinate 13,224,390 of NC_084708.1, forward strand.
CTTAATCCTTGGAGCGTTCTCCGATTTCACGAAATAACGCTCGATAGATGGCGTTGGCGCTCGGTACGCGAGCGCCGGCAACGCGATGCGCGTATCAATGCAGACTAGAATAATCTTGATAGTTTTCAATATAATTTCAAGCAACATTAATTTTAGTGTCATATGATATCATATGGGCACTCTTTATTTTATTGTATATGCACAGTAGTTTTTTTTTATGTACACTACTACTAAGTGTACAGACTACAGAGTGTACTATAACCCTTGCTCTTTATTCTGTCTCTTTCACACCAATGGAAAATGAAGAAGTTACTAAATGACTGCAGGTATAAATAAAGTATATTAGTGCGATAGAGAGACAGATAGTGTTTCGTTGTCGTATCGTAAACGATTGGCATGTTGGCCACACACTTGCTTAGTGCCTAGCCAAAATACCAATCGTTTGCGTATATTAGTGCGATAGAGAGAGAGTAGTGTTTCGTTGTCGTATCGTAAACGATTGGCATGTTAGCTACGCACCCATGATACCTAGCCAAGAAGCCAATCGTTTGCGCATATTAGTGCGATAGAGAGACAGATAGTGTTTCCTTGTCGTATCGTAAACGTTTGGCATGTTGGCTACGCACCCATGCTGCCCAGCCAAGATGCCAATCGTTTGTGCATATTAGTACGAGAGAGAGACAGATAGTGTTTCGTTGTCGTATCGATTGGCATGGTGGCTACGCACCCATGCTGCGTAGTCAAGATGCCAATCGTTTGCGCACATTAGTGCTATAGAGTTTCAGTGTTATTTGAAATCACGTTAGGGTTTGTATTATTATTTTTGACCCGAATGAAGTCCATCCAGGTTCTTATGATGGAGTCAGGAGTTGGTCACCAGAACTCCTAATCTACTCATTATAATTCCATCGTGCTTGGGCTCAAAAGATATGCCCTGACGAACACCATCGATCTAGATGAGGTCCAGGGTCTCATGACGGAGTCAGGAGTTGGTCACCAGAACTCCCCAGAACTCCTAATCTACTCATCATAACTCCATCGAGTTTGGGCTCAATAGATTTACCCTGATGAGCACCATCAATCTAGATGAAGTCCAGGGTCTCATGATGGAGTCAGGAGTAGGTCACTAGAACTCCTAATCTACTCATTATAATTCCATCGTATTCGAGCTCAATAGATTTGCCCTGACGAGTACCATCGATCTAAATGAAGTCCAGGGTCTCATAATGGAGTCAGGAGTTGGTCACCAGAACTCCTAATCTACTCATTATAATTCCATCGTATTTGGGCTCAAAAGATTTGCCCTGACGATTACCATCGATCTAGATGAAGTCCAGGGTCTCATGATGGAGTCAGGAGTTGGTCACCATAATTCCTAATCTACTCATCATAACTCCATCGTGTTTGGGCTCAATAGCTTTGCCCTCACGAGCACCATCGATCTAGATGAAGTCCAGGGTCTCATGATGGAGTCAGGAGTTGGTCACCATAATTCCTAATCTACTCATCATAACTCCATCGTGTTTGGGCTCAATAGATTTGCCCTCACGAGCACCATCAATCTAGATGATGTTCAGGGTCTCATGATGGAGTCAGGAGTTGGTCACTAGAACTCCTAATCTACTCGTTATAATTCCATCGTGTTTGGGCTCAAAAGATTTGCCCTGACGAGTACCATCGATCTAGATGAAGTCCAGGGTCTCATGATGGAGTCAGGAGTTGGTCACCATAATTCCTAATCTACTCATCATAACTCCATCGTGTTTGGGCTCAATAGATTTGCCCTCACGAGCACCATCAATCTACATGATGTTCAGGGTCTCATGATGGAGTCAGGAGTTGGTCACTAGAATTCCTAATCTACTCATTATAATTCCATCGTGTTTGGGCTCAAAAGATTTGCCCTGACGAGTACCATCGATCTAGATGAAGTCCAGGGTCTCATGATGGAGTCAGGAGTTGGTCACCAGAACTCCTAATCTACTCATTATAATTCCATCGTGTTTGGGCTCAAAAGATTTGCCCTGACGAGTACCATCGATCTAGATGAAGTCCAGGGTCTCATGATGGAGTCAGGAGTTGGTCACCATAATTCCTAATCTACTCATCATAACTCCATCGTGTTTGGGCTCAATAGATTTGCCCTCACGAGCACCATCAATCTACATGATGTTCAGGGTCTCATGATGGAGTCAGGAGTTGGTCACTAGAACTCCTAATCTACTCATTATAATTCCATCGTGTTTGGGCTCAAAAGATTTGCCCTGACGAGTACCATCGATCTAGATGAAGTCCAGGGTCTCATGATGGAGTCAGGAGTTGGTCACCAGAACTCCTAATCTACTCATTATAATTCCATCGTGTTTGGGCTCAAAAGATTTGCCCTGACGAGTACCATCGATCTAGATGAAGTCCAGGGTCTCATGATGGAGTCAGGAGTTGGTCACCATAATTCCTAATCTACTCATCATAACTCCATCGTGTTTGGGCTCAATAGATTTGCCCTCACGAGCACCATCAATCTAGATGATGTTCAGGGTCTCATGATGGAGTCAGGAGTTGGTCACTAGAACTCTTAATCTACTCATTATAATTCCATCGTGTTAGGGCTCAAAAGATTTGCCCTGACGAGTACCATAGAAATAGAATAGAAATAGAATTTGTTTTATTCATAAACACACAAACAGAAATAGACAGACATAAAAGAGAACATAGTGAGAGTAAAGTGTCACGAAATGGCCTCATCTCAGCATGTTGCTGGCGACTATGTTGTTGCCATCATGTGGCATGTTGCCATCGATCTAGATGAAGTCCAGGGTCTCATGATGGAGTCAGGAGTTGGTCACCATAATTCCTAATCTACTCATCATAACTCCATCGTGTTTGGGCTCAATAGATTTGCCCTCACGAGCACCATCAATCTAGATGATGATCAGGGTCTCATGATGGAGTCAGGAGTTGGTCACTAGAACTCCTAATCTACTCATTATAATTCCATCGTGTTTGGGCTCAAAAGATTTGCCCTGACGAGTACCATCGATCTAGATGAAGTCCAGGGTCTCATGATGGAGTCAGGAGTTGGTCACCAGAACTCGTAATCTATTTATCATAACTCCATCGTGTTTGGGCTCAATAGATTTACTCCGACAAGCACCATCAAATTACCATTATGATGAATAGATTAGGAGTTCTGGTGACCAACTACTGAGTCCATCATGAGACCCTCGACTTAATCTAGATCGATGGTACTCGTCAGGGCAAATCTTTTGAGCCCAAACACGATGGAGTTATGATGAATAGACTAGGAGTTCTGGTGATCAACTCCTGAGTCCATCATGAGACCCTGGACCTGATCTAGATTGATGGTGCTCGTCAGGGCAACTCTATTGAGCCCATACACGATGGAGTTATGATGAGTAGATTAGGAGTTCTGGTGACCAACTCCTGACTCCATCATGAGACCCTGGACCTCATCTAGATCGATGGTGCTCGTCAGGGCAAATCTTTTGAGCCCAAACACGTTGGAATTATAATGAGTAGATTAGGAGTTCTAGTGACCAACTCTTGACTCCATCATGAGACCCTGGACTTTGTCTAGATTGATGATGCTCGTCAGGGCAAATCTATTGAGCCCAAACACGATGAGGTTATGATGAGTAGTTTAGGAGTTCTGGTGACCAACTCCTGACTCCATCATGAGACCCTGGACCTCATCTAGATCGATGGTGTTCATCAGGGCAAATCTATTGAGCCCAAACACGATGGAGTTATGATGAGTAGATTAGGAGTTCTGGTGACCAGCTCCTGACTCCATCATGAGACCCTGGACCTCATCTAGATTGATGGTGCTCGTCAGGGCAACTCTATTGAACCCAAACACGATGGAGTTATGATGAGTAGATTAGGAGTTCTGGTGACCAGCTCCTGACTCCATCATGAGACCCTGGACCTCATCTAGATTGAAGGTGCTCATCAGGGCAACTCTGTTGAGCCCAAACACGATGGAATTATAATGAGTAGATTAGGAGTTCTAGTGACCAACTCCTGACTCCATCATGAGACCCTGGGCCTCATCTAGATCGATGGTGTTCATCAGGGCAAATCTATTGAGCCCAAACACGATGGAGTTATGATGAGTAGATTAGGAGTTCTGGTAACCAGCTCCTGACTCCATCATGAGACCCTGGACCTCATCTAGATTGATGGTGCTCGTCAGGGCAACTCTATTGAACTCAAACACGATGGAGTTATGATGAGTAGATTAGGAGTTCTGGTGACCAGCTCCTGACTCCATCATGAGACCCTGGACCTCATCTAGATTGAAGGTGCTCGTCAGGGCAACTCTATTGAGCCCAAACACGATGGAGTTATGATGAGTAGAGTAGGAGTTCTGGTGACCAACTCCTGACTCCATCATGAGACCCTGGACCTCATCTAGATCGATGGTGCTCATCAGGGCAAATCTTTTGAGCCCAAACACGTTGGAATTATAATGAGTAGATTAGGAGTTCTAGTGACCAACTCCTGACTCCATCATGAGACCCTGGACTTTATCTAGATTGATGATGCTCGTCAGGGCAAATCTATTGAGCCCGAACACGATGAGGTTATGATGAGTAGTTTAGGAGTTCTGGTGACCAACTCCTGACTCCATCATGAGACCCTGGGCCTCATCTAGATCGATGGTGTTCATCAGGGCAAATCTATTGAGCCCAAACACGATGGAGTTATGATGAGTAGATTAGGAGTTCTGGTGACCAGCTCCTGACTCCATCATGAGACCCTGGACCTCATCTAGATTGATGGTGCTCGTCAGGGCAACTCTATTGAACCCAAACACGATGGAGTTATGATGAGTAGATTAGGAGTTCTGGTGACCAGCTCCTGACTCCATCATGAGACCCTGGACCTCATCTAGATTGAAGGTGCTCATCAGGGCAACTCTGTTGAGCCCAAACACGATGGAATTATAATGAGTAGATTAGGAGTTCTAGTGACCAACTCCTGACTCCATCATGAGACCCTGGACCTCATCTAGATCGATGGTGTTCGTCAGGGCAAATCTTTTGAGCCCAAACACGATGGGATTATAATTAGTAGATTAGGAGTTCTGGTGACCAACTCCTGACTCCACATGAGAACTTGGACTTCATCCGGGTCAAAAATAATAATGCAAACCCTAACGTTATTTCAAGTGAAAATGCGTTTTTCAGAAAATCGCAGCCAAATAACACTAGACCTTACTCATAGTGTTGTGTTCCTGCCGGTGAGTAAGGTTGCCAGAGCTCAACGAGGGGCGGGAGGGGGTTAGGGTCGGCAACGCGCATGTAACTCCTCTGGAGTTGCAGGCGTACATATGCGGGCCGTATGCTTGTTTGCCACCGACTTAGTATTAAAAAAAAAGTAACACTGAAAATCCATCAATAAGCGAGTCTGTTAGGCATACTGTAAAAAATGAACTTTTATTAAGATTTTCTAATCGCAGTATAAAGCACTTCTCTGAACTCCGTAGCTGATTACGATCGCAACGAATGCCTGACAATCGAGCACAGGTCCGTCCTCTAAGCGCGCTCCGCGCGGACTGCGAGCGGGGCGTCGCTGCTGCGTGATTTATACGTGTTTTAAAAAAATATAAATTTACGGCAATGTAGGTCTCATAGTTACGATTTTTTTTTTATAGGTTAACATAAAGTTACAGTTTGCTATAATATTATTTTTAAAGCAAAATATGCGTACAATTTGCGGAAATAAAATATAATAAAACCCTGTTTTCGCCAAAAAAATGAAGAAAACTCGGAAGGTATTTTATCAGTTTTTTCAAATGCATCTTCGATTGTTAATCATTCCAGCCCCTCGTACGAGATATGTTGAATCAAATTGTAGTCATTCATGTACCAAATGATTCTTGTTTATAGCAAAATTGAGAACCGAAACGCCACATCTCACTGCAAAATTTGGAAAAGACTCCCAAAAAACCTCATTAAAAAAGAGGTTTAAAAGAGAAAATGAAAATTTGAACTGTTGGAGCCCCTAGTTTAGGAAACGATTATTTAAGTACGTTATCAGTTTTTGAATAAATACTAATAGTTACGTCGTAATCTTGAATGAAAAAGGAAGCATTTTACAAAATACGCTCGTCTGTAGGAATAAGGACTCTTAAGAGCACGTTTGCAATATATTACGATCCACGTAAATCAACATAATTGTATACCTCCAATGTCAGCATATATTTTAATTTGATTCGTGGTCGTAAAATAATTACTGTCCACTTTTTGAATATGTCAAAGTATTCAAGCGGAAGTTTAAAAGAATATACTGTATCTATTTGATCTTGAAATTTCCATATAGTGATAAAGGCTTAAAATTAGTTAAGCAATTCCCCTTCAATTTGGAGTCCTTAATTAACGCTCGAACCAAAACGAAACAATTTACTGAATTTCTGTAAACACATAGAGCAAACATGGGCATAAAAAACAGTTTGATTAAATCGTTTGTTGGTAAGTAAGTGTGGTGTGTGTGCGCGCGCTGGCACACCGTCTAATGCCCGAGCGACCTTATTGACCGACCACTTCGCACCTCGCCGCGTGTCTCGGCCAGGCCCTTTCTAGGAAAACATTTTGTACTGCATGTGTTCACCGCAATGCCATCCTAAACTCAGAATTCTGATTACCCCAAAATAAAAGGTAAACTAGTGGATCAAGTAGAATAACGCGATAACATTTAACAACAATAATTTATGTATAAGGAAACATTGTTGACTCGTTTACAAAAGAGATTTTTAATTGTACATGTTCAATGAATTTTAAATGTAAAGTATCTAATTATTATAATTCTTATACGTATATTCCCTAAATAATGATATTGGACCATCATATAAATTTTACTAAAAAGAAACACATAGTTATAACTAAAGATCAGATCAGATCTACTATTTTACTGAGGCGTTTGATAAGACGTTATTGTTTGACTGTGGTCTGGACAAAGGCCTGGTTAAGTGCGTCTGATTTGTATTTTATTAACTAAGTAAAATAAATAAATAAATTAACTAATAACTTATTCTCAAAAGTAGGCTACCTTGTACAAAATCGGCTCACTATTCTACTATAAAACCGCCGCATTATTATTTTATGAATCGCCTATAATAATATACTTATAAATACAAATGTTTACCGATGAGATACGATAACTGTAAGCTCTGGTTTAGATAAGTTCTCATTTAGATATTGTTTGTATGTCATATAATTGACAGAAGCAGCTCGATTCGGAGGAGAAATATCGAAGATAGATCTTACTGGGATCACAGCAGAACGGAAATAAACGTCAATTTTGATATGTCGTTTAGTTATCGATCTTTTAAAGATCTTTCCAAGATCTTAAACGTGTCTTAACCACTCACTTGCTTCATATTTTTCAGTGACCTCTATTATGATAATAAAATAAGGGTGACAGCTGGTAACCACAGTTACCAAAAGCAAGTGAGTGGTTAAGTATTCTTCGAATCGGGCCGTATGATAGGAATATTATAAAGGAAGTATATGTCTTACAATATAACATGGATCACTAGTATTTTAATACCACTAAAGAGTCACCACTCTACAATCAATTAGACATGGAAATGTGAATAAGTAGAGGTTAAATTAATGAAAAAATTGTGAAATACTTGTTGTTATATCGGTAGCAGCCGGTGTCCGCAATAAGAACTTAAGAGGCCGTTTTCGATTTTAGTCGCAAAAATGTCAAATTGATAGATTTAGTCGATGAAATTGTACACCTTTTGTTAACTATTAGAAATAAAAAGTACTGGTTTCTATTCACGTTTTTTGTTATATTTCATTTTAATAAATAAATCATTAAAATAACAGCTTTTTTTAACACTAAACAAATAAAATTTCCAAACTAGTACGCATGTGTAGTTAATCATAATTAAAAAAAAATATAAACCTGCCTATAAACTCAAAATTACAATAAGGCCTCGAAAATGTCTACTTATTTACGACAACTGAGAAAATATTTTTCATGGTCCTTATTAACAAGCCCTGTTAGTCCACATTCAAAGAATTTCCGAATGTTAAAATTGACATCACAAATAGGTTCTTCACTCGGTGAGTTATACTTACTTTTCACTTTATGCACTAGGTATTAAAGGTATCAAACATTAATACAATCTACAAATGTTTAAATAGTACATAAACATATATTTGTAGACCAAAAAAGAAATGAAAACAACAAGGAAATGCTAAAAGTATTTACTCGTAGGTATAACTGTTTGTTGCTGTTGTGTGTATAGATATTCTCACTTACAATGACCCATCGGGGAGGGATAGTTTTTCTAAAAGGTGCTAAATGCCATTTCGTGACCATCGACGGTACTAGTAGAAGGTGTGTAAATTGATGTTTTCCTTGATGAACGCTAATTGCGTATGACGGAGATTAAGCTATAACCTCAAACATTTCGATGAATTATTGGTGATCGTTTAATTAAATTAGTTTTCTAAACATTGAGTACATTTTATCTGAAGCTATAATAAATAATAAAACAACACACTGATTATATCAAAAATATTGCCCTCGCCATTAATATTTATGAACATAACATGCAAGAATGCACGGATGCCTGTCCCACAAAGCTTACAGCGAATAACTTGCTGCACCTATTTGGTTTGCATATTATCAAGTCATAATTAAATTACTCTTAAAAGGCTAAGTAACGCTATAAGAGTTCTTTTTTGACGTTTAATGATTTTAGATTTAGAGTGAATTATGCTTATTTAAATAAATACATGTTATAGGACAATAAGTCCCACGGTAAGCTCAATAAGGCTTGTGTTGTGCCTAGTTAGACAACGATAGATATAATATATAAATACTTAAATACATAGAAAACGCCCATGACTCAGGAACAAATATTCGTGCTCATCACATAAATAAATTCCCTACCAGGTCAATACCAGGATTTGAACCCGGGACCATCGGTTTCATAGGCCAGTATCGTATCATAGGTATCGAAGTTTTAACAACTGGAGACGCCTTGTCTGTAATTTTCTGTACAAAACAGTCTGCCGATTTTTGCGGGGGAGGGACTCATCAAACGTTTGGCTATTTTTACGTAACGTACAAATAGCCATGTCAGAAAGAAGGCTGAGGTTTTCGACAGAAGGGTAAGCTCTTAAAGGCGACTCTAGGCGTTAAATCCTCCAAGGTTAGTACAGATCCTTCTTTAACCTATTTGATTTTGTTGTTGTTGTCCAGACAAAGAAAAATCAGTGTGCGTTGCCAGAACAAATATAACGACTATGATAAAGTGATTTGACAGTGCTTTATTAAATCAAGTCAGCCAGTAACACCATTTAGTAGGTACCTTTTAACGAGCATTTTACACGCACCATATTAAGTATCTGTTGAATAATGGAAATAAATTTATTTTCACGCAACCGAATATGTGGATAACTAACTAGGAAATGTAAGTACATGCTTTATTATTGTTGTTTATAGGTATAGACTTTGACAGATTAATTATGTAGGTAACTGTTATTTAAGTTAAGATTACGTCTGATTATACATATATCTATTAAATAACACATGTAATTGAAACAATATTTAATGTTTAACACAAATCTGCACCCTCGATAGAAATCGTCACAGCGATGGCGCTGCGCGGGCGACGAGGCGGCGGAAGCGCTCCGCGACACGATAAGTGCATTAGCATTATTATCTGGATAATAATTACTTGCTTGCATTTGGCCCAAATAACGCGGTTGCTTCTACCGTCTTAAATTACCTCGATACCGATACGGCGCTCGGTCCCGGCCGATAATCAACCCTCGGCCTCGTATCTGCCGAGTTATTCCGACGCCCTCACAAATGTTTGGCCTATTACTTACCATGCCGGTTAGCCACTCGACAGTTCCTCGCCTAGCCGAACTAATACTTTCAACAGGTACTTTGTTTACCCACCCAATGCTCAACAGAAATGAGCTCTTAAAAGCCAGTGACTTAATCAACTAATGTGTGCGTATGTGATTATCACTTCAAAATGGTATTTACATTCCTTCTCCGTATCACAGAATCGGATCTTAAAACGCTGTATACTGTTAGTTTTCTTGGTGATTTCAGAGAATGTCATTAGTAAACTCAGAAGTGATGACGATTATATACGTAATGATAACATTTCCGCTGTTTAAATCGCATTTTAATTCATGAGTTCATTAGCGAAGCAAGAAGTGCGATATCGCGTCGACAGTTCGGTATCGCGAATAGGTATTCGGCAAAACGGCATGCACTTTTATAAAATTTTTTTTGTACAAGCCAATGCTTTCACGGAAAATTAAATTCCAACTACCTTGATTCAGTTTTTGAATTACCACTAATGGCATCTACGTGTACTATCTAACATAAAATATGGGAAGTAATTACTCTGATCAACATTATTACTCGCTTATGCGTTTAAAACGTTAGAGAACATTATTCTATCCGGTAGCAGTTTAGTAAATTTCATTCAACCACCACTTAGTTACTTCAATTATTAGATATAGGGTTATCACCAACTAGAGTCCGCCTTACTCAACTTTGATTGACGTGTGTGGAAGTGCCATAGACATTTGATTTGACATTTATGGTGACACTTTATCATTCCAAAGTTAGTGCAGAGTTTGCTTCGTCCCACTATGAATAATAAATATCGTAGTAAATTGCTACGGAAATGCAACCCGTTAAAAAGATAGGACATTATCCCATGTGATTGGCAAATCCTGAGCTGGTCAATAATTGTGGTGCATCACCATTATAGTGTTGTGACGGTGCGTGTGTCGGCGAGGAGCGCACCTGGTAATCAGTACGCCGCTATTACGCCGCCTAAGCGTTCTCATTAACCGCTGCCCGCCGCTGCCCCGCGCCCTGCTAACATGCTATCATGCGTGCACCAACCCTAGCATTATCAGATAACATCTTTTAATTTTCTAGCTGTAGTAATAGCTGAGTGACCTCGATCGGTATCCTTTCAATATATTTCTCCTCAGTTACTTAACCCTTTCCATTTTTATACTTAAGTAATGTTTACTCTAATAAATGAATGGTCTAACTGCATAACAACTTAAGATTTCCATAGTTAGTATTTGGTATGTAACGCAAACAATACTGCTGCCGTTACAACAAAAGCAATATAAATTTTAATGAAACAAAACCTCAGGTACGTAGGCATTCAAGGCATTGTATCAGTCAAAGCATTCGTCTCGGGCATACAATGGTGCTTCAATTTCCATCAACGAATGATGAGACGATATCTTGGCGCAGTTAATGCACTTTAGTGAATAGCGGTATTCACTAATGTAGCCTTCTTGGTTAACGAGACCTACTGTATTCTTTTAATTACTCGATTTGCTTCCAACAAAAAAGGATTTTGTCTACCACATGTGGGGCTGACGTAGTAAGAATAAAGTATGAGCTGATCGTGCGGTGTGTAGTCGGTGGGGCTCTGTATAAGGCCGCGAGGATTATGCGCATCTGATTTGGGCCGGGAGCCCTCCGCGGGACGCCCGGGCTCTTATCTCGGCATGCGTTTTTATTGCGAGCACTTTGTTGCCGCGAAGTTCTGAGGCTTTTTGTGCACTCATCAATTTCCGCGCCTCACCGATTGATTTATTCATGAACGGTCCTCGTCTTCACGCAGGAAGTGTCTTTTTTGGCTGCTGCGTCGCTGAAATTTGTAATGAAGCTCATTGGAAAACAATGTGTTATTTATTACTGGAAATGAGTTACATGTACTTACCCGTTTACTTGGCACTCGCTAACGATCTGTGTTAAGGAGATATGCGGATTCTTAAATAAAATAGAAACCTAGACCCAGCTATCTATCATACCTATTTACTAAACTAACAATAATATACTAGTGGCTCTGTGAGCTGTAGACCTCGCGTTAAGCTTCGAAAATATAAAAGTGTAAAATACTTAGTTTGTTGAGTCGTTATCACAGTGTTCTCATAATGGTCTTAATGCCAATGTCTGCATTTTGAAAGATTTCAAAAAACTGGGTCGACAAAAACTATATTTAATCATAGAATCTGGTCACAAAATTTCTCGAGAATCAGTTAAGAATTGTTACTTGTAGAGAAAAACATCCGACCATACGAAAGCAAACTGCCCGAGTTAAAACGGAGACCTTTGCCACCGCTTAGGTCAATTACGTTATGTTCGTTAAACCATAGTTCATTAATCCTTGATCCCATGTAAAGCTAGCTTGCAAGAATATAAAGGATAAGGATAATCAAAATGACAATAGAGAGCAACGTCGCAAATGGAAATTGCGCTTGGAATCACTTAGAGAGCATCAGATAGGCGAGCGCCGCGACCGATCCGTCACTGTCGGCCTGCGTTTGCATTACACGGCCTTTATCTGCCCATGCTCGGTTTAAATCGCAAACATCAGCGGGCCTGTTTACCAAATTGTTTCCAATAAGCTTTAATGGTGCAACTGCGAGTCAAGAATGGAATTGATGTAAACTGGCGGGCCGACATTCCGGATTAAATCTTTCATAATTATTTACTGCGTTTATCTCATTGTATTGTTTAGTGCGAGAGCTATAATAAAGTAGGCTGATAATGACGTTTCCTAGTGTCATTTGGTGTGACACCTCGACGTCGTAGGCGTAGATTGGCGCGGCGACAACAGCGCGGCGGTGCGCGTGCGCCGGCCGGCCGCCGCGCGGCGCGCGTCGCGCTAACGAGCCGCGACACGCGATCAACTAAATTACCGATTAGCGGGGTTTTCCTTCCTTAGATCCCTAGCTCAGGAAATCACGAGAAAACCGTTTTTCATGACGTACTACCGACTGGATCTCGACGACTTTATGTAACGGCGGCCGACAAGCATTGCTTGAGGTGCAATTAAGATTTCCACTTTTTGCACAGTGTTATTGCTCAGTTCATGGAAATTATTGTCGAGAACTTGTATTTGTAGATAAGCATCTCAAAGAAGAAATCGCACTTTTTCTAAATTCTTGTTGAGTCGGCTCAGAACATTGTCGTTTTATTTGCATATGCGTGAACTTTACCGCTTACGAGTGCTGTTGGCTTACGTTTTTATCTGACTAGATCTAAAGCTACATTATGGCAGTTCTGTAGTCTTAGGTAATTTGCTATTAACTGACTACTCTCGGAGGATTTGACAACAATTTTAAAAGATGTATATATGACATTATATTATATAATTGCTACCGCTGCTGTGGTTTTCTATGGAGTTACCTTTGTTTCTCGTATCCATGTTTCCATTTTATATGTAATATCTAATGTGAAGTCGTCCATCCAACTAAACTTTAGGAATACCATTACAGTAACCTAATATTATAATAAAAACAAGTTCGAATCTCGTTAGCTGGAGTGTAGTTATTTAGTATATACAAACTTATTTTTTCAATTACACATTATTGTCCAGGTTTTCACCTTATGGCTTCAAGTACCACCTGGAGACAGCGAGCAGTAGCTCGCAGCGACGCGAAGACGACCGCATCACCTACATCAACAAGGGGCAGTTCTACGGCATCACGCTGGAGTACGTGCACGACCCCGACAAGCCTCTCAAGAACCAGACGGTCAAGGTTAGTGCTCATTATTTAAATCAACCAACCAACTGTAGTGGCGCGAGGGCGATAACATAACATACGTCGATTTTAAAGAGAAGTTCCATGGCGTTCCAGGCTAGTTAGAACCTCCAAATAGCTCCTAGACAAATGTGTTAGGTAGGCTCTCGTTATCACGACTTGGGGCCCATTTCTCGAACGATATTTAGTCTAATAGTGTGTTACTATGGTAACCCATACGACTTAACAGTTCGTGGACTAATATAATGTTAGTCCAGTACCGAGAAATCGTACGGCAAGCAACATCTGCGCCTGATGTCAGCAGTTAACCACGACGCTCTGCAAAGAGTGCAACGACAAAGAAGAATACCGTTCGAGGAATGTGCCTCCTTGAAATTAAATAATTGAGACTAATAAAAATTATACGTCACATAAAGTCGAGATCCTACTTAGAAAATTGTAAAAAATATTATATCTTAAGATCGGGACAGGTGGCACGCTCTCGTTTCGGAGGCCAAGATTATTTCTGGATCACTGAGCCAAAATAGTTAGTTAAAAAACAAACACTGAAATGACTAACCTAATTACCTATTAGTTAAGTCATTTCAGTGTTTTTTAAAATTAATTATAAAGAATTTAAAAGTAAATATTTGAAGGAAAATATACCTACTTAATAAAATTCAGCAGTAATCAGAAACATCTTGTAAACAAAAACAATATGTAACATTAATTCCTTACATTTTACGCTAATCAAACAATAATGCAATAGTGCCTCAAATAACATAGAAGTATGAAAGGTACGAGTATTAAATAGTATAAAACACAATACAGTAATAACGTTCCGTCTGCTAAAACACGACAATAATGGTTTGAATTTTTTAATTTCAGTTTGACAATAATCAAAAACTTCCCATCAGGGATCGTTACCGGTATTCTGAATTCCAGTTTTAAATTAGGTATAACCGGTTATAGTTGAATTTAGCTATTTATATCACTAAAGCTTTGATTACCGGTACAATCAATAACAGTATTCATGTCTATTAGTGATTTTGCCATTAGACAACAATACCTGTATTTGACATGTTACCCTAAAAACCATTACCGGTAATACATGTCAATGTCAATACACTTCTTTATTTGTTTCTGCGAATATCACTTTGCCGTATTGCTAAATTGTCAAAATATTTCGGACTTAGTACTTTGGCTAGGCTTTTTCTTTTCGAATAAAATGGAGGACAGAATATTAGTAGACACTTCAGCCAGCTATGCAGAATTTTATCGCGTGTCGTTACAATATTACTCCTATTTGTTGTGATTTAGTAGGGTCTGATTGACATCTTACCTTTCAAGTGCAATAAATAGCAGTATCGAATAAAGGCATTTAATATTGTAAATAGTCTATATATAGCGGTAAAAAGAAAAGACAAATGAAAGCAATACCTCTAATAGGAATATAGATATTCTTTTTATAGCGGTAATAGTTTGACAATCTATTTACAGGTATTAAAGAAAACCGGTTTTACAATCCCTACTTCCCATACTAATTTTGTCACAATAAGGTGAAAATTTACAAGCATATTGGAGAAATTTTATATTTTATATTATATTTATCGACGTTTAATACACATTACATTTTTTTTCACCTTTATATAGAGTTTCAAACATTTTACATAAATTAATCTTTTTGTGTACCGCAAGCCAGCTATCGAGTGGACAGGTAGATAGGCGCTTGAAATACACTCTATGAATAAACATGAATAGTAGTTATACCGTCGATAGTGGCTGCAGCTCGATGACTTTTTATTATGTATTAAAATCAATCGCAGCTATCGGCTTTAACTGTTGGTCGGCCGGATGTTTGCTCGCGGACCCTAGAAAGCTGTGCCGCACTTTAAGAGGCATAGGCAATCGTAAAACACAGCCGCGCCGCCTCTCACCGAACATCTCAATTTATAATTCTAGTGCGGAATAATAAAATGTTCGAAATTATTGCTCCTGTGCGGAAATGTAATCGGTGTTTGATCGATATTTACGAGCGGGGTGCAACGTGTATAATTTTATTGGGTAGCCCACGCCGCGTGCGCCTACGCCGCGCCGCGTCAGACGCATCGCGCGTCACTTATGTCACTGTAAGAGGCTGAACACAGCTCGCTATTAGCAGTCTTAGAGGACTGTTATTACAAATTGACATTTACAAGTTCCGATGTCCCTACTCGAATACTTAATTATTACTGCTTTTGTACCAATTAATGGAAGAAAAGGAGGTTTTTAGTTATCAGATTTGTTAATTGGGTTTGTTAAGACATCTCGGCTCGGTAGTGGAGCGGAGCGGAGGAAGCGGCGACCACATACACGCACGCATCTCGTGTCAGTTTCCCCACCTGCACCCGGGCACCACTGCCCTCGCCTTCGCGGACTAACCACAAAATAATTACAAATCAACTTGCAAAACTCAATACTGTGGTGTTTATTTTCAACTATCCATTATTTCTTATGGTAACCGTAATATAATTATTTGATTATTTCTTGCTTCATCGTATTTATTAATCGTAATAACATAAGTGCAAACTGAAAAAATAATTGCGTGTCTTAAGCTGTCCATTATTATTTCATGAGAAAATTATCAATGTTCAATAGACAAAAGATAAACCCACGCGTCGCGTTTTCCATGGAAATCGGAAATCCCCTCACATTATTGTTCTGACACTTCCCAGGAAATGATATCATAGAATAGAGTCCAACACGATATCTTTGTAACAATGAAATTGTATTAGTTTAGTTAGTTTTCTTGAAAAACCAGAAAATCAGGTACCATGCAATCTGGTCCTAGTTTAGATTATCGGCGTAAATGTAGGTAGTACTAGTACCTATTGTTTGAGATTGTACACATAATTGGCCATGGATAATAAATAGTATTTAATGGCAGATTACTGGTCTTTATAGTAATAGTATTTAGTTTGTTACAAAAAATCTCTCTCACAATTTTGATATTTACGGTATTTTTGCTGGTCTTTAGGTAGATATTAATGCTAAGAAAATGTTTACACTAAGATTGTTAACGTGCTAAACGCACTTAACATTAATCGTACAAGCGAGCGAAGCGAAGTGAAGTTTTTAACTTGAAACACACGGCTGGTTAACGGCACGTCCCGGCATTTCGATATTTTTAGCGGAACTATCAGAGGATAGTTTGATGGACAATAACTTAAGTAAATTTGTTCCAATTTAAATGAAAGTGGTTAAACGTGTAGTTGAGGGCATTAACTATATTTTAGTCATTAAATTATGAGCAGTCTCGATCGAGTGGTTATTATGGAGCTAGAAAAGCCTAGAAGCTCAAAAAGCTATTTATGATGGGTCTCGCTATTCTGGTCGTGTTCTTTGCAAGAAAGTAAGTATGGTTCCAAATGAATGCCTGGTTTAAACATTTGTAATGCTATTTTTTTATTTACGATTTAAATTATTATCAAAACGCAATAAAATAAACATAATATAGGTGTTTGACATTTGGCAAGAAAGATTACGGCTTACAGATGCAGTTAGTTTTAATCTCTATGGTGACTTAAATCTATCAGTTAAGGGCTCCACAGACCTTGCAATAAATGGCACGCGTTTTCAATCCTTTGCCGACAATTCAATTGATCTATCTTTTTGGTGAACCGCGAGTTCTCTGTTCGGGGCAAACTACTAGTTTAACTATATTCGTCCTAATATTTTTCAAAATCCTGAAAGAGTGAGAGGTTGAAAGTGGCGAAAAACTATATATTTAGTAATTGATAATGGCCAATTTGTATAAACTAATTAAAATCCTTTTAATTTCGATCTTAACCGTAAGTAGCTGACTAGTAGGCAGCTTCTAACAAGTTAACCCGGACTAACAGGCCAATTCGAACGTGATTCGTTTTTTGAATCATAGTTATTGGACTTATATCAGTTAACTCTCATTCGCGCGGGCGTCTACGGGACATGTCAGAGAGAAATGAACGCGCGAATGACTGCTAACTGATATGATTCCAATTTACAATATGATTCAAACATCGGTTTGATGTCAGATACACGTTCGAATTGGCCTGTAATTAAAAGACGCACGTAGATATTTGTAGTGATTCAATTTAAAATGATGGCGTGAGCCGTGCCTAGTTTAACTTAATACATACATTATGTACTAATAAGAGTATATTGAGCGAGTTTACTGAAATGCAATTGCTATTCAGTTGTTCAGTTTTCTTTCCTTTTTCTTGTAATGTTTCATGGTCAAACATGTTTATCTGTATTGAATGGAGTTAGATCGGAATAATCTAAGATACAATGCGACATACGTTTGAAATTATTATTATTAAGGCAGTAAGTGGACCGAGTGTGAGTCGGCGGCGCGGGCGCGCGGCCGCGAGCGGCGTATCGCATTCAATACTGATTCAGATAGTAGGTATAGAGGCCTTATCTCGGCGCAATCGAGTCCGCATTGTAAAGCCGCGCCCGATAATTAAGACGACGCTTTTGACATTCGCCATATAGGAACACAATGACCGCCCCGGGAGCCTGCTCCGCTCGGATAATATCGCTCCCTTTAAACAATAACCTTACTGTATATGATAAAATAATTTCAATGCGGCAAACATCGTGTTTCCTTAACGAGCATTTTGTTTGGTTCCAGTTTGAAAAAAAGTTACATTCCTAAAGAGGTTGTCGTGGCTTGAAATGTTGTGGTCTCTTTTGTTCTGTCTGATCTAAGCAAGTTGGTACCTAGGTACTTATCTATCTATATCGCAAGCCTTACGAGATAAATTGGATATTAAATAGCTTGTGTTGCCAGAGAATCTCGTTACATCCATACAATATACGTTATAATCTGTTATGTTTTTGTCGCATTTACGGTATGTATCTTTTAATTTGATGTCATAGACTTTTAAAGCTATAAATAATACCGAAAACAAAAAACATTTTATGCTTCAAGAGGTAATTGTTAAATCAACACAAGCAATTATTTCGTTATAAACCGTGGCTGACAATTTAAATTTCACACGCAATCTGAATACATTTTGCGTGTCAAGCAATTTTAGTAGAGTCGAGATTTGGCGCGCGGGGTGTGCGTGGCGGAATCGTAATTACGGCGGGCAGCGCCGCCCTTGTTTTGGCGGAGCTTCGGTGATACCATCGCGGCTGTCCGCCCCGCCCGCGCCGAATGCAACATTTTGCACCTAATTAAACACCGTTGCTACGTCCCAATAAACGACAGACACAATTTCACATCCATTCGTGAAACGTTCACACGCTATATGAAAATATTACGTTTTTTAATGCGCATAACAAATCGGTTTTTAAAACGCTGTCCTAAAATACTTAAGCAGTGCAAATATTCTTTCAGATTTAAAGGGTTACAGTAAAAAACGTGAAAGAAGACCGATCAATCAAAGTACACAGCAGCAATTAATCATTTTGCTAGTAAAACAGTTTAGTTTTTGTTATCCATTCCAGTCGCTCGAGGGTTGAATGTGCACGTAACAGGTAACCCTAAGCTTTAAACTGAATGTATAATAAGCAACCCGTTTTGCAAAATCTCATTAATCGTTGCTTTTTATTTAATGCTCAAACAAATAAAGACTTTATATAAACTTTACTTTTTTTTTTATAATATGAAAAGGTAAAAGTATTGTAGTTCTATTTTTTTTATATTTTTTTAAGCTGATACCTTAACGTTATTAGATAGATCTTAGACTATGTCTGCTTAAAGTAGTGCTTATCAGTAAGTAGGAGTCAAACTTCCGCTTATCGACTGCGCGGTGTTCCGTCGCGGGCGCGATTAAACGGCGTCGACTTAATGCGCGCCCACTCATTCAAAGCATTTTTTACTCTAAGTAGTTTTTATCGTTAACTGACATCATTGTGTTCACTTTCGTAGGAACGGAAACTCGCGTAACGAGATACGTCTTTTATTAATACAATCTTTTCTCTTTGCAATATTTTACGATTTTAATGAATGCCCCGTTTGCCTTTTTAAGGCAATCGTTAATGATACCTTTTACACTGCACATGTTATGCGCGATGAGGGATTATAACGGTCGTATTCAGAGCACGCGGGCCGCGCACCTTTCGGCCGTCGCGGACAAGTGAAGGGCTGTCATCTGAGACAGTTCAAATAATTCTCACAGGGAGCAATCGGGTGTAATGATTTTCTTATGCAATTTCACAAAAAAGCTGTGCAACAATGTAGGCCAAAAAAACACGACATTGAATTTGCATTAACATTTTTTGGTATTTGTATTACGAATCACGGTTGCACAGTAATCAATCACTTGTTGAGATGTCTCAATTAAGTTGCACCCTCGCTACCCTGCGCCCGCGCCGCTCGGCCTCGTCGCTTCAGAAACACGCTAATGATTATAAATTGCGAAATTATACGACAGAAAACATGAGCAACGGAATTTTATAAATTAGGTACCTACCTACTTTGAATAGATACATAGCATTAGATATGTTTAATTATAAAATTATTCTGTGCTATTCCATTAGATTTAATATAAATACCTACAAATAGGTGAATCAAAAGTTATTCTATGATATTAGTAGATATCTTAAATGTATATTGTAATTATTAAACACACTTTTGATTAATAATACCTAAGTCGCAAGCAAAAGGTGATCAAGGCGTGAAATGTATTTTTGCATTTCTTATCTTTTAAGCTTGCTTTTAACCATAAACACCTTTATGAGTTTCTGTAATTCAAAGTGAATTTACGTTCCTTCCAGTAATGTCATTGCTTTTTAGTAGCTCGTTTTCTTAACTTAATAAACTTCGGCATGAATTCGTTTCAGATCGAAAAAAACCCATTATGTCGCACCAAAGAACATATCCCGTTATTACTAAAATTGTAATCATTGGTTCGCTGATTTTTCCATGATAACCATTACGTGGCTCAGTGAATAACTCTTTGAGAAAACAGAAAACATGCAAGTTGTAGGTACATTTTAATACGCCTAAAAAACTTTCGCAGTGCTTAATAGGTACATATTTCTGAATTAGCCGTAAATACACGTTACAGACACGGATAACTCGATAATCTTTGTATATTACATGATGAAATAGAATGTCTGTCTGTACCGTGAGACATCGTAGCTGCTGGAACCGACTGCACTAAGGAGGTGAAGTGGCTAGGTATCGTAGCTGCGTCTACGCACGAGGGTCGCGCTTCGCCGAGCGTGAACTTTCCACGTTCGGTTTCAGGTTCGCATAATACACGATAGCCATTATGCTTTCGAAATATTACGTGGTATTCGATAATACAGCTCCACGTAACGACTGAAACTGCGTAACTGCACATAAGTACTCGATAGCCATCCGGCCAAATATTTTTGCATTATCAATCACACTGCGTCCTTTCGATAGAATCGTAATTATATTTGTTTTTTATAGATCAGCTTTCACTCGTCTTAACCTTAATTCCTCAACTTAGGTGACAGCAAAGTTGGACGCAAATGGCATTACGTAAGTTGAAGTCCGTCATTGCTCGAGTCGATATCGCGTCTTGGCGGGCGCGTATTTAGCGTCAATCGCGATAACATCGCGCCACTGCGACAGCGCACCGACACGCGTCCTAACCAAACGCAATTATAGATTTAAGAACCATTGTGTAATACCTATCTTTACATGATTTGCAACTTAAAACAATGGATTAATGTTAATAGTTCATTGACGTAATATTTCTGATAATAAAGGATAAATACTTACGATGTTTCATGCTTAGGTATTTTAGGTACAAAAATATCGTTTAACTGATTATTACACGACAGGAAAGTGAATGATTGTTTTGCACAAATTTGGCACTACAATACGCATGTGGCACACGGAAGGCAACTCTTACAAGAGAATTTTTACTTTCCAGGGAACGGATTCGTGTATAATTAGATGATTTATATATAGATGTAGAAATGCAAATGACATTAAATAAAATACCTGGGAACTTATAAGAATAGTACAATAAGTGCTGGTGAAAATTATGATGATTCTATTATTACAAGTGTAAATAATGATGTAGCGACGAATATGAGTGAAGCGAGTGACAGCGAGCCGTGCTCTAAGCGGGAGGCCCACACTTAAGCCCCATCACGCTCGTCCAGAGCTGCACTTTACAATCTGACATTTCCTTTCGACATTTAAGCAGATTAGTGTTATGACGCGACTTGGGATGTTAATCCGACGCTGGACGGATCGCAGGAATTGCTCCGATTTAATCGAGATTTAGCGGCCACTGGGTGTAACACGATCAAATGAAATTGTTGCGTTTGTTATATTTATTGGCAATAATAAAAGCGGCTGATACAAAATCCTGTGTAAGTAATTAAGAAACATTTAATCTCGCTCTCGCAATTTAAGTAGTGTAGTGAAGTATTGGAAATAATAATTTAGTCTGCGCTCGATATTTAATTATTTGTGCTGGGTTCTCGCCGGATGCGCCAGCGCAGGGCAATTTGTCCGCGAGCGGAAGCTGCACATCTCTAGCAATCTTCCGCGCGCCTGCGGGCGCCCTCCCTTCCAGCGTTCGCGAAGCACATAATATCATGCACGCAGCCTTTAATAACTTAATGCACGTTCTCAAATACATGTTATCCTCCACTTGTAGAGCAGCTCAAAGAAAAAAATGTTCTGCATTATTTGAACTCCAATGAAGGAACAAATATTTATATTGCCCCATTTATGAAACCCATTCTTTACAATGCAAAAATGACCATCGATATATTTCACTTGAGATGTAATAAATACCAACACGTAGATCGCTAGCAACTGCAGCAGTTACACCCACAGTTCCGCTCAGAATTTATGTCGAAACCGACATTCGCTACAGAGAACATTTGCAGCAAATAACCTAGGCGTTAAAACAACTAGCACAAACAACTAGCGCACTTAACAAACAGACGTAACCGTATCAGATATAGAGTATCTAGACGGCAGGACATTACTTTTGCGCTATCGATAAAGCTCAACGGTAAGCGAAATAGTTTTGCTATGCGGGGAACATAAATAATTGTCATAAAGTAGATAGGGTCTGATGGATGGCTGCGCCTTGCAGCTAACGAGGAAGTTCGCGGGCAAAAGGACGAGGACGAACCGGCGTCGGCGCCGCGCCGCTGCGCTGCACCGGCCGCGCCGCGTGCACCCGCGTTGCATAACATCGTATGCATTGTTCGCTTACGAACAGATGATGCGATCACCTACCCAATACCGTTCCGCTATATATGCTGTCACGCACTACTTCTCCGAAGACGCACAAAAGCGTAACACGATGAGATAAAATCAGAAACAGTAATTGTTTTGTTGACACATTACTACCTCACTGAATCACTGCTTCCATAAACAAAAACGACGGTTTTATTGAGCGGCATTCTCTACAAGTGTGAGAAATGAGCTTTGATATAGGAATAAAGCGAGTACATGCGCGGGCTTCGGCTCTAATTAGCCAATTTGTCATGAATCCTATGCAATACGCAGGCACCTTATGGCTTTAACATAACCATAACGGATAGAAAGATCATCTCATATGTACATAACATAACTAATTCAATAATAAGTCAATTTCATTTTTGGTACAACCTTTTGTCGCTGACGGTACTTTTCTTACCACAGGCAATAATCATCGAGACAATCCCAAAAACTCCAAACCCAAATAGGTCGCGTTGTTTTATCACATCCCCATCAGAGTCCCTATAACCACCTCCCGTCTCCATCATCAAATCAGCTTGATGGTACCATAATATTGCATTTTCACCCGACTTGCATATGTATGCAAATTTTCAGCTTAATCGAAAATCGGGAAGTAGGTCACATTTAGCTTGCAAGATTTAACCCACACTAACTAATACACTAACTAACAAACTTACAGACTAACAGGACAATTTAAATAAAAGCAAAATAGTGTCAGCTTGATAATATTTGCAGAAATAAATTTGACTACAAGACAATTTAAGAAGACTATATTGATGGCCGCTCACTCTGTCACACGTTAACAAAAAGATACCGATCGTCACTGCTTAGGCTTACGCAATGCCATACCTGAAATATATGCAAATGCTTGTTTTATTCAAATGGAATGATGAAATTAAAGTAGAGTGGCTGTCAGTAAGTAATCGGTGAGCTACACATGGGCAGAGCAGTCAACGAGCGAATGTGACACTAGTCACACAGAGCGCGCGCATGCAAGAGAAAGCGTGCTTAATCAGATAACACAGATTGTCAACCGAGCTCCTGAAATCGGGTCGAATGTCGATACACTCGATTAATTAATTGACGGTCCGAAAAGTTGGAGCTAACTGGTCCGAGAAACCGAAACTGTACTCTTATGAAACATGCGCCGACCAACGAAAGACGCTACTAAAAAGTTAATAAGCTCAATTTGGCTCTGGTTAATTGCGAGGTGTACATGCTTAACCGGCTGCGTAAATTAGAGCTTCATTAATTAACAAAAAGAAACAATCAGGGCTCTGAATATATTTTTCTTTTAGTTATTTGGGGGAAGACTTTGGTTTAGTTTTGAATAAAGTCACGATTGGACTTGCAAACATACGTAATAAAAACCACAAATCACCTGCCCACATACCTTTCCATAAATTAAGGAACTGACGGAGACTTATGCAAATCTTAGGCAATTAAAACTTTATTTCACAAATTTGGTGTTTATAATGTGTAAACTATTTTTTAGTAAATACTCCTAGTATGTAGTTATTAGTCATTCATATATATATATATATATATATATATATATAGGTTATGTGGTACAAGCATGAAGCTAGTTGTTAATTTATAAACTAATAGATTACCTATTTACTGCAAACGAAAACTAATGCCTGGCCAAATTCAATACACACATGATTCCATAATCACTTGGTTAAACTTAAGTCAGCACGAACGGGACTCCACAATCAATTTACATTTTATTAAAAAGCGCATATCTTAATAAAACAAAAACGGTCATTCATACAACGAAAAATTCATAAAGTAAGTAAGTAACCTACACAACAATAGTAATTTAGAGTAACGGGATTTCTGTAACATATTGCATAAGTATATAAGCAGCAGAGCAAAACAATTTTTTTTTGATTGAAATTACCTTTGACCTGAAGGTGGCATCGTCTCCTCTAAAGAATCTAGCGGGGACTACCTACTCGTGTGGCCCGGGTATAGCACTATATTAATTCGGTCATCTTTATTGCTATATTTAGGTTCGACTTGAACTACATTTTATAATAAGAAAAATAATACATGTACCTACTCCTGTCTAATGTCAAATTACAATTAGTATTTGTTACGTTACTATGCTGTATGCCTAATAATATCCGCGTATTTACCAAATGTCAATATGGATTAAAAATCCAATTAACAGCGTGGCGAACGTGGGCTGTTTGTGTCACCCACGCTTGCTGCAACCAATCTTAATGCTCACGAAGGATTAAATGGTGCACATTAAAAATTAATCGCATCTATCTTCATTTGTTGTCGATTGTTGTCTTAGCTGGGTTGACTTAACTACACCTAATATAAACTGTACCTTGATTTTTTTTCTAAACTGCTCTGTGTTGAAAAAGGTTGCACTAAGCTATACAAGTAATAACCTAAGTAATTTGAACTTGTCAATGTAATCGGAGTTAAACTTGTCTTTGATAAATTGCGTAATTGGAATATTTAAGATAGTCGTAGTCACCCAGTAATTATCTGCGTAGCTCAATGTATCTTTGTCAAGCAACAATAGCCGGCAAACATTGTTTCGTATCAATTGCCATTTCAAAATAGGCACTAACTTACGTAAACCATTGCACTAGGGCTTAAATTAGTTAGTAAGACTTTATTAATAATTACCTGCACTATATAATAAACAAAATGTTGCCCCAATTACAACTTAATGATTAAGAAATACGGTTGCCTATAAAAATATTTAGGTACACTTAAAGCATAATATTTTATAATAATAGGTAGATACTTATCTGCGATTTGAATGCCATTATCGTAGTCGTAAACCTATTTGACGTTTACAGTTAAACATGTGTTTAAAGATTTGGTGAAATACGAATCATTTTGGAGAATTCTAATAAAGTGGTACGGTAAAGTTTATTTATGAATAGCGACGGTTTGAGACGATGCACCGTTACAATTTTATACATGGGCTATCCATTAGTATGCACGGAGTCGTTGGCTATACACCGTCCGATCTCCGGAGAAAGCCTGCGTCCCCCTTATATACAAATATTCCTACATACGTAGCTATTCGCTGACATAAATTACTTGTAAATTCATTGATTTTGTGTAAAACTATTTATATAGCTACATTAAATTTGTTTACGTAGATACATAATCTTCCTGGTACTGTTGGTAGCTTAGATAATAATCAGTAGGTAATAATACTAATAATACTCGATGTCATCAATACAATTAGAATTCGTGTACAATTAACACATATAAAATAAATATTGAAAATATCTGTTTCTCGTAAAATGTTTTCTTTTAACCATTTTATTTGTAAGGATGCACCTGTGTGAAGACAGTTTTTGCTTACTAACAAATAATTTTTCAAATGAACGTAACATAAATGATGATGTATGATGTAAGTGTGCTATGACTGCTAAGTTTTGCACAGGCAACCGTTTTGCTAAGTTGGTCATTACACACGAGGCGATATTGTGCGCGCGAGCCGTAAGCGAGCGCGCAATAAGAAAGCCGATGTGGGTAATGACCAATGCACACGCGTTTCATACGACGTTTTTCAACACACTTGCGAGGAAAAAACAAAACTTTTGTCGAAGCAGTAAAAGTACAATTTCCAAAATGGTGGCTTACAGTTTTAACATCGAATAATTGCACCAAAGCGTGCTGGGCTTGTAGGCACTTGTTCGCCAGTTCATTGAAGTAAGTTACCAACACGTTTTCAAAGACTGGGCGTTTTTGCTGATTTTCCATTGAATAAAAGTTTCATATGCCGTCAATTATGTTTCACCCGATGTTGATGGTAAAATGCTATCGTTCTCGGCTCTTGCCTCTATTAGTATTACTGGCAGGGTCAATTTTATGTGTTCTTCATTTTCAATGCTTGAAAATGACATTTTCGTCAATATATAAACTAAAAACATGCAAAACTATTCCAATTTTATGACAAATACGGAAAATGGCTGGCGCGTTTTTTTACGCACGATTCCAATGCGTGCGCAAGGCAAAGGCGCGAACGAAATCGAAAAAACAGCCAATTAAAGTTAATATTTTCATATTTCTATTCGACGGATGGAGATCAAATCGATAAAATGTTATGTTTATTCATTAATGTGATTTACGAGATAATTTAATCCATAAATTATGTTTGGTGTCATAAAACCTCTTTGAACTAACATTTGAAACCTAATAGTTGGTTAAAAAAAATGTATTACTCGACCAAATTAAGAAGGCTCCTTTTCCGTGCATTTTATTAGCAATCAGTTACCTTCTTAACTCAGTCGGATAATATAATGAAAAAGCACGAGTGTTATAATATACTGAAAAAGCACGCGTGTTTAATATCTAGGATTATGAGGCAAAGATCGGTGAAATAAAAACTTCGTTTTGAGCAATTGTGTTGAAAATAACGTTTATAATTTTTTCCGTTTTGACTCAGGCAATCTAATTCCGTATGTCCGAAGGAGAACGTCCCTCCTCTACAGGTCGCAATTCTCAACCGATCCTCGAGAAATTTTGTCAGATTCAGATTCTATGATAAAATAGATATTTTTAGTCGATTCAGTTTTTGAAAAATTTACAAAAATGCAGAAATTGGCTTAAAGGACTTGAAAAAGTCCGTTTTGTCGTGGTCGTCGTCGTCGTACACGTCGTATTTACTACGCAGTAAAAGCTCATGAGTACTTTGTATTTATTGGGTATAGTCTTACTAATTTCTTAGAATCAAGCATAGGTAGGTTGCTTGGCTCGCCTGGGAATCGGACCGACTATAATTTAAAAAAATCTTGGAATTCAGTTTGGTTTCTTTAAAAAAAAAAAGAATGTTTCCTTTAAGTAAAATGAGCTAACTTAAGTTGTACAGCACTTTCCGTCCAGGCCCTATTAATATTTTCCACACTGTATATCTTCGTTAACCATTTTGATGATGAAATAGTGACCTGAACCCTGAACCCCATTTCTCGAACGCTATTAGTCTAATATTATTGGTGTGTTGCCATGGTAACCCATACCCATACGACTTGACAGTTCGTGGACTAATAATATTATTCTAATACTGTTCGAGAAATGGGCCCTGATACATTTAAATGAGTGATAGATGCTCCTCTATCTTACTTCTTATTCTCTTTCTTCGTTTCTGCGTTACTTTCGGCGGTCTTGCCACCGCGATACAGCTGATATTATTTATTCACAATACGAGTAGCATACAGACTGTCATCTGACAAAGTGTTCATTGGGATGTGACGACCATTTTATTTATTCCATTGCATTAGTTAGAAGTAAGATTGAATCGGGCTCCTTAATCTGGAACCCTCATGAAAAATCCTACACCTTGTTTTTAGAAAAGGTACATAAAGCTTTTCTCCGCTTCTTGTATAAAAAAGCATACGGGTATTTTATATCGATATATTTAAAAAAGCATACCCCTTTTTATACCCTACCAAATTTTTACTGGGTATGCTAGGCTTCAACTCTCTTGAGATAAGGCGTAATGTTAACCTTATATCTGCTACATCTCGAATATTGAGAGGGGAGTCTGACTGCTTGGACTTGATGGCAAAGGCGACTACCTTTTTTGTTCCTGACAACTACTTACGTGGTCGTAACCATCCTAGCGAATGGAACCTTTCACACGTGCTAACGTGGGTAGGTTAGTGTGCTAACACCAGTATTCTCCAATCGTCCGCTCCCGGACACTCCTCAACAATTTTTTATTTTTGGCACCTGACTGCGACTTGTTTGCTGACAAAAATCATAAACTTTTTAAAGATTTTTTACGTTATTGTGAATCAGGTTTTTAATAATTGTCATATTTATCATATAATTTGAATACCTAGCTTATAGCTCTATTACTACTTAATTTTACAGCGCATTGGCGCCCCTTAGCTGTAATACTGTAAAATTGTATTTCAATAAATAAATAAATATTTTTTTTATATATATATTCATGTGACCAGCTGACGGCCTTTCCGCTGCGATACAATCGCCAGACGATTTTTTTATTCACATTAGCAACTAAACTATCATCTCAATCAATCGGGATGCGAGAACTATTTTTATAACGTGTTCGGTTTGCTGCCGTTCCTCAACCCACCAACGGAGCGGCAGCTAACATCCACAAGGGTTCATTATATACATTGCCCTTAACTATGTACTTTACCCGGGATGCTATTGGTCATGGATTTCGGTTCTTGGCTCGCGGGCTATGACCATGACAATTATTTTATCATTGGATTGTAGATTACACCGGACGAATTGCTCAGCAATTACAATTTTACTGTATCTTCACGCATCGTTTCAGTAGAGTAGAGTCAGACAAAAAGGGCGAGGCTAGGCCATTGGCGAGCGTTGCAGCCGCACCGATCCATCAATCAGAGGCGACGATCGGAGGTGCTTTCTCATCGTTAGCCCTATAAGGCCACGTCTGGCACCACGCCTCGCGCAAGCCACTTCTTTTTCACTTTATTTTCTAACTCGTCTGTAGAAATCTTCTAACAGCATATTTCACTTTTTCACCTGAACGGAAACGGTCGAAAGGTTTCACGTGCCTTTTTCAAAAGAGATTTAAATGCGTATGAAATTAAGATGCCCGTCGCAACGACGTAATCGCACTCGTTTAACGTAATAGCTCAGGAATGCGCGTCGGTAATCACATTTTGCGTATTCGCGAAATGCTCTAGGCGTTCTGTTGCGGCGGTGGGCACTTTCGCCATTAAAACTTTGCTATAAATTACGCAAAAGCATAGCTTCTTGGCGTCAGGTATGTCTAATGACCACCCTCTGTATCGATTTATGTACTAAGGCATTCTTTATTGTCGTACATCTAAATCAACCTTGTTTTTTGTTCAGTTTCTGTCTAAACCGAAATGAGATGATTTAGAGATTCCTTATTAAATATGTTTTTATTTTGTTTCAGAGTGTGGTTATGTTGATGTTCAGGGAAGAAAAATCACCTGAAGATGAAATTAAAGCGTGGCAGTTCTGGCACGGGAGACAACATTCAGTAAAACAAAGGATACTGGATGCCGGTAAGTCATATTCAGACTTCCTCTGTACATTAAACGCTACATCGCGTGAGTGAGAGTAATTACATGCCCATTAAGATGATAATTTTAAAAACAATGACTCTTTGTTTTTGCGAGAGTGGAGATCGGACAGTAGCGCGTACAAGGATCGGAGACACGGCATTATCTGCACAAAAACAATCGTGCTTCAGGCTACACAGAAATATGCGGGAGTAGTTGCGTGAGGGTCGGCGGTGGCTTTCGCGTGGCCAGGAGGGTCTAATTACTGTGCTGCGGGCTGGCTCCCGCGCACCACCCGCGCTCCGCACCCGCCGTTACTATCTCGTTAGAACATTTGCATATATAAGGCCTACCTCTTTCGCGGCCCATCATCTGCGAACCTATCAATCGTCCCGGCTAAAAATATACGTATTCATAGTCCCCTGGCGGCGCCGCGTAAGTATCACTGCCCGCTTGCTTAATGCTGGCAGCTTCATATTACCTCCACGGTAAACCTAGTAATAATGACGCATTCCACGGCTACAACCAGATTAAAGATATGAAACTCAATGTAACGTTTCCACGATGTGAGGTTGAATAAAACGATCTAAGTAATAAAGATATCTGACGAGATGAGCTTTTCTGCTATTTTAAACTTTTACTGAGTAACAGGAAATCGTAAACATTATTAAGAAACGTTGATCTGAGCCTTAAAGTCGAAGATTAAAATTACTTAATTAAATGTTATAGGTAGATCGTTATATTCTTTTCTCCTGCTAAATACTCGTATAATTACCTCATGTGTCCACGATTGTTAGCTACATAAGTATTCATAAGCAGTTTACTGGCTTCGTTACTTAGATGAGAAAATTGTAATTGCGTATTGCACCGCACCATTTTATTGGCACAATATAAACATAGCTTCAGTTATGCTTAATATATGCGTGAGTTGTCTAACGCGAAAAGAAGAGACATAAGGAATGATACAATATAGTCTGGCGGACACATAAGTACAGCGATGATATCGCGGGCCGCGTTCATTAGCATGTTAATTGCGTGATGCTGCCGGCGCCTGCGCACCACGACCGCGCACCGCGCCTATTTACGTCGGGACTTATTTATTCTCAGGTTTGCTCAAGACGTCTCGAAATTATATAGAGATATTGATTGCATTCCCCTAAACACCAGCCGTCTGATAGTGATATGACTGATATGTATATATATATATATATATATATATATGTGTGTAGTGTTGTGTATCTACATATTTAAATACATATGATATGGCTCGTGGTAGGTAAGGAATGGTATTAAGTACTTAATCTTTTAAAAGTACCTAGCTTTACCAAGTACCTACCCTACCGTCCATTTAGTTACGTTTAGTTTGCAACTTTATATGCATTTATCTACATCTACATACGTAATAAGTTTATTCAATGTTTTGTACTTACTACGTACGAGTATGAATAATAAAAATTAGGGGCAGAGAATTGTTTACCACTTAGACAGATACAAGTATAGCTAATAAAATTGTGATTTCCCTCTATAAATAAATCTCATCTAAGTTCCACCAAATGACTTTAAATCCTGCGCGTAATACCGATATATTCTTAATTTATTTTGTAATATAAATAAAAAATCATAATGGATACCTACGAAGTAAATTATAATGATACATAACAGGATAAGTAATTCAAAACAATGTGGTTTTAAATTAACATCATCAATTTCTGTCTACTCGTCTGTACATAAAATTTAATATAAAAGACGCGTGTCCTTCTATAGGCATGTTATTAAGTTTAAAGAAGCTAGAAAACGTAAGTTAATCGGTTCAGTTGAAGTGTGGTGGGCCTGACAGCGGCGCCAAGAGCCTCATCGACCGAATTAATCCCAGGCAAACATCGGCATTGCTGATATATGACACTTTACACATTCTACCATTACTTAGCTGTGCCTATAGCATTAGTAATGAGTGAAGCCGCGGTCACAAGCATAGCCCATAAATTAAATCTCAAGGAAAATAAAAACATGGAAGCCATTAATTCGCGCTGCCGGGCCAAGTTTAATGTCAAGGCTTTTTTAGCTTATCTCGATGTTACTTGAGTTTTGTTTTTTACTTAGTTTGCGTTATTATAAACAATGATAACGTCATCTAACGTCAGAAAAATTAAAACTTAAAAACAGTAATTCCTCGTTTAAGACCGTAACCTATTCCTTAGATATATATAGATATTATTGCATTCGTATGTTTTACCCGTAGTTAGTCACTAGATCCTAAGAAGACTTAGAATTAAACGCCAAAGTAAAAAAAAAATTGCGGAATGTGTAATTGTATAATAGTAAGACATCTTTAGAAGACAGATATTGAGTTTATAAGACATAAGAGATTTTGTAAGGCATTAGAAATTACATGATCTTGGACTCGGGAGCAGCGTCAAGGGCGACACCGGACACCTGTGCGCGGGCGTGTGAAAGCGAAGGGGTGACGGGGAACGAGGACGGGGGTAGGGGCAGGGACTCGCAACGCACGGCGCACCCGCACAATGCCGGCTCCGATTACTACATGCCTTCTTGTATCGCGTGTCCAACGCATCCGAGCGTCTTTGGTTATTCCTTTTGACAGGGTTTTGCTTAAACACCTACCTGTAACACGCTAAACTGATCAAAAACTAAAGATTTTACAGTTTGTTTCGCCATAATTATCAGTTTACTTTGCCATATGTCAAATTTATTATATTTGCGACCCGAAACAATTTTAGTAAAAGTTATGGCCTATGTAGCCATAGGTCCTCTGCTGTCAATATAACGTATCCTCAGAAAATCTCTCACATATGATTCGCAAGCTACTCGAACACAATAATACTTAGATAATACCTCTTCACTATTAGGTAGGTAGAGTTATTAGTGGTTCGTAACTTCGTAGTATTCTGGTTGGAGACGATGGAGATTCTACACCAGTTACACGGTGGCGGTGGATTATTTACCTCACAAAGTCTTACACAATTTGTAATTTAAAAACCTGCTCACCCTCAGACTCATGGTCGGGGCTAGTTTTTTGGAAAAAGGGTTTAGCGTTTGGTTCGGTGTTTCATTTCGTAGCTTTTATCAGTAAGAAGCCTATGAAATGCAGTTTACAAGACGAAGAGAAGCCAAAGTTTAGGTATCTTGACAATTAATATCATATGCATTTTGTTATGTTTTGCGTGCGCGTAAAAAAGACATAACCAATGTATATAATTGGATATTTAAGTACTTATATCTATTTTTGTCTGGCTTTTAATTTGTACAGGAGTAATAGTAGTGAAAATATGTTTTATTTGTTAATTTTTATTTCTCATTCCCTAAAACATACCAAAAATATGGCAGAAGCGTTTTGAGTGACAGCACAGAAGGCGTATTGTTCACAGCAGGACGTAAGCCAGACTCGTAAATTCGTTGGAGGCAGTTAAAACAATAAGGCCGTGTGAGGGCGGGCGGCGGTCGTCATAAACACGTCGGCACCGCCGAGCGGCGCCCGCACAAATCGCTGCCTCGCTGATAGGGCTGCGCCCACGCCGCATCAGCCACGCCGATTACTCACTAACCACCACCCCCGCGCCTGATAATGCATAACCCTAGACCAGGGCTGCCACTCATGCTGCATAAAGTCGACATGTCGACTTTAGCCACTCATGGATAGTTTGCCCTCGTTTAACCCAAAAAAAAAATTGTCGAATATGATATGTCATCCAATATTTTGATTGACTTGATACATGTTTTCTACAGTAAATATCCAATTGATAAAACAAACCTTATCTCACTCATAGTTTTCTTATTTCGATTTTAACAAAGTCTGAAAATATTATTGTAACCGCATTTAGGTGATTAGGTACCAAAATACATATTAGTAGCCCAATTCGAAGAATGAGATACGATAACGATAAGTTCTGGTTTAGATAAGTTCTCATTTAGATATCGTTTATATGTCGTATAATTGATAGAAGAAGCTCGATTCGGGCAACCAATGTCACTTTGACGTTAGAAATATCGTAGATAGATCTTAGTGGGATCACAGCGGAATCGAAATAAACGTCAATTGTGACATGTCGTTTAGTTATCAATCTTTTAAAGATCTTTCTAAGATCTTAAACTTGACTTAATCATTCTTCGAATCGGGACGTAGGTGTATCAACTACTTAAATATTAATCACATGCTCGAATAACACCTAAGTACTGCAGTATGTACCTAATGACGGTGACATGGTCTGCTAGTTAAAGTAGGTGCCTAAATCAGTTAATTTCTAAAATTCATTTAATTTATGTATACATAAATGACAGTGGCAATTAAACAGTTGCCGGATTTGCATTTCAAAATAACTATAATAATTGGATTAAGTAAAATGACATAAAATATATAACAGTTAATTCGATTGAATACTATATAGCCTTAGGACTCAAAATAATTAAGTGCAGATTGTGATATACACGCAGTACTTACCCGTCCTTACCATTTGCAAATTGGACTTGATTGAGAGTATAATAAAATCAAATGCGTACGAATACTTACGACGTCAAAACTCGTTATTCGTTCACACAAAGGATAATTGACGAGGCAATCAGAAGACTTCACCAATTTACATAAACCCTAGAAGAACAGTTGTCGAAACGTACGCAATCGTTGATAAATCGATGTTATCACGTCACGTGATTATTCACGCCCTGCTAATAAATTTCCGTCGGCGATGACGTATTGTGAGTTGATATCTTAATCGAAATCTGCGTCGTCATTACTGCGGGCCCGGATTGATAAATGCTTGTTTTTGTTGCAGACACGAAGAACAGCATCGGGCTGGCGGGCTGCATCGAGGAGGTGTCGCACAACGCCATCGCCATCTACTGGAATCCGCTCGAGAGTGCTGCTAAGGTATGTTACTTATACGACTTCCCTAAGATAAATAAGTTTTAGGCACTTAAAAAAAAATATATAAAGTATAGGATGGGACTGTGTTGGGACAATACATTTTGAGTATTCAGCAGTTCAAAATTACACATTGGCAATTTCTCGGGATGGCATAATAGTTAATTAGTTAATGTGTAAAATGTAAAATGAACAAGGAACGATCACTTAAAAACAACTTGCTCAAAATATTTAGAAACATTTAATAAAGAGTAAGTATTCGTATACTTACTTAATTCGCATTATGAAGCAGCTCATGATATTATTATACACTTATTACAGTGTAATTAAATAGAATTCTACAACCTTATTTGGTCGAATAACGACTAAATGAAGCAAAAAAAATCTGCAAGCGTCCGCCCGAGAACGCTGGCCGCCGCCGCTGGTCGCCGGGCGGCCATCGCACTCATTACATTATTGAATAATAAACCACGGTCTCCGTTTTTAATTGCATTTATAACATTTGTTGTAGGGGGACAAACGTGCCGATTTTTATGATATACAAAATTGATCTATGAAAACGGTGTGAATAAATTTAGCGTTTACGAATAGTGGTATTGTTTTGTGCATCGTTTCTTATCATAATTTTTATTATAAGATAGATCAAAACGGAACAACTAACCCCGCTATGGGGCTGGTTGTTCTGTTGCTTCAAATTTTAACTTATCTGTCAACAATTTTAATCTCCGTTCACACAGACTAAAAATGATGTGATTAAATTTTTTAACAAAAAAAAAAAACAAAGCAAAATATGCTTATGCTTGCGTTCCTATTCCCATCGGAACAACTTACCCCCGGCACATATAACCCAGCTCTCCCCTACTATCAACCTATAAGTGCATTCGTATAGTTCAATGTAGATAGTCCTACAGATAACGTACAGCGCTTATAATCATGTAAGAGGCTGCCGTGCCGTAAGATAGAATAGGTACCTACCTACTCAAGAAAAAAAGGCAATCTTCACTCAGATAAGCCATTTCAATAAAATACGTATGGTTTGAGAGATCATTGCGCTATGCCAATAAACTCATGTGTGCGCATTTTGTTTTTCTTGGTTTCTTTTATTGCCGTAAATTACTTAGTAGTCAGTTTCCAATATCCGTAATTATTTATTGTTGGGCGAAACCATACAGCGGATGCGAGTTGTTAGCGACAGATAATGTGCGTTCAGACAGTGATCGGTGGCGGTGGCGGCGAGGAAAAACGCAGGGGGTCATTTGCATAGACTGCGGTAATGAGCAACGTAGACCAGCCACCAGCACTGCCCTTAGCTACCTGCTACGCTATAATGACCCTAACGCCACACTGAATACTATCAACATCGCCAATATTTCATTGAAAAATTCTCAGTCGCTTTATATTTTTTATACAACTGCATTAGTGACGGGCGGTTCTCATGTCTTAGTCTGACACCCCTGGCGCCTGTTATTGCGGTCAGGATGTATGCTGTTTACATCGCCGGTGTTATCAGAGTAATGAGAATCTAACATCATTATAATCGGGCTGTTCTCATGATACTTTGTTTATTTCAGATCAACATTGCAGTACAGTGCCTCAGCACAGACTTTAGCAGCCAAAAGGGAGTCAAGGTACGTTTGTGACACTTGTCTATGATACTGATTACATACATGTTAGATGCATTTTTATTTCATCGGGTATTTAAAGTAATTGGTACGATACGTACGCAGGTAAGTACTATGCTTATCACATGTCCTGAAATTATTGGTAATTTTTGCGATATTACTTCTACTTATTCTAAAATATTTATAGCTATTTATACCCTACCTTTCAACCATTAACTTCAACATGCAGCTTATGAGTAACGTGTCGGTTGTTGTTTTTGGGTATAAGTACAGTGTAACTTTAATTGCTTAAGTACACGCGTTGGTAATTCAAAAGGTTGAAACTAATGTTATGATATCTACCCGTATAACTAAATCACAGCAATTCCATTTTAGATGAAATATGAAGTTTGCATTCTTTTTTCTCAGCATGGTTTTGAAATGATAAGTAATAAAACTAATAAAACAGTAGTCAGCCGTTCTAGCCGCTAGCGCAGGCCGCCCGGAACAGCCAGTCCGATTCGTGATTACCCTCCAGACCTTACGTTCACATCACAGGGAATCCCATATAATTGTGTTGTCTGATTACGTATTGGTGATATGAACGACGAGGTTACTGTTATATTGGTTGTCTACAAGAGAGTGCTCTGCTAGTGAGCCTAGGTAAGGCCCGCCGCGCCGCGGTGACGTGCGCTGACCTCGCGCCGCCGCAATTAAGACGTTTTAACGCGATTCGATTCAGACACGTGCATATTTTTCCTTATTCGTAAATTTGACGTAATTATCCCTTATGGTTTATTAAAACAATTTTTTGTTACAATACTCGCTGTGAGACACGAAGCGTGAAATTGCGTCAGACGAAAACTATTAGATAACCTTTCGAGCAGTTGAGACGTAGGTATTTGCGTTTTACGTTTCATACAGACGAGTGGATTAATTACTCACATAAATAGTTTGGTACTTATAATGAATTATAATATTTGGTTTCAGGGCCTACCGTTGCACATTCAAATTGACACGTTTGAAGACCCACGCGACACACAAGTGTATCACAGAGGATACTGCCAAATTAAAGTTTTTTGTGACAAGGTAAGATTAACTTTTGTGACAAGTTAAGGAGAACTTCTACTTAGTTCAACCTGCTACCCTAGATACTTGAATGTAACATACTTCATCTGGCTTATAGGGTGCGGAAAGAAAAACACGGGACGAAGAGAGAAGAGCAGCGAAAAGAAAAATGTCTGCTACGAATAGAAAGAAGCTGGACGAGATTTACCACCCAGTGACGGAGCGGAGCGAATTCTATACGATGGCTGATTTAGCGAAGCCGCCGGTGCTGTTCAGTCCAGCGGAGGACATCGACAAGTTAACGGGGATGGACATCCAAGGGTTCTACGGACACGACGAGTCTGCGCTGGCGGAGGCTCACCTAAAGGGCGCCTCGCCGTTCCTGCTACACGCCGCCAAGCCGCAGGCGCCTGCGCTCAAGTTCCACAACCACTTCCCGCCTGACGCGCCTGCGTAAGTATCTGCTCTACATACCTATACCCACTTACTGTCACTTTTCGCTTACCTACTGTTCCGAGGAATCCACTCGAACGAGACTTTAGCTCGTTTGTTTTTAGATCGCTAGCCGTTTTGATGGGAATGACTAATTTGGCAAATCTACCAACAGAAGATCATATACGACTGAGAAATACACCTAAATTGAAATAATCCCTGATAAATATATCTGAGTTATTAAACAGCTGACGTTTTGCATGTTAGGACTTAGCGTTTTCAATGCCCTGTCGTTGTGTTTGTTTTATGCGATCACGTTAAAAATGCCGCTGATATAACCTCTCGATACCTGCATAATAATGCAAATTTTCGACTTCTTACACTAGGTAAATTGATTACTCCATCGATCACGAAACATGATACTACAATACCCATGACGCAAGAATATACTTATGAATTCATTGTGATACCAAGTACACAAAGAGCTTATTAATCAAATCTATGTCAGATAAAGACCCATTTGTTTAAGCAAATGTCATATCGGTTATTAGTTAAAGTCAGCGCCAAATTATTGATATCTCAAATTACTAAGAATAAGAATAGTTAAAATTCCGTAATAATCAATATGGGTAGATAATGCTAGTCCTTCAGCCGACCGATTGCAGCACCAATTATGTTGGCAAATTGTTATGGCTAAATTGTAAAATGTTCGTTTGTAACGTTGTTCAGATTGTAAATTATTGTTGTAGCAGAAATATTTGTGTACCATTTTGCTTGACCTAGTACCATACAGCTTTAAATAGTTAATCTGATAAACATAAATTTAGGAAATATATGTACACATAGAAAGATAGTGTTATTTATTTTATTATCATGGACATGATATTTAGGATTGTAGCATAAATAAAAGTATCGTTATGGTCAGAAACAGAAATATAGAAGATATTTATGTATATTCAGGTACAGATCGGAGGTGGGCAGCCTCTCACCGTACGGTGACCGTAAGGACACGCTGGAGCTGGAGGGCGTGCTGGGCAAGCGCGCGCGCACCGGCACGCCGCCGCTCAGCGAGCGCGTCATGCTGTACGTGCGCCAGGACACCGACGACGTGTACACGCCGCTGCACGTCGCGCCCCCCACCACGCAGGGCCTGCTGCATGCGGTGAGTGCACTACTCTCCACTAGTGGTTCCTACATTCGAGGGAAAAACGATATACGTCCTCCTCCAATACGGCCATCGACTCTGTTAAACAACGCCGTGCTTTTTCAACCACATTTCTTTTTTTAGAAATCGATTACCTTAAAG
Organism: Cydia pomonella; assembly: GCF_033807575.1. Lineage (NCBI taxonomy): Eukaryota > Metazoa > Arthropoda > Insecta > Lepidoptera > Tortricidae > Cydia > Cydia pomonella. Next base: position 13,263,453 of record NC_084708.1, read on the forward strand.
TTGATTCCATTTTTCATAGGTATGAAATACGATTTTAGCTTACCCATATTTTTTTAGTTACAATAGGCAACTGAAATAATAAACGAGACGAGACGATGAAATAATATACGATAGCTGAATGATGCTGACACGGCTTAAAAATTTCAAGGTGCTATGGTTGTCCAACGTCAACGAATACCTGTTTGAGTTTGCACGCTTATTAGTTCAGTTGTTTTTCATTGTATTTTCTATGACTGATTGGCCGATTGCCGAATTTCAGTTATCCTTTATCTTAGAGAATATGGTTGAATAGCACGGCTAAAACGAAATTTAAGTACGTGGATTGTTTTTCCTTTTCGTTTTTGCACACGCTTGCCTTATTGGCTCGCCACGTTGACTAGGGCTCGTCAACGCGGCGGGCCGCGGGCCGTCGCTCGACGCGGCAGCACGAGAATAACCTTGGTGATGTCGGCTAACCGCAGAACGTGAGGGAGCGAGATCGACTTGGATGCTTTCTCGCTATCTCGACATTCGTTAACGTTACCAATATTCAAAATTGTAAACCAATGTAATCGAGACGCTTCGTCCGCGCCGCGGGCCACGGCTCCGCCCCTTGGGCGCGACGCCGTCGCTCGCGGCGTCGCTGTAACCGATGTGACGCTTCATAACCCCGTCTAATACAATACACACGTCATCATAACTGCATGTTGTAATTAACACCCGCGCGGCCGCACCGGATCACGTCGCCAGAACTCGCGCGAATCATTCTCGTTGTGAAACCACTCCACTGGTTCCGTCAGACGAGACGTCTCGGTTCAAAAAACAAAGGCCCGATTGTAATCGTTTGTTTTTTGCTTATTTTCAGATTGAGAATAAGTACAAAATTTCAAGTTCGGCAATTAATAATCTTTATCGAAAGAACAAGAAAGGGTAAGTGGTTTTCATTGGCCTTAGATAGTTGTCGTTGTGACGTGTCTCACACACCCGGCCGCCACGCGCTAGCATCGCTTGCCCCGGGCGCGCCACTAACTTGCAACGCTTCTTCAAATAATTATACCCCTAATTGAATCGTTTGATTAGAAAACAACCAAGGTCGCATTAAAATATACATTGACTTTGATTGTTTTCAAAATAACCGACGCAATTTATAAGCTGCACATAAATTGATTTCATGTACAATAATCATGTCCCTCAGCACAGACCTTGCCCCCAAACCTAATTTATACCTGATCGCAAAAATGGTGAGCACTTGGACTAAATTAATAAATTGAGCACTCTAACGACTTAATAGCATTAAGAACCCAACTAATTAAATTGTGGGTAAATTACGCAAAAATGGATTGATTCCTCCGATTGTTGAAACCTAATAACTTATTTTTGAATAGCCTTCATTAATGTATAAATCGATGCATGCATTTGCAATTGTTAATGAAACAAAATTCTTGTGTCATTTAGTGTTTGTCACATTCTTTAAGAATGAGTCGGAGTGCTGGCTTAGATTGTCAGTGTTTAACCAAAATATTATTTGCAGGATTACGGCCAAAATTGACGATGAAATGCTAGCTTACTACTGCAACGAGGACTTGTTCTTGCTGGAGGTGCGGCCGGCGGGCGCCGCCGACGACGAGCCGCTGTACGACATCACGTTCGTGGAGCTGCCGCTCGACCACTAGCCGCCGCCCGCCGGCGCAGAGACCTAACCGCGTGTCGACTATGCTCTGGACAGTGATTCCAACGGTCTCCGTCACAGTTACACTCGTTATGAGAAAAACTGATTTAACGTTTTCTCAAAGTGTCGATCTCACGTTGAAATTTACTTTTAAGCGATTCATCACCGTAGCTTCATTTTACTAAAACTTATTGTCACAAAAATATCATGGTGGTTGTCGTAGGACGGCATCCGTTTGTGGGACCGCATTGTAAATAACGACCACGCTAGAATTTATTATTGTTGCGGTACGACGTTGGCAGAGAAATTCTTATCTCTAATGCGAAGAAATTAGTTCATTCTGACTATATTAGGTATAAATGTGTAATTTGTAAATGACTATCTGTTGCTGATCAAAACGTGTGTGCCATTCACTCGGTTATCATACTAGCTGTATGTAGTTAACGTTTCAACAGGTACCTTTGAATCTTGCCATGATGATAAAGTAAGAAATTCTTGTCACAAAACATTATGTATTAGTAGATACTATATTATCTACTTGAAGTAAAAGCATGAAGTGCCTTTGTCATAATAATTAATGTAAGTGAGTTAAGTCAAATTAAATGCCATCCACTTTGTTAAGTTTTATAAGCGTAAGTTTGCTTTATTAGCTCGCTCAATTCACTCATTTAGTAATGGTGACTCTAGCTATAGGAATCGATAGATTGTTCGTCATTACTTTCATCGTTCACTATCATATTGTAAATTACGTCCTTATTTATTTTTGTAACACATGAATGTAACCTATTCCCTTTCACAATTTCTCGTAAAATACAACGAAAAATTGTAATGACTTTATTCGAACCAATGTTGCAGTACTGAATTTGCCATTATCATTCACATTCAAAAAAGTGCCGCTAGTAATTTCAAAAAGGAAAGGATATGTACTTAGTCATTGTAACATAGTCACAAAGGACGAGTCCGTTTGAAATGCAATTTCATTATCATCTGTGGGATTGGTTTATGTATAATTTAAGGTATTATTGATAATAGATTTTGTTATTATAAACGAATTTCGATACTTAGGTTATCGGGCCATGACAACAATTTAGATTAAGAAAAAATGTATGCTGTGTCCAAGACTTTACTATGTACCTATTTACGGTATTTTACCGAGCCATTTTATAAATGATATCCAAAGTTATCCCTTGAATTTATTGATTATGGTTTTTTAATATAATTTGCAGCGATTTTCATATTTGGATTATAGACAAAGCGAAGCAAATTATATGTAGACATCCATACATGTAATGTACTCATCAATGAATAATGTATTGAATTACGCCTTACATGCAAGCGACTGGCCATTTCGTTACAACGTAAGCCATCGCATTACATAGTAGCTATTTACGAGTGGCATAGCCTAACCAACATACAAATGATTAATACGTTCCCAGTCCAGAACTATGTACTTTTTAGTATTGTAAATGAAACCACTTTGAAATGACCCACAAGAAAATACTGAATTAATGGATGCAATGAGTTACATTCTTATTAAATACTGCTAAGCAAAAAAAAATTAATAGACTAATGAAAAAAATGGTTTGGAAACTGCGATCGTGTTAATATTAAAGTGATGGATGACGCTGAAATCATATTATGTATTAAGTTTGTCCACCGATTATATTCAAAATTTAGAACCAGGTTCTGTGTCCTAAAAGGATCAGTCTTGGACATGCCCAAGAGTTTTTAAGAGAAGTGCCTAGTGCGGACGGTTCGATTAACTGCCATATTATGACATAATTTAGAATACTTAAAGATGTTAGTTATAGATTTTTAAATATAATTCGTTTTATTGTCCCAAGAATTGCAGATAGACATCGAATTTTAATTAAGATAATGTTATTGATATTTGTCTATTACTTTACTTCTATCTCGTTTCTTCCATGTTATTGCGATAGGGTTGTGACTCCTCTGGTCCATCGCGTAACACTTATATCTGCATTTCATATTAGATTTGAAGATATGTACCTATGTAAAAGACACTCGTTAATGTTTATCCACTACTTACATAAAGAAGATCGAAGTATCTCGATTCATTATAAATTTTATATGGTTACGCGTATTGCTCAAAGTCTGCGCTCGAGTGGGGCGGACTATAACGACATTGTTATTATACCTACTTATACGTATTCACGTAATGTTTATTTATGTTCTTATTATTTTAATCGTGCAGCTTTAATATTTACTTACATTGATGTTAGATCGTGATTCTGAATCTCGTCATAAGTCACAAACGTCAGTAGCAATAAATACGTGAAGCAGTTAGTAGTTAAATGGGCTCGCGCGGCGCGACGCCGGCCGCCGCGGCCGCCGGAGTTGTGCAATGTCGGGTCAGTGGTCGGGTCGTCGGGTCGTCGGTCGTCGGTAGTCGGTTGTCGGTTGTCGGTCAGCCGGAGTCGGGTCGGGCCCGAGTCGCGGCGAGCCGCGGCCACCCGCGTCGCCGGCGAGAGAGTTTAGTCACACTAGTTAAACACACCCCGAAAGTGTTAGCACATTTTCGTTATAAAATTCTACTGTACTTAAGATTAAATTGAATAGATGTTACGTTATTCTTTTATATGAATATTTGTAAGTTGTCATAAAATATTATTAATATAATTATTTTTATCAAAGTTTATAATCTAAATAAAAATGTTTTTCTTCAAAACATTAAGTTTGTTTGATTTGTCACATTGGTGTGCCGCAGAGATAAAGCGAAAGCTATGAAGACAAAGAGAGCATATTGGAACCATCAACATTTAATGGAGCCTTAAAGTTAACAATAAGTAGGTAGGTAAATATCAGAATTTTTCATACAAAGCACAGGGTATTTAAGTATTACATAGATCACGAAAGCATTGAGACGAAGATCTAGTTCAATTTAGAGATAGATTAAGAACGTTCCCTTAGTACTAGGTATAACTTAGCATAAGTAATAGGTACTCCATTTTGTTCACCGTCTTATTCATTTTTTGTTTTGGACTTAAGAATACAATTTATTTTTAATTTAATTACTGTTCAACGCGAATATGTATCTAAATATGCTGCCTATTTTATTAATTATAAATTAGGTCCTTATTTAGTAAAACTACTGCCAAATTTAACACATGAATAACAGTTTGCTGAAAATATACATAACGCACTGAAAACATCTTAACTCAGAATTTATTTCAACATGACATTATGTATTACTGGCGTGATGATTATAATCCATATGTTAGCATCGTATATATTTGATAGCGACTCACTGTAAATACGTACCTTTTTCTAACTGGAACATCGAAAGCAAGCTAAAGATAGTCGGAAAATATCTAATTTGAAGATCAGTCAAATACTTACATACATGTTCAACTATTTATTACCCAGACATCGTTAATTTTGTAAAAAATTCAATATAGTATTTTGCATGAACGTGATATATATACCCAATCTAGCTAAAATTATTAATTAGAGGCAAAGATAATTCATTGTAATAAAGAGGTAAAGTCTAAGAAAAAAACGCGCCCCTTACTTTGACATCCAAAACAGATGGCGCTGTACTGCGCCATATGATTTTCGGTCACGAAATTGTCAAACGTCAACTTTTGACAATCAGACTTGCCGCAAAATGTATAAAGCTGAACAGCGCCATCTAGTTACCTGTCAAAGTCGAAGCACGACATTATCTTACAATTAGATTTTACGCATTTTACTCAATCAATGTCGAAGTAACATAAATAATACGAACCCCCTTCCTTAAAATTCAACTATTGCAGCGAATATGCCACAAAATTTACGATGTCGGTTTACTACTCACAAATTTTATAATGCTGCTTTAATTCATAACTATCTAGAGACGGATCGGACAAAAGCTATTAGGTACTTGTATAATCTAGGTTTTATTATAAGCATTTTTGGCAAACCTAATAGGCACTTAGTGGGGAAAATGAAATCTATGATGTTATTAACAAATCAACGACCCACGGGCGTCACAGTTTTGCAGTGTCTAAGAAAGCTAATGAGCTTAATAACATTACCATTACCAGTGGCGGGGCAAGACCATAATTTTATGTGGGCAAGGTACATTTAGCGAGGCCCTCTGGTGGCGCAAGAAATGACGAACATTTTTACGTTGCGTCCGAGATATACTTATTTGAGGCGCGAGGCCCCTCGGACCGCCTACGGGTGGCCCACGTCGCTCACGCCTAACGCCGCTTTTGACTATTACGAGCCCTTATACACAGCGATCGGTAAACTTTTAGAAAAAAGAGCCAATTGCACTAAATCTATTACTAGATAGGTATCATGACTTTTAACGAGCAGTTTCGCCTTTTTTGTTAACTAGTAATGCCACACACAGCTCGAGAACTGTTGTTTTTCAACCCCCATCGTACGCAAACCCATTCGATTATCGATTAGGTACGTTATTGATTTGTTTTCATGCAAGTAAATTGTAGTTTATGTCAATTAAAATTTTAGACAAACAACTATATCCGATTTTGACGTTTGTTCCGACTTGAGAATCTTTCAGGATTTATTTAACTCATTTAATGACTTCCTTGGCTTATGTACATATATTACTATATTACATACCAATATACAATTTGGCTATCTTTTTACTTCTCTTTAACTAGACTAGTTATTCTTGACTTATGATTAACATTAATTACCTTGTAATTAAAAAGAAGATTTCTTAAAATATTCACATATACATAAACAATAATAATTACCTACCTTACTAATTACAATATTTTTAACAACAAATAAATGGTTATCATATGTTTTCGGACTATCAATAATTATTGATCCTTGAGTAAGGCTAGTAAATATGGGAAACATTTTTAATAAAAACACATTTAATTGGAACCCTAAATGGAAATATGAATTGGGTTAGAAACGAATCAATCGTTATAAATGGACCTTATGAGGTTATGCCAGTAAATCGGCCGAATTTATTTAACGGATAAAAGAAAGGTACCTAACGCCACTATAGATTATTTCTTTCGGAACATTAGTTACATCAAATACTTAGCATTATGAAATGCGTTTTCTCCACAAACATCCTACTATTATTATAGATCTATCTAACCGCCACCGACGCGCGACATCTCTTTACACTGAACGTTTTACATCGACAATATTCACATATGCAAAATAGAGATCACTAAGCTTACCTAATACGTACATTACGTATAAATTACTTCAGCTCTATATAGCAATCACAATAATATTTGTATGGAGGTCTATGTTGCTTTACTGTATAACAAGTAGGTAGTTTATATTATAATATAGGGCGGGTTATAACTATCACTTTTCTATACCTTAGGTATTGTGCGACAATATGCACTTGACGAGTACCCAGAAATTGTCTGTCGAAGGATTGATCTTTTAATATTAACTCTTTCAGTGCGCAGTTTTACTACAAACACTACGTAACCTCGCAGAGGTGTTTTTCGGCTATGTGGCGAAACGTATTAGTAGCGGACTGACACAATGTCTGTGTCATGCCGTGTATATGTTGGGCAATGGTGATACAAGATATTTTTATCTATATATCAATATTGCCGATACCAACATAGCGGATTGCACAATACATATTTGAGTTTTGAGTCACTCGTTTCTAACATCCATCGAGTATAGGTACTTGAGAGGTAATAAGCAAAGCAATACGAGGTTACGTATGGAGGGTAGCTAGAGCCGCCACATGTGTTTTGTTCCAAAGCATACACAAATGGAATGAAATAAAATTATAGATAGGTAATTCGGTCCATGTATGCCGGCTTTCGTAAGTCTACCCCTTGTTACAAATTCCCTATATTTGGCAACGACTGACAATAAGCTTCCGTTTAATATCCTCGGTTGCAGTTTACGTCGAGGTCTGCATTAAAAGGCAAATTATGAAAGAAAGTGTACGTACTATTCTTTTTTTCACAAACATATTTTGGGTTATTTCTACGCAGAATCACGGGGACTATAAAATAAGAAAAAAGAATAGAGTACCCAAAAATTTAGTCCGTTTTGGCACTTGGCACTTGACACACTGGATGAGGTGTGAGCGGGATTTCGCTATGCTACGTGCATAAAGTTGTCTCGTCCAAACATCGGAGCGACGTGCGAATGCATTCAGTGTGATACGCGCCTTTGTGACGCAATTTTCGTATATACATTTTATATGAACCGTCGCAAAACTGGCTCATAAATATTGTGTGAGAAACTGGGCACACTTAATACTTTTTTACAATCTTTTATTTAACTTGCAATGTATGTATGTAGGTTTGTTCAAGTCAAATCGTGCAAATGAAAATTTTGATAAATAAACTTATTTTAATCACTAATAGTCGTAATTATGAGAAGAAATAACCCAAAGTTTGTTAAATAATAAAAAATGGTACCTACACATTTTTCTGAAAACTCCCAAATATCTCGTATGTACCATGCAAGTGCTACGATTTAAATTTGTATCTTGAACCGTTCCCCATCGGAGCAGTTCATGAGTGATTGCTATTGGATGAGCGGGGAGCTCTGGCTGTCGCTGAAGTCGAGCGTGTAGTACATGTCGGTGGTGTCGAGCGCGGGCGGCGCGGGCGCGGGCGCGCGCTTGTCGTGCAGCCAGTGCGGCGCCGGCGCCGGCGCGCGCGCCAGCCGCGACAGCAGCCGCGAGTACGTCTTGTTCACGCGGCAGTGGCATGCTGTCACCTGGAATGATCATATTTTAATTAAGGTCTTGTTGGGTCGTTTATTTTGCTCAGGGCGAGAGGAACTTCTCTTACCCAAACCCAAAGATACATTGATTGAGTAAGATACGTAAAATCTAAAACAATTTCGTGCTAGGTAAACGAGATGGCGGTGTTCAGCTCCATACATTTTTCGGCAACTCTGATTATCAAAAGTTGACGTTTGACAATTCAGTGACCGAAAAACATATGGCACAGTACAGCGCCATCTGTTTTGGATGTCAAACTAAGGGGCACGTTTTTTTCTTAGACTTTACCTCTATATTACAATCAATTATCTTTGCCCAAGCGTTTCTCCTGCCCAATCTAACCTTACTGAAAATGTTTCTATTTAACAATTTTTAGTAAGCAGGTAGGTAGGTATCGAAATTGAAGTAAATATGGCAGTACAGCGCCATCTATTTCATTTCAACTATGAAACAATGATCGGTGATTTTAAATCTCTTACAAATAATTCTGAACTCTTGGATTTAACGGAATTAAACAAGGTTATAATCTTTCAGCAACGCTATCCTACGCTAGCTGAGCTTCGTTTTACGATAAGGTTTTAGTTACTATATACTTCTACTTCCTTCCATGTTTTTGAGTGGGCAAAAGGCAGCTCTTGAGTTGAGGAGGAAACTACATAAAAGATCCCCATGAATCGAAAATTCGTAGACGCGTGGCGTTATATTTTGGTCATGCGCACTGAAAGAATTAACCCCTAATATCATAGAGATCACCGGCGATGTATACGTTGTGCAGGCGGTCGTGGTACAGGCCGAGCGGCATGCACCTCGCGCCTGTAGCTGCAGGTATAATGAGTACTGACCACGACTCCCACGATGGCGATGGCGGCGCCGAGCGTGCCGGCGGCGATGTATACGTTGTGCAGGAGGTCGTGGTACAGGCCGAGCGGCATGCAACTCGCGCCTGTAGCTGCAGTTATAGTGAGTACTGACCACGACTCCCACGATGGCGATGGCGGCGCCGAGTGTGCCGGCGGCGTTGTATACGTTGTGCAGGCGGTCGTGGTACAGGCCGAGCGGCATGCACCTCGCGCCTGCAGCTGCAGGTTTAGTGAGTACTGACCACGACTCCCACGATGGCGATGGCGGCGCCTAGCGTGCCGGCGGCGATGTATACGTTGTGCAGGCGGTCGTGGTACAGGCCGAGCGGCATGCACCTCGCGCCTGTAGCTGCAGGTTTAGTGAGTACTGACCACGACTCCCACGATGGCGATGGCGGCGCCTAGCGTGCCGGCGGCGATGTATACGTTGTGCAGGCGGTCGTGGTACAGGCCGAGCGGCATGCACCTCGCGCCTGTAGCTGCAGGTTTAGTGAGTACTGACCACGACTCCCACGATGGCGATGGCGGCGCCTAGCGTGCCGGCGGCGATGTATACGTTGTGCAGGCGGTCGTGGTACAGGCCGAGCGGCATGCGCACCTCGCGCACCGCGCCACCGCCGTCGCTGCGGGACTCCGAGCTGATAACCTCGCCGCGGACCACTGATTCCAGGATGAAGTCCTCTGAAAATTATATAAGATCACCAACTCAGCCTAAATATATCCAATTCTGTCGTGTAACCTCCCCCTGCAATCACCACAAGGAAACGTCTGTTGCTAGTGCTACCGTCATGCAAGTTTCCTGTGATCTTTTACCAAACGCAGCGATTGTAACCAGAGTGTAATGCTTAAATTGCACGTCACGTTTAAAACTTATATTTTAAACCTATTCAATATCAGGGTTGGTCCCATAGTAAAAGTTGCTCAGTATGATCTATTCACTCCGTAAATTATTGCAGGTGACTAAATAAACATTCTGTATATGTATTATTTAAAAAAATCCTTTTCGATTTGAAATTGAAAATTGCTAATAATCACTAAATGTGCATAGTTTGCAATTTTTAAGCTACTTAGTTCGAAGTTGTTGTTATTATCCCAAAAAAAATCTTATTATATTTCCATTTTTATATAAAATTATAAGTACCTAGCACATCATTTTGCTGAGAACATTCCTAAGAATATTCTTGAGTGTAAAGATATTTTTTCTCTACGTATTAAGTTTAAAATATTGTTTCGAGGCCAGGTAATATCAATAAAACCTACAAACGAAATTTATTAGAGCAAAAAAAAAACATTTCCTCCAATAAATGCACAAAGAAGGTGCCGAGAACATTCCCGAAACATTATCGGGAATTTCTTGAGAGTGAAGAGAAAGTTGCCCATGATTTTTAATGGGATGAACTCGCCCGTAGGGTCCGAAAACAATGTCCGACATCAGAAAAAACTCTATGGGAGAGACTGTAATATGAGTGAAAATCCACAAGCCAAGATACGCTACTACACAAACTTGTAGAAATAATATCAAGATTACTCTGTAGTGGAAAAGCGTCGAGGATTTTTCGATGAGAAACTGTGGAAAAAGCTTCATATATATTACGTTTTTAATACATTCTGATTAATAAATTGCTTAACGCTTTATTATTCGGATTGTTGGTATCTCCTGCAAAGTAGTATTTTCGTAAAAAAATCATTAAAATGTTGATTATTTCCATATTCTGTTTTTGGTCTTAAACTTTTTGACGGTAGTGTATGTACTTTCTTTTCTCAGAAATTTCCGTTTCGGAGAACGTTCCCGAGATCTTTCTCGCTATGTACTCTCGTTCGCGAATGTTCTCAAGAAATCTCTACTACCCACTAGACTATAGATAGATGAATGTGCGCATAAGGCGACGTACTACTCGATAAGTTTTAGCAAAATATGCCAATATGGTTGAGGCATGTAATTATCTAACTAATACCTTCGCATAGTTTGCCGGTATATCCTGGTCGACAGGAGCAGTAGAAGGAGTCAATGCCGCTCCAGCAGGTGCCGCCGTGCGCGCACGGATTATTGTCGCACGCCTGTAACACCAACATAATCATTATTAACCTATAATCATACGCATGTCTTAAGACGTCATAGTAGGCTAGTCAATCCGCCTACCTATGAAATGGTACAGTGGAAAGTTCTGATAGATTCAGGTAAATGGTGATTGATTATAGGGTCTACCCTGACCTAGGCCGGGTCGTTTTGGCAGCCAGGTGGCACTTATCACTGACATAGCTGATTAGAATATTAAAATAACAGTTGCTTTTGTGTCTCAGTAACGCTGCTAGTGAGCACAGGTCTAGCTGCCAGGTGTGCTTCATACCAATTTAACAGGGAGACTCATCTCGTCACCAACGTAGCCGTAGGGGCACTCGCAGGAGTAGCTGGTTCCGCGATCCGCACGGTAGCACTGCGCAGAGCACGGTTTGGTAAGCACAGGTCTGCCTGCAAGGATTGTTACCGATTTGACAGGCAGGTGGCACTCGTCGCCGACGTAGCCGTGAGGGCACTCGCAAGTGTAGCTATTGCCGCGGTCCACGCAGTAGCGCTGCTCAGAGCACGGGTTTGGCGAGCACAAATCGACCTGAAATGTTAAATAAGGTATATTTTAGATACTGGTAAATAAGGTATATTTTAGAATAAGCTACCAAAATTGGAATTATCTATTCCAATCAAGTGTAAACATATTCTCTTAATTTATAAGTGATATGTTGTTTTTCGAGGCGAAGCGCTATTTCTTTGTGGATTTATTCATTAGCGTCAAAAGAAACCATTTGACTCGACAAACCGACACATCTAAATGCACATCGCCCATCACCATCTTTTCACAGAAGCCGACATGTGGTAGCCATAAGGTTATTAACGGCATCTGTGACTCACTTATATCAAATATATGTAATAATTAGGTTATTCTAGTGCACAAACAAGTTAAAAAGTAAATCGCAATATGTTCTTTTCCCACTATTTTCCAGTAGATAAGTACCGTATACCGTATCTTATGCTGGCAGTTGTTGAAGGTCCACGTCCAGGTCTCGCCAGCGTCGGATTTAGGGGAGGGCAACCGGGGCTACTGCCCCGGGCCTCCACAAAAGAGGGGCCCCCCACAATAGAGAATTCGGTAAATTTACCATTTTATTTGGAAAAATGTTGGGGCCAGGGGGCCTCCACTCCTTTATTGCCCGAGGCCTCCAGACCTCTAAATCCGGCATTGGGTCTCGCAATACTCGCACTCGTTATAGAGCGGTACCCGTGTACCCAGTACGCAGGTGTTGCCGGTGCAGCCGCTGCCGCAAACACACATGAAGCCCCCGTCGCGGTCGGTGCAGGTGTCACCCGTGTACCTAGTACCGTGAGCAGGTGTGAGTGTTGCCGGTGAAGCCGCGGTCGCAAGCGCACGCGAAGTTCCCGACGCGGTCGGTGCGGGTACTGCCGTTCGCGCACGGATACTCGCACTCATACATCAGCACCCGTGTACCCAGTACAGTACCTTGAGTTGGCAGGTGTTTCCGGTGAAACCGCGGCCGCAGGCGCACGCGAAGCCACCGACGCGGTCGGTGCAGGTGCCGCCGTTCGCGCACGGCGACGACTCGCACTCGTTGTATTCCATCTCACAGTGCTCACCAGTGTACCCTGTTTAAAAGCAAAGGCTGCAATTTACGATAAACTATCCATGCCTGAAAACGAACAACCCTGTGTACTTTACATTTATGTATAAATTGGCTGCCTATGATAATAATTATGGTATAATCAAATATGCAATGTATCGGTGAGTAGGTTTGTAATTTGACTTTTTGCTGGTAAGTTCTAGGTATCTAACTTTCATCGAAGTTTACAGTTTAACGAAACCTTTAATTTGTGAAACGGGAAAACGTATTCAAGTAACCGAAAACCTTTCAACAAACTCACTCATAATGTTATTTATTGACCTAAATTAGCAACATTAAAGTAAAATATGTTAATCTAAAACACAAACGACATAAATGCAAAGCAAAAGAAATTTCTCATTCCGGCAAACAAGCCACAAAGGGCCCCTTAACACGCCTATGGAAATAAAGATTACGCAATGACATTCGACGCGGGGCTGCGCCAAACATCTCAGTCGTAAGTCGTTTTTCAAGGCTCGGTTTTGCATGAAACTCTCATATAATAAATACATAAAATAAATTGAGCAGAAGAATATCATCGCGAATTCAGATTAGGAATAATGCCGTATTAGGGTAAGTGCTACTCGGATCTTTAATATAGTTATCTACATAATGTCCTCTTTAGCTTATGAAAAAAATCAGCGCTTACAGCTTATTACCCAAGACAGTGAAGATAAAAAATCGATGGATGCATGTTGGCTCCTAAAATGTGCAACTTTTATTAAAAGTCTTTTAAACCGAAGATCGCGGGTTCGAACCCGGCTCTTAGCAATGAATTTAATGGCACTTGATATTGATCAATCACTTTTCGGTGAAGGAAAATATCGTGAGGAAACCAGATTAAACCCAATAAGGCCTAGTTTCCCCTCTAGGTTGGAAGATCAGATGGAAACCGATTTCGTAAAAACCAGTGCTTGTGCCATTTCGGAGCGGACCTCAAGTTTCCCAAGTGAACCACGACAAAATTCCGGGGCAATGCTAGAAAAGATAACGATTAGTCACAATGAATAATCCACTCCACCCCCCATATCGTCTCGGAATTGAGGCTCATTTACACGGCGCGCGAACTCGCATGCAATTGTAGTTACAATGCGGACTTAATAGGTCACATCCAGTTCAGTCGACAAATACGGCAATGTAATCAAACTCGTATGCGAGTTCTCGCACCGTCTGCATGAACCCTTATGAAGCACTTACAAAGACTTGCGGTTGCCAACGCCACAAGTAGAAGCTCTTATACTTGAAAAATACTACGCCGTGAACCAATCAGTTGCTCTGCTAACTTTTAACGCTATTATGGCCCATTTGTACCTATAAAGCGGAATGTCGGGTGACATTTGTCATTTACATGAGTATAGGAGGCGAATTTTAATTGTAATAACCGGTTATTAATTTGATCTGGATTTATTTTCATTTCTTCAACCAGAAACGTCACTTTTGACGCTAACAGATCATATCCAGTACCAAATACAGTTCAAGTTCATTACCTGTTATTACAATCAGAATACGCCTTTTGATCATAAACATAGTCGCAACTGAATTGAGCGGATAATCAGACTCGAGGTCACCACACAACAGTGCTCCCTTATTAATTTAGTTTACACTAGTTAATACGAAATTAGCGAGTGAGTGCTATTGTGTGGTAATGGTAACCTCGAGTATGCTTATTATAGTTTCATACATTTCGGTTGATCAAGAGGCCGATTCTGATTTAACTATTTGTTTTGATCTTGTTGTGGTACTACTTTGACGATCAGTCACGCTGATTGGTGCGCGCGAAATCGACTGCGTCTGAAGAGTCGTATCATTAGGCATCTCGCTCGTACTTATTGTCGCGCGAGAGATGCACTACTAGTCGTACCAGGGTCGTATAATTACAAAATCAAAACTTTAACAAATCGTCTAATCAGTATCAAACTCCATATGCCGATTATGTTATCAAGTTTTTAACTTGTTCATTATGAAAATAGTTATTTACGATACAAGTGCGAAAAATAGGAAATTAGTAACGAGTGGCGATAATTTAAATCGACACGAGCTGCGAATTACCTATTCGCACATGTATCGTACAACGTTTTACAGTACATATGACCCTTTAAATTTTAGACATAGTTACATAATGTGCTAATTTACGCACTAGTGCGGAAAAGTAGCACCATATGTACTGTAAATAAATATTTCATCACACTTGCTCGTAAACGGTGTTATTGTATGCCAGCATATTGATATGCCCACGGGCGGTAATAGATTTATTTTATTTCATTATGCCCATGGGGATATATTTTAATGATGTCACTAATTCATATGAACCAAGTAGAGTTTTACTTTTAAAATATTGACGTTTATAATTTTTTTTAAATATTTAATTTGGTTAATTTAACAGCCGTTAAAATATTTTTTACACAAGACTTAAATCGACCGGGATATAAACGAGGTTATCGATTTAAGTCTAGTGAAACTAACCGTGAATTATTCAAAACTGTTATTTTTTACATAATTTTCAACCGTGGCTGAATGCCGGATGGATCTGTGTCTTCGATGCCTATGGCGGACGAATGTTTGAAATGTCACCGTATTTAAGAATTATTTCGCTTAAAAGAGCATACCTGTGTTATCATGTAGCGGCCCTTCCACGAAATGTTTACAGTATTTTTTTTTATTAAGAGCCCTTATAACAAATATTATTTCTTGTAAGTTTCAGCTTCCTATCTCTGTTATTTTCTGAGATATGATTTTTTAAAACATTTTATAAATAATAAAAAATATCCCACAATGGCTAATGCGATTTACGTAAACTTTTGGTACGGTAACCTCTATATAGATACTGATATATTCTTTAAATAATATTTTATTTTTATTTAATAAATCATGGATAAATGTAGGAATTCAAACTTAATTTTTTTTTTTGCTTTCTAGAAGAGTGACACCAACAATTCTTCGTTACGTTATTGCTTATATAATGGTCTACAATATATATTATTTCAAAATAATCCAGTTTGTACTTCATACTAGAAAATAGAAAAATAAACATATATACTTATACCAGATAATTTAGTCGCAAAAGAGATTTTGCACATTTATTGCATTTTGATTATCTATACAGAGATTACGGTACCAAAATTTTACGCAAATCGCATTAGCCAGTGTGGGATTTTTTTTTAATTATTTATAAAAAGTTTTAAAAATTATATCTTAGAAAATAACACAGATAGGAAACTGAAACTTACAGGAAATAATACTTGTCATGAGGGCTCTTAATAAAAAAAATACTGTAAGCATTTCGTGGAAGGGCCGCTTTTCCATGAAAACACGGCTACGCTCTTTAGTTTTTTACTCACAAGCGGGCTGAATTAACACTTATTCGTAAATTCTTACACAATGTACTATTAAGAAAGCGAAACCTGGAACAAAGCGAAATTTCAATGCGAAAATTTGTGTGAATCATGTTAAAGTGTAATACTATTACTTATTCAACTACCTATTATTGTGCACAAAGAAGGAATAAATTGCTGACCTGACTGACAGATAGGACTGTCTGATAGGAGTTTCTTTTTAATTAGGATAGCGTCTAAAACTTCAGCGTTAGATACGAGTGAAGTCCATGAGATACGACGGAGATTTCCGTTCTACTTTACGATAGCGTAATTAAAAGCAACTTAAGCGGAAGGGTTCTACCAAAGTGATAAAAATAAATCTCTACAGTTTAATGAACCAAACCTTTTTTTAATCTATTTGGACGATACTGAACCAACAGCTGAATGAATATGAATATTGAAATATTGGTTGTTCTTTATTTATTACTATGTGATCTGATCTTAGATGAGTTTTGTCCGAGGGAGTATCTAAAATATGCATCTCAATGAAACAAGTTTCGGTTGCTTTCTTCTGAAAGACAATATTGCCCTGGGGATTGTATGTTTGCCCCGGCACTATGTACCTATATTCTCTCTTCCATTCGGGAAAACAAGTCCCTTGATTAATTCACCCCGATATATTTCAAGCATAGGCCATAAAGCATTCGGTTTCTTAAGACCCTTAATGAAATTAGGTAAACGAGTATTGATGCGATAAAACGTCAAAAAATGATTTGCCCGTTTTTGAAGAAAATATTTTGTTCTCGTGATTACGGCTCCACGTGCCGTTTCGTGAAAAATGTTCGATGAAAGGAAACAAATTTTCATAAAACTTGATTTGATTGATTAATTCTTTTCTCGATCCATTAGTGTGACGTTTTTTAATAAACGTTGGTTTAAAAAAATATATGACAGACAATTTCCTTAAAAGTATTATGTAGGCGAACGCATCAATTAGTTTTATCACATTTTTTAACTACATCATTTTAGGCACAATATATGCATTAGTTGGAAATACTACACGTAAGTAAATTATTGTGTTAAATTCGCTAAACTTTCCGTACATATGTTGTAGGTACCCATTTTTGTCTTAATATTTAAAGTTCGCGTTATACATTAATGTTTCCGTCGTACGTGCTGAGCGTGCTTTCTTGTAAACGTCAAAGGGACAATTTTATGAAGTATATAGGTATTCAGCGGCGGTATCATGGTCGCATTTTTATCACTTTTCATGTCATGCGTCACTTTCGCACTTACATACTTGTTAGAACGTGACAGGCATAATGACATGATAAAACACCGACCATCTTAGCCCTACAGTTATTATATTATGCTACGAGCCCCGATGCGTATGTTCTCGTCTAGTCAGACCATTTTTAGAGATTCTTCCGTTTGTACAAAAATAATGTTTTATTTTAAAAATCACTGTTGTTTAATACTAATAAAAATGTAGTTTAAATTTATATGGAAATATTCTACAATAACTAAACCCAAATGACGGGCGGTCTGGCCTAGTGGGTGATCCTGCCTGTGAAGCCGATGGTCGAGTGGTAAGGCCATTTATTTGTGTGATGAACACAAATAATTGTTCCTGACTCATGGGTGTTTTCTATGTGTTTAAGTATTTATAAATATGTACTTATAGGTATATTATATTATCGTTGTCTAAGTACCCACAACACAAGCCTTAAAGAGCTTACTGTGGGACTTAGTCAATATGTGTAATATGGACATATAATATTTATTTATTTGAATAAGAAATACTATTTCTACTGAAATAAAATAAAAAATGCGATTTTTTATTTTTTCTCGGGTAGGAATATAACGATGTAGAAAGGGCTATTACTAAGGAAAGCAACACGGCTCTGGCAATATACTGTTAATTTTGCTTCGAGCTCATGCATGTAGAAGTGATGTAGGAGAGGACAACGTGATTTGGACAACGTTTTTTATTAAGTAAATATTTTCTACAATAAATTAAGTATCATGCAACTTTATTATACGATCAAAATAAACTAGATTAAAATATGGTATTATGGTTCCTATTACTGAGTCTTTTGATCTACCTACATGTGTAAAACTTACATATAAGAATAAACCAAATATTTGGGTATAACTAGACGAACTGCATCGGGGCTCGTATGGGAATTATGCAGTTTTAGAGAGAAGCGAATTGCACTTATAATAAATAAATGGAATTACCTACCTATACACATGTTGAAAATAAGATCTATGGTCTATGTGATAGAAAAGGTCTTTGTTCAAAAAAATAATGAGGTCGTTCTCCAGCAAGCGTGGCAAGGCGGTTAGGCATCACATCAAGTGACGACCGAGACCGCACGGACGGACAGGAGCGGGCAACCTTCCAAGTTCCAACTGATCTTCAAATAAATCACTCCCACAATTTCGCTCGCCCGATATTCGCAAACACGATTAACCATTATTAAATCGACTAACTTCAAAACGATTTATTACATTAACGACCCCTAAAACACAAACACAAGCGCGTGATAGAGATAAGGTCAATAGACATTAAATTAAGTATTATTCGTATTGTGTGAGAATTAGTGATCGGTTAGCGGTAATACATTTGCATACGTATGAATTTATTGTAGTAAATTCTCAGACGGGGTAAAAATGAAGAACCTACGTATAAGCAGTTAGGTGCATGGATCATATTTAGATTTTTGCACCTCATAGATTTAAATTTAGATATGTACCCAGACTTTATTATTTATTTATTGTGTACATAAACAATTTCAGCTAAAATATAGTAGGTAGCTAAATGTAAAGCCTAACAAGATTTCATTTGGCCTTCGCCATATTGCGGATTTTCAGTCGTACTCGTATTTTGTAAAGAAGCTCTTTATTTTTCAAAAACTCTTTATTCCCAAAGATGCAAGAAAAATATTCTAAAACAATAAAATATTGACATCAAACAACGACGAAGGAAATATTGCGCAGCATTTCAATTAACAATATTTTGAAATTGGTAGTTGACAAAACCGGTACTGACGTTTTATTTGACTACCTATACATATTATTGCCACATTGAAACTGTTTAAAGCAACACTATTTTTCCCTCTAGCACGTAATAGAGCAGTGCACTAGGTTTTACAAATTTACCTACGGTTTCTATAATCTTAAAAATACTCATAATGACCATAGCCACAAAAGTTCACGGCGACTTTATCAATGAATTCAGTTATAATTTCTCCATGTAATTTTGCAGATCACTGTACATATGTATTTCAGAAGTTTGCTCAGTCTTTTTATATTATATACCTACTAAAACGCGTTTTCTAAAATGTACACAACTACATACAAGACGGGCTTTACTTTACACAATTAGTCGCTAGTCTATTGAACTTAAGTAGTTTGTTTACAGTCAGATCAACGTCTAAGTACTTAGTTTATTTGATCACGTTTTCCCGACATGTCATCACTCTCCTACCTTTTATAAAAAAAGCATACAAGTATAATGGTACACAGGAGAAAGTCAACAACGACAGGTGCATTTGAATGCCGGCGTGACTGATTATTCCAGACTTTTATTTATATATGTGTACTTTACGAAGCAACTGGGAAAGCGCTATAAAAAAGAGGAAACGTCTCGACTAACTCGTGCCTCTCAATATTGATGTGTGTACCTACATCTGCTCTATGCAAATATCGCTGACGCTGTTTGCGCAAGCGAAACCAGTATGAAAGAAAACGCACTGTTAAATAATTACCTGGCAAGCAAAAACATCGGTACTCATGCCCCTCAGCGTCGATGTCTGTCTGTTCTATGCAGATGCCGTTGACGCAGGGCTTGTCGGCGCAGGCGCCGCCCACCGTGGGTAGCTCGCAGTGCGCACCCGTCCAGCCGTCCGCGCATGCGCAGTGGAACGTCGTCGACCCGTTCATCGCCAGACTCATGCACGACCCTCCGTTCAGACAAGGCTCCGAGTAGCACGGATCCTTTTCGCACTTTCTACCCGTAAAACCTACGTAAAAAGGAAACGTTTAGAGCTAATGCATAAAACATTCCCCACGCTGAGGCAAAGGCATGAATGTTTGTGAATGCTTCCCTTAATTTACCTTCCCTTCATCTCACCTTTGAGAATCATTGAAGCTTTATTTCTTTAGGTGCAATTATATGAGTATTTATTGGCACACACAGAAATACGAGTAAACGGTAGTCGCAGACACTTTGGCCGATATCTGTTTGTTATTAAAATACCTAAATCATAAGCTATATATAAATATTTATGAATACAGACTAGCGCTATAAATTGTGGCGATAATATTGGAACGTTAGGCCTGTCGATATCTTTTAGGATTAATGGTTTAGCGAGCATTGGAAGTCCGTCCAGCGTGACAGTTGTGTGTAATGGCGCGCTAAATCGACATCAAGCCTCGACATCAATCGTAAGTATATATTAGTTCCAATAACAACCGATAGTCGTTGAACTTATTATTAAAATGTGGTTGTAAGCATCAAAGTAAAACTTTTACATAACAGAACTTAGTATAATTTATATCATATAATATTGCAACCATTTAATGTGGTAAATCTATTATACCTACGAGATATTTACTCAAAGGTAAGTCTCTTAACAACTGTGTCAACGCATACTAAAATTCAAGTTCGAATACTATTTTGCATCGATTTAACCGAGTTTACTGTATCTGCATAAAAAAATTGATATTCCAAGTTAATCGATGCAAATTTAAACTACTTAGACCTACCTAATCCGTTAATAGATTAACACTTATGTATGCATTAGGTACTCTCTCTGTTTTATCACTACTTATATCAGGACGTACGGGATAATCTCATGAAGTTCTTTATCAGACTGAAAAATAAATATTGTTAGCACAAAATCCGCTATACTACTCAAAATAAATCTTCCTGCAAGCTGCCTAGTTGAGTAAAAGCGTCGTGTAAACAAGATATATGTGGGGCATGGTACGGAAAAAGTGTATTAAGAGCGCACCACTGTACTAACAAAGATAGTAGCTTAAGCTCTTGACAAACTTTACTCATCCATTCCAGCTACGAAAATAAATATAGGCGATGCCCATGTCAGGTCCAGTAATATTCAGCTAGTCAATATGAATATTTTATTCAAATAACTTATTCAATCCAATTCGCTGAATGATTACATAATAACATGCTCCGTATTCAGGGCAGCAGATTGCGTCACAGCGATGCTTAATTGACTGCGTAGCAAAAAATATTCCTCAGTCGAATTTAATACAATGAATAAATTTTCGCCATCACACCAATGAATATAATAGAAATACATTATTTCAACTGGGATTCTTTTCCTGGGCCTAAACATAAAACATAAACTGTTACCTCCAACATAAATTAGAATGAAGTTGTCCGAAAAATAAATGGCTCGAGGAAAATGGTAAAATCCAGGCAATAATTCATGAAGGAAACATGGTCTCGGTATGTTAGATATTTTCAGTTTCACGCTATGACGTCATGGGTTCACGCAATATCTGTATATGATTACAAAGGCGTGTAAATCCGTTCATTTAGAGTGTTTTATGACACGGACCAGCTTAGTAAAGGTCACCGAAATGAATGGAATGTTTTTACCATATTTTGACGTACCTAAACATCTATATATCCAATGAGTTTATTCTACCTATTTACGACAAAACATTAAGTTCATTAAGGATTCAACAACTAAGTAATTAGTAGGTATTAAGTTACATCTCACTCGCTAACGAGATAGGTATCATTACAATTTGTATAATATTCCTTACCGTAGGGACAAAGGCAGTGGTAGTTCGCCCCGTTGAGAGGCTGCGTGAGGTCGACACATATGCCATTATTCAGGCAGGGTGATGGATTGCAGACGTCGCGCTCCTCGCAGTGCGGGCCCAGCTGGCCGGCGCAGCACTGGCACTCGTAGCCTTCCTACAAGCACATCAATAACGCTGTCGGCTTCTATTACCACTAATGACACGTCACAGGCCAGTTGAGGTCAAACACATAAAAGCCTTTTTCTACCGACTACACAATACTACACATATCATACCACTTTTTAAAAGATAACATCTCACGTTTTACTTGGTAATTTATTTACAAAGCTAACACTTCAATGTTTTATTACTTATTAGACTTAATATATTTAGTTTAATAAGGAAAATAATTCATAATTCGTTTTATTGCGTATTCATGTGATACAGTATCAGGTCTTATAAATAGCATCTTACAGCTAGTTGTGTTCACATGAACCCTGCTAGGGTATATAGCAATAGCGCTAATCACGACACATTATTGTTAAGTATGCCCCTTGCAAGGTTTTATGCAAAAACAAAGCTAGCAAATACGTAAAACCAATTCATTTTCGACATTATTTTGAGACGCCAAATTGAAATCGTATAATAGGCCCTTTCTTATTCAAATCCCAAGGGAATACCGTCACAAACCGCGCATAAAGCTCTATACGGACCCTCTTTGACCAGCGTATACCTACTCGAGAAAACTTTTATTCGTGAAATATCACATTGAGGAGGTAGTAGGTAGGTAAGTAAGGATACATCCTGTTAGATAATGTTTGTTTTAAAGAACTTTGAAATCTGAATTGTCACGCGTTTCTGATGGAATTGATTATATAGTATTATCATTTCTATTTTGCTTACTAGCGCGTTAATAACACTCCAGATGTATATTTACCACTAACGACGATTTAGTCACAGATATCAGGGTTCGAACGCGTAATTAGCTTAGTTCAGACTTTTCCTACTTTCAGCGGTCACAGACTTACGAACATCGCTGTCGGCACTATCTACAAGTATCTACACTTACGGCCGAATATAGGTCATTATAAGATTTATAAGACCGTACCGTTGAGATATTAAATTGTTAAGTTTGAATAGGTACGTGCAAACACTTAGGTACAGTCAAGGTATTAAATATTGATACGGACAAAGTGACAAAAATATGTACACACTACCTTAATATATATGCAATAAGGTCGTGTATACATATTTTTGGCACTTTGTCCGTATCGATATTTAATACCTTGACTGTACCTACTCAAATCAACAAAATGAATGAGATGATAAAATATTCAGGAGTTCAACAAAATGGCTTTTGGACAACAATCTACAATGGAGTCCTCATATAAGAACGCTAGCAAACAAATTAAGTTCGGCCGCTTACTCCGTTAGGAAAATCAGGCAATTGACCACTGTTGAGACAGCTGGCCTTGTCTATTATAGTTATTTTCATAGTGTTATGTCATATGGTATTCTGGTTTGGGACAAAGCAGCTGACATACAAACTATATTTGTCTTACAAAAGAGAGCCATTCGTTCTATATATAACTTAAGAGCACATGAATCATTAAGAGAACTTTTTAAAGAAATTAATATTTTAACTGTAACTTCCCAATACATCTATGATTGTATTATTTATGTTGTTAAGAACCTAGACTCCTTCACTAAGAATTTAGATGTCCATAACTAGGTATAACACTAGAAATAAAAATAAGCTTTCTATCAGAAAGTTTCGTGTCCGCAAAGTACAAAAGTCATTCGTTGGGCAATGCATTCATTTTTATAACAAGTTACCTGACGATGTTTTAAGATTACCCTTGCCAGCTCTTAAGAATTACTTAAAGAAGTCATTGATGTTGAAGGCTTATTACAGAGTCGAGGACTACTTGACAGACAAACCAAACCAGAGGTGCAAACCAGAAACAAAACAAGAAGCAAATAAAATCATTGTACTATGTGTATATGTAAAATCATTGTATACTCGTAGGTGACACAGCTCAGGTAAGAAAGCACATCAAATATTTTTTGTAGGTATAGCAATCTGTCAGACTTATATAATGTATATTCTCATTTCTTTATTAATTTCATTTTCTTTTTCTTTTGTAAGAATTCGATATGTTTTCTGAAAGAACTACGTATTTGTATGATTTTATATGACATACATATATATTTTTATCAATTTTCTATAAAGAAAAGTAGCTACTGTATGTAATTGCATGATTTCTATATAATCTAAATTGTATTTTATTTTTCTTATTTAATGTATGTTAATTATAAGATCAATTATATTTACACATGAAAAAAATAGTGATGGATACCAATATTTTGCCGGCGCTAACATATGGCTGCCAAACCTGGAGCTACTCGGTAAAAACGAAAGCCAGAATAACCACTACCCAACGCGCGATGGAACGGAGCATGCTAAAGCTAAGGAAAATACATAAAGTCAGAAGTGAACGCATAAGAAAAAAAAACGAAATTAACAGATGCACTAAAATATGCGCTTCAAATAAAATGGCGATGGGCCGACCACGTAGCGAGATACACGGATAAAAGATGGACAAAAGAAGTGACTCTATGGAAAGGCCCCGACGTAAAAAGAAAATCAGGACGACCACGAAAGCGATGGAGCGACGACATAGTAGCCACGGCCGGTCAAAGATGGCTAAATAAGGCAAAGGACAGAGACGAATGGAACAAATTGGAGGAGGCCTTTACCCAATAAAGTGGGGTTCCTATCAACTTTTAGTTTGAAAAAAAAATTTACAACAGAAAGTATAATAAATTATAAATTATTAATATAATGCGTTTATTACCGTTAAGTTATGGAACGAGATCCCGGTGTCCATGAGGCAATCCCAATTTGTAGCATCACTCAAAGAGAGGCTTAAACAATTGTGGCTTTCCGATACTTTGGTTACGACTTCCTAGTTCCATTGAGTACTTCTACTTTTTTAATTTCCTTTACTTTTCTGGTTCGAATTCATATCTATTTATATTTAATATTGAATATTTATTTATTTTTAAATATGTTATATTTATATATGTATGCATTAGTTTATAGTTATTTTTCTATGTATGTATATTTGTATCAATGTGTATTCAAAACGTGTGTTTCTTTAATTTCAGTGATTGTACACTTTTGTTTGTGTTTGTCATTCATTCATCGTTACTTCTGTTCGACTCATTTCCTCAAAGGTTAACTGGAAGAGATCCCATACAGGGATAAGTTCGCCTTTATTGTATTTAATTTACTCTTTAACTGTGTTTTTCGGGTTTTTATTGCTATATACAATAAAGTATATACATACATACATTCATATAATCACCGGACAATCTTACACTAATAGACCTTGAATAGACCTAGCCCCGTATAGGTAAAAAACTTAAGTAAGTCACCTGTTGTATGTAGTTGTGACGTGTTCGAATAGACATTTGTTTTGTTTGTGTGTGTCTTTTAAACATGTATTGTCTATTCGAACACGTCACAACTACATAAAACAGGTGACTTACTTAAGTTTTTTACCTATAGCCAAGATTCACGGGCTATAAATAAATAAAAATAAAATAAAATAAAATAAAATAAAAATCATTTATTTCAGACCTTGGTCCATACAGTGTTAGTTTGACTTACTCTAAAAAATTATATTAAATGCAATGTACCTATCCAATAAGATTAATAAGGCTAAGTATGTAAGGGAGAGTTGGTTATATTGTACGAATGTTTACTGAAACACAAGTATATTTTCTCCAATATGCTTGGAAATGTTTACCTTAGTGTGCCTTAGTGTAGCAAAAATAGTACAGGAAGTTATTCATTACGGTCAAACTCAAATTAAAATAATTCAAACCATTATTGCCCTATCTTAGCGGACGAGATGTTATTACTATTGTTATTTACTTTTTTTAAACATGGATCCACTAAGAAAATCGTAAACAGCCGATTAATATAGCCGTGGGTTGCGTCTACACGACCCGTCAGCATCATTTCAAGCTATATGATAGAGTGAGATAGTAAGATAAACGACCTTACATGTCTCGTTCTTACAAGTCGTCAGTCGTGTATGATCGTGTGAATACTGTTTAATAAAATCAAAGACTAGATAACTTTTATATTTTTGTAAGGATCTCATGCGTGCATATACAGCTTTTATTGCACAATTATATTGAATGAACGAATATTGAATGGTACTGAATGGCAGAATAAGTTAATTAAGTTGTGCCTTTAACTTTTTTTAGGGTTCCGTACCTCGAAAGGTAAATACGGAACCCTTATAGGATCACTTTGTTGTCCGTCCGTCCGTCTGTCAAGAACCTTTTTCTCAGGCACGCGTGGAGGTATCAAGCTAGAATTTATATTAAATACTCAGGTCTACTGTCCCTTGGAGCTGTGAAAAAATCAAACTTCTAAGCCAACGCAATCAAAAGATACAGCCGTTTATGCCGCAAATTTTCGACACTCGCAATGGAATCAGAACCTACAGGGTACTTCCCGTGAACTTATAGCACAGATAAAGGAAAAATTACCAAAACCGTAAATTTTTAGTTACATCATATAATAATATATACCTACAGGTTTGTACGGAACCCTCGGTGCGCGAGTCCGACTCGCACTTGGCCGGTTTTTAATAATTAAAGAGGGAATTGCTTTTTAAAGTTTTTGATGTGAAGGTTGAATTTGACTGATTTGAGTGCTGATACTTAAATTATGATTATTTTACCTTATTTCCTTGCATGTTTGAAGAAAATAACTATACATGCCTCGGCAGAAACAGCAATTCGTGGATTCGTGGATTCGTCTCATTGTCGGACTCCGCTTCGCGTCGACGCGTATGTTTGACTATGCATTTAAAAGTTCAGTATCTTGGCTTCATTCAGTACTTATGAGGATAAGCATTATGGGATTCAATGTGTTTTTTCGGAAGGACATCATCTGTACGATTTAGCCGACAAGTTGGTGAAATCGCACCATCAACATTAAAGTATATCAGTTAAACACACTCCCTGTTCACTACTTATTTAATGTAGGTTTAAATGTGAAATATTTAGTGCCCGATACCGAAATCATACTAATACAATTAAAAAATACTTGGTCGTTTAAGTCGTAGGTACCTATGCCTGTAACCCACAGCACGATTTAAATGACTAGGTTTATTGAGATAATCAATATCAAAATAGAAGCATAAAACTTAAACAATTTTTGAAATCCACGTAACCAGGCCGTTTTTATTTGCAGTTAAATACTTTTTACTGCGTATTTTTAAATTACCCAGATCATACTTTGATAACAAACCTGCAAAGAAAATTAAACCAAGATTCAAGACCGACAAAAATCATATTTTCTCACTCCTTCTTTCGTTTTTAGCCGTATGCCATTTCTAGTCAGATTACTGGATGTGTAGACAAGATGCCAATCGTTCACGCTCCGTAGCGTAGCTATCTGTCTCTATCACTCTTCCATATTAGTGCGACAGAGACAGTTGCGTTTCGTTCGCTACGGAGCGTTAACGATTGGCATCATCTTGTCTGCCTATGCACCCTGAGGATAATACTATTATAGCATTGTATAATGTTTAGTGCCCAACGTGTAAATGAACTGGTTCGTTTTATGGGAATATATCTAGATGGGGTACGATTTAACTGGCGGTACCATATAACCGACTCTCCCCTATGAGACTAGATTGACGTGCCCTTACAGGATCGGGATTACTTGCAATATTTGAGAAATAGAGATGTTTTAAGTTGAGTTTTGAAAATCGTGCCGTGAGTTTGGCAGCTTTTAGCAGGGATTTGTCTTATTACTTTACATATAAAGTACAATCCATTAATATTTGCCCGCAATACGCTCAATAAGACTTATGTTGGGTAAGAGATAAATACATATACATAAATAAATAGGAACATAAATCAACATTATGATACAAACACACAAATAAATGCCCTTACCGGGATTCGAACCCAGAATCTCCAGCTTTGTATGGACTATTAACATTACCGACTAGGCTAGGGTGCCGTTAAATGTTACGTCAAACGTTAGTTTGGTATGCAACAGAATGCAAATGACAACGTACGAGTCCTCGTGACCTTTGTCATGTAGCGTGCTAAAACTCCTTATTATTCAATGGTCGCATAGTTAAATACTCGTGACCTCGTATATATATATATATATATGTACTTAATTTTCAGCTAAAGTCTTTATGGGTGTTAGTAACGGGGTATTAAGGGGTAAGTGTATGCCTGCCATTATTACCTCGAAAAGTAATTGGGTGTTAACTAATGTTATAAAGAGAAGTTGTTGGCTAGTGACTTTTTATAATAGTTGTAGTACTGTATCTATCCAGACTTCCGACCTACAGCAGAGAACAAGTAGGTAATAACATGCGATTAGCTAGTACTTATATGTGACTTAGCTTTGTATGATCTATTTATTAGAATGTCTTAAATTGAATTGAATTGCATTCTGCCCTGAATGCATAGGTAATATCGTTCGTGCGCAGACTCAAAATACACGGATGTTTATACTAAATTCGAAATTGCATCATAAACTTATCTAAAATACGGGTGCTTGGGAATAGTGTCTTATCTTTTAAGAAGCTACAATTGTTCCTGTTATCATAGAGAAATAAGTGCACGTTCATATTTAATGTACAAGTTATTTTCGCACTACATTGAAGAATAAGTCACTTAATACAAAATATATATCCACAACAAGTTTCGTCAACGGCCTACCTAGTATCTATATAACAAAAAGTAATAAACAAATAGAAACCTACCCCCCACTCTGATTTTCACCCGGACCAAAAGTGCCAAAAATACTGGCAGCATTGCCTCGCTGAATGGCCAGTGATATCTGCTGGACCAGGAAAGAACCAGAGCGAGGGTCGCAGCCCCTTTCTTTCAACCGACACCCTATGCTCTTGATAAAGGCTTTGGCCTCGGCACACCAAGGCCCCGCCGTCTCAACGGCAACCGGGACAAAATCATACACTTGCTCGAGGTTGGCGTATTTGTTATGTTTTAACTTGGCCGCACTTTCAGCCGCTGCGCCTGCTTTGTTCACCGTGTGCGCGAGATGAGTAGGAGCAAAAGTACTCACACACGTGGCATCCCAAAGCAAGCTGCGGCCTTTCGCCCAAGGAACAAGCGTAAGACCATCCGGCCTCTTACCATCTAAACGACTCAGGCCCTGGGGCTCCATGATACACGGGACATTCGCCGAAACCAAAGCTCGCCTTATCAGATCGTTGATAGCACAGTGCCTGGGTATCCTACCCACGCACCGCGAACAGCTCAACCCATGGTGACCATCAGCCTCTACCATTACCCCACACTTACACTTATGAGGCTCGCACACCTTGCTCCCAATTCTCAGTGCCACAGCCATCCGCAACGTGTCATTATCGAGCAAGGTTCCCAAGTGCGGTGACGGCAAGGCATGCAGCCACGCCCCCGACTCCGGTTCTCTGACAGCCTTCAGTCTAGCCACATCCTTCCCAAAAGCACCCTCCACCAGGCCTTGATGCAAATCATGGCACAAAATATCGTCCCATAAATAAATAAAAATAAAAATAAATAGAAATAAGTAAATTTAGAGTGCTCAATTATGGAAGGTGGAGGTAAGGAATACAATCTCCATGTACCAAAAAGTGTCCGTCAAAAAACCTTAAATAGCTGGCTACAATACCTAGAATATTTGAAAAAAAAAAAATTAAATCACAGACAGCGCACTTCACTCCGTCAATAACGCCTAGGTTCTTCATAGCTGTTCAAGAACTATTATTTATAGCTGACAGCTGGACACTTTTGCAACAGTTCTGCCTATGGAGATTGTATTCCTTAACTCCACCTTCCATGTTCTCAATGTTATTTTCAACGTCAAACTTAAATTATGACGTATAATGGACACTAAGACTCATGCACTGCGTGAGCTATCCAAAATCTTTGCAGACTTATCTTGATCTAGCTCTACTAATACGTATTATTAGTAAGTTTGAAACTCGCATAAAACTAAATATTACTTAAACTAAAATCTAATTAAAAATATGTTATGGCAAACCTCAGTTAAGGCCTGCAGCAAGCATACCTGTCATAATTATCGTAAAAACTGGGGTACATGTCCGGCTAAAGTACATCGAACTTCGATGAAAGTCAGTTCAGTTCTTCGTACGAAGGTTAGGCTAACAAAAGCTACAGAAAATGTGTGTTACTTAATTCTAGGCCAAATCGAAAATCATACAATTTCCTTCGTACAAAAATCGCATTTGGTAGTTGACATAGAATAGAGTAAGAGCTCCAAAGTTCCTGCAGTGCCGTTCTCTCAACTATTATTGTGCTCAAATCAAACGTGTATTAAAAGAGAAGAATGAAACGACCAAAAAACATTAACAACTTCAGCAGGTGACGGGCTTATGCAGGAAAATATGAAAAACGGGCCCGTAAAAAGCTGCTACAAAATGCGCTAGGAAGAAGCTGCCTATCACTCTTACAGAACAAATAATAAATAAAAAAACTGACAAATATCTAAATTAAAAGTAGCTTATTATTGTAGTTAGTTTGTGCTCAATCGCATCATTCATCATTTTTCATTTGAGGTTTACAGTTTTTTTTGGTACACCCCTTAATAGTATTTTATACAATAGTGGTATAAAAAATAACTTTGCAATCGAGTACCGTGTTCTGGCAACGAAGCTTGCTCAGTTGCATAAGTAAGGTAGGTACGAGATGGATTATATCACTATTGTATACAATCCTCTTTTACGGTACATTTAAAAGAATACCTTTTTACTATAAAATCTAAATAATTAGTGAAAATAGGTAAGTATTTCAGTAGATAAAAATGTAGTACAAAAGACATACACGCGCGACTCCCGCTCTGCGCCCGTTGACTACAGCGTATTGAAATGAATCTTATAGTTGAGTGGGAGCCCATAATGAAAAGAACGCAATGACATGTACTTAGTTTGGTATACTAAATCTTAATTCAAACATTACAGTCGACAAGTAGAAAAAACTTATTATAAATGAGTTTTTACCTTTGCATGAAGTGACCACTCTAAGCTTACTTATTTATCTAATATTCAGTTAAATAAATACCTAGGTGGAAGTAAATGGCTTACGATTTTTTGGAAGAAATAAAAGTGCCAACAGACTAAAAGTATTTGTGGTAAATTTTCTCACGTTTCGGTATTTTTCTCCATTTAAAATAAATCAGAAATATTAAAAATAAGCAGCACCGAAAATTCCTTTCCAGTAGGTAAGCAATTAAGAATAAGACATTAATTATCTAATAATTAATGTCATGTTTTACGTTATGTTTAGAACAATGTTGAAATAGTACCTTTGTAATGTGTTTACTTTATTAGGTACTGCTTAACCTTTTTTGCTACTGAAGATTTTAGCCGTGTTACCACTGTTACCAGTAACTAGGTACCTAATAGCATATCAAAACTATTTTTCACTTCTCATGCTCTGAAAGTAGGTCGGTCGTTGCTGTTCTAAAAAGTGTGCAGAAAATGATACGTTTCTATTCTAGAGGAATGTACTTTCTAAGTAGGTTTTTTACGATAAGCAATTAACATTATGGCTTTAAATGGATTTGTTGTACAATTTTCATTCTGATAATTAACTCCCCATTGCATAAATAACGATATTTATACCTAAATTGTTAATTGGACGTCTACTGACTGAAGGTTATACTTAGCCGTGCTTTTTAAATCCACATGTATTCTACTTTCCCCATATTTGAAATGAAAAGTAAAGTGTTTAACTCGGATGAAAGGCACCATTTCATCCCTTCGTTGACAATCTACTATTAAATATAAAAACATCTCCTGTGGTGCTACCATTTTATTAAAAGATGAATTAATAGATTGAAGTGACAAAATAATGGCTTCCTGAACGAAACTAAATTCCCATAGTGCTTGGGAATTTAGTTTCGCGGCACGATGCAGCGAACTAGAATACAGTTTAATTAACTTACCATAGATACGTTGGTGTAGCACACGCCCTTCCCGGAGCAGTCTTGAGACTCTCCGCAGTTATCCGACTTGACAGTAACTTTGAGGCGGACACACTGTGACCTCCAGTTCTCGGAAACAACTGTAAGCATAAATGTTTATTGCAGCCACACGGCGCCTCCTTAAAGTAACTTATATTGCTGGAGGACCGACCGCTCGAGAGCGCGGCTTTGCGGCTCTTCAGTCTAGAAGAGCGTTCTTTATTTCGTAGTGAGCGCTTGTGGAATGTGAAAAACAACCTCAATATTTTTATTCAAAGTTTAATTGAAGTGTTTGGCACAGTATTTGTAATAACTCGAAAGCTTAATGTATGAAGAAATAATTAGTGTATGTATTTTGAATTTTGCGTAAATTTTCGTTTAATTTATGCGAGCGCTAAATAAGAGATAAGATGGCAGAGGGTTCCCAGGCGGCAACATTAACTGTGTCAGCGATGCATGCGGCAGGATTCCTCGTATACCTGTTCCCGAGGCATAAAAGCGTCATTGTTGTCCCCTTGGTGCCTCATTTCCGCCCGCCATACACGTATTTACTCCCCCTGTTGTTAAAAGCGAGCATTTTCATGGTATATTACCTACGGGACTGAGCAGTTTATAGAATAAAGGCACTACGTAATAATAGTTGATTATGGACCCTGACAGTGGACCAACTTCTTGCAATTATGTCAGGCCAAGACTATGACACACAAGGATATGCCGACGACCTTGTAGTCATCATCAAAGGCCCTTGCCTCCACACAATATCAAACCTAATGCAAGGAGCTCTAAACACAATATTAGAGAAAATGACTTGTCCATTAATCCGAGCAAAACTGTAATAGTACCATTCACAAGGAAACGAAAGCTCGAAAAGCTCACAGAACCAAGACTTAATGGACAAATAATACCATTCTCAGACGAGGTCAAGTACCTAGGGGTCACTTTCGACCAAAAGTTAACTTGGAACCCTCACCTAAGAAATATTATACAAAAAGCGAAAATGGCCATGTGGTCATGCTGTCGAATGGCAGGAGCAAGATGGGGCATAAGACCCAAAATTGCTATGTGGTTATACACAGCGGTTGTGAGGCCCATAATTACCTACGCCTCCGCAGTCTGGTGTAACAAAACCAACCAAAAGACGGCAATAGAAACTCTAAACAGCCTGCAGCACACGGCATGTTTAACAGCAACAGGCGCCTTCTCCTCGACACCGGGGGCGGCCCTAGACGCACTGCTGGATATTATACCACTCCACTTGCAGGTGCAAAAGGAGGCTAAGCAGTGCGTCTACAGAATATGCACGCTAAACAGGCCAAAATGGCGCTCTCAAGCATTAACCAAACTAAAGGCCTGGGTTTTTGCAAATAGAACCCTTAGCATGCCCACCGATGACACGCACACTGAATGTCAGTTTAATAAACTGTACACAGTAGAAATACCTCCTAGAGACAAATGGACCAACAACCAAATGTTCGTCGAAGAGGGAAGTCATATTTGGTACACGGATGGTTCTAAGAAAGGCATTGATGTAGGATGTGGGATCTATGGTGAGAGACCTAAGCTCAGAGCCAGCGTCAGCATGGGCACACAGGCCTCAATCTTCCAGGCTGAAGTCTACGCCATCAACAAATGTGCGGAGATTAACCTGGATAAAAACCTACGACACCAACATATCTACATCAACTCAGACAGCCAGGCTGCTCTGCTGGCACTAGAATCCCTTGAGTCAAACTCAAAACTAGTCCAGAACTGTAAAACAAACCTCAATGCACTGGCAAACTCCAACAAAGTCACACTTAGATGGGTACCAGGGCACTCCGACATTAACGGAAACGAAGAAGCGGACGAACTTGCTAGAAAGGGCGCAGACACACCCCTGGTCGGCCCAGAACCGTTCTGTGGAATCACAAAACGGGATGCATATTCACTGCTCAGCAATTTAGAAAAAATAAGGGCAAACGATTGGTGGAAGTTCGTAAAAGGACAAGAACACTCGAAAGCTCTAATCAAAGGGTTCAACAGCAAAAATGCTAGGGAGCTTCTAGGGCTCAAAAGACACAAAGCCTGCGCGGTGACCAGAATTTTGACTGGACACTGTAAATTGAACAAACACATGTTTCAAATCGGAAAGAAACAAGACGCGACATGCAGGTTCTGCCATGAGTCAGAGGAGACTGGAATGCACATTCTCTGCTCCTGTGGACCACTAATGTCAAAAAGAAGTACCCACCTAGGGCGGCACGTATTGCAACCCTATGAGGTACAGAACATTACGGCCCAAAGAATCTGGAATTTCCTGGATTCAACGGGCATCAGTAATGAACTTTAAAGGGCTGTCACAATAGACCAATGCCTGGTCGACGTGGCATTCAAAGGCCCACAAACTACAATAATAATAATAATAAAATAATAGTTGATTGTGTATGAGTTTCTAGTTATTAAACCACAAAAGGAATTTATTAGGGAAAATGCAGCCTTCACTAAACTTGCGTTATACCGTAGCGATAACAATTTGCTACGACACAAAACGGCTAGCGCTGCGCTACTAACTTTCCGCAAGCTTCAAGTTACGTCATAGTTAAAGTGCCTTACTTATTCGAAAACAGGAGCTGCATTGTTACAAAGGATAAAGTTTAGACAACAGAGAAATTTTAAAAGTGATGTGACAAACAAAAGACTAAAGCTCTTCAATTCTGTAATCTTGTCAGGTGTGGTGCCAGTAACAAAGAATCTGTTTACTTTGTCATGCCACGTATCCGACGGTATCACTTTAGGAATAGACCGAAATAGCCGATTTGACTTGGCTAAGCGCCTTAACTAATGACGTCCACGTATACGTGCCCGGACTCGCAACTCTCGCAAGGGCTGAAACTCCCAACCACTCACACTCCTTCAGTTTTTACTGTTCGACTCGTTGTTTATAGCTGTTGACGTGGACAGTTGTTGGGATGAAAGTATGTTATTACTTCACGCCCACGGCAGCTTATGCGTTCCCGGATTTTTATTTTATTTTATTAGAGTACGTCATTTGCTTAACGAGTGAAACTTCCTTTTCCCTGGTTACTTTATTCTCTTATTTTATACTGTTTTTGTTTCTTTAGGGTTGTTGTTTTAAATGCTATAAATAAAGTTTGTTGCGTGCGCGCTGCTCATTTAGAACTCAATTCGACTTTGAGCTAAAAATGACATGCACATAAATCTCGAAACTCGACGTTTAACACGCTGAAGTAACTGCCACTGCCGTGTTTATAGGTTATAAAAAAAGTCATAAAACTTGCTGAAAGCAAGTAATATAGGAACGTGCATGAACAGTAAGCGGCAGCACAGGAGCCCCCTGTTTTTGGCGCAAAGTGAAAATATGAAGTTTAAGCTTCCAATGTAGCCTGCAAGATGACAGAACCTACGATTTATAGGTTCAAATTTGATATTATGAATGATTTAATTCATAACTTGTCCATTGTTGAACCCTACTGTACAAGAAAATGTAGAGGAGAACACTTGCTTTAACGTTAAGTGTCAATATACAGTTTATGGCAGATAATAGACCCTCCAACGAGGACGAAAACGTAAAAATACATATAGGTACCACTCGTATTATAGAGGTATTTTACAAATAATGTTACGTACCTATCAGCAAGTTGACGCCCTCGGTGAGATCTTTGTCGTAGAGCGTGATAAGTTTGGCGCCGTTCTCGTCCAGCGGGGTGATGTCGAGCAGCATGCCTTCAGACACGTCACAGTGCACGTGCCCCTGCCGCGTCACCTGGTACACGGCCGGTGATGGCAGCGTGCGGTGTACCCTGCACAACGCAATACATTAGCTATTAAGGTAAACATAATAACACTCAGTATTTGGACAATAAATTTACACAATACCACCACCTGCGATCATTGATGTATGCTTGATTTCCACCGAAGTGGTATAAAAAAAAATTGATCAGCATAATAATTAAAGACGAGTGGTCTGTGTCACAGTAGGTAGAATGTAATTTTTACACTCGTTAGAATGTGGAATTCATGTAATAAATGACAAACTGTTAAAGATTTAACTTTAATAAACCCCTAAAGGTGCACAAGGAAAAACTAGACGTAGAAAAATTCCAGAAAAGATCGAGTAAAAATAGCGCATCTGTCGCCTACATACGAAAATCCTTCAGAATTTGCGTCTACGGGTATTTACACTCAAGAATCGTAAAACACAGGGATTTTTTATTTGCCAATGCGGCAAGCGTCGGTTTCATAAGTAGAGGAAATCCATCTCTCTACTCGTTGTTTGAAGTGGTTTTGAAGCCCTGATGCTTTTACGGTCGCTCGGAGCCGACCCTAATGCGGTCTAACCGGAGTTCAAACAGAACCAAGGCAGTGCTCGCTTTCAATTATACTATAACGTCGATATACATAATTAACGACCTCGTTATGCTAACCACTCTGTCTAAAGGAGTAGTTATAAATTTACATACAGTTACAACATGCACGTGTATGGACTATTAGGTACTCTTACTTTAATTTTGTGACAGTCAATACCAGCAAATATGCGGCCCACTCTTGAGCATAGGCCTCCTGCCTCCTCTCTTGTAGGTAACAGTAGTTTTAGGATATCTTTAGCCGCCCAGAGGCATATATAAACGCTTTCTATTCATTGTATTTTTAATCTACTATTGACATTATTTTTGAGAATTTTGACAAAACAAAATTGCATTGATCTTGTCAGGTTTCATTTCAGGATCAGGCAGCTACAGTCCCCGCTACGCTAACCCTAAGTGGACAGGAATATACATGCAACTTTAATTTTAAGGATAACCATCAGAGATATACATATTCAGGTTTCCTTACGATGTTTTCTTTCACCGAAAAACAGCTGATACGTTTTACATAAGTTTAGAGAAGCATAACGCAGAACTCACGACTTCGGTATGAAAGTCGCACGTCTTATATACGAGTAACTACATAAGAATTTAAATAAATTATTTTAATTCTTAAATTGGTTTGGATTATACGAGTGCCTCTTAAAACGGCATTCACTACTCTATGAATTTAAAGTTTTTTGCACATGGAAATAGGCTAGAGAATGAGTATGCAAGACAAGATTTAACAAATAGAGTCTGTTCGGAAAGAGAAGAGTCGTAGAATGTATTGGGCCCCATACATTCCACGACTCTTCTCTTTCCGCACAGACTCTATATGCCTAACTTATACTTTAAGGAGGTAGTAAGTAACTATTTTTTTTCTAATATTTGATACAAGTAGCTTTGATCAAACAAATTGGTTCTGATTGGTTTCTGTGATAAATATGTCACTTATTGCAAGTCGATATTCTTTTAAATGCATTAAAAAATGAAATTAGCTTTTATTATAAACCCATCTTTAAATAATATGTTCCACTTTTTTCTACGACATAAATGAACTCTACTACAACCGGACAGGTAGATATCTGATCTTATATTAAATGGGATTAGGATCAGGGTCGCAAGCGAGTTTCTTGGCGGCGGCAACCCATTCGACGAACGAACCAAGAGTGTAAGCGAGTGAAGGCGATGAAAATAAAACACCATTGCCCCATGGGAACCCATATAGGGCAGGGCGCGAGAAAGTATCAAATGTGTGTGCCGAAATTTTACAAAAGTCACTAAATTGACAATGACAATAACAGTTGCAATAACTGTAGGAGCAAAATACCTGTATTAATATTTTTTCGGGATGATAGAACTAGCGTATGAAAAGAAAGTAGTGAATAATGGAAAAAATCTCTCCACCTGTATCCTTACCACGAATTTGAAACGGAAATGTTCACTAGCGACTGCACTAAGTGCACTAACTCATAATGCATCTCCCTCACACTGACATTAGTGCAAGCGAGTAGCACTGCGTTTGAGTTGACGCAGTCGCTTTAAGGTCGCGTGAAACTCATGGCGAGTGTAATGTTCTTGCCAAGCGGACCGAAGACTCCCCAAGTGAGCCATGGCAAAATTCCGGAACAATACTAGGTACTTACTACACAAAAAATAGCTTTAATAACCTAAACACTTCTGTTTTATTGCTTATTTAGTGCCTTTGCTCTAACATTTTCCAGGCTTAAGTAATGATGTATTTATATATCCGTAGGCCCGTCCAGACCCTTTTGAGGCTTAAATAAGCCATAAACTCTGAAGGGAGATCGATGTGGCTACGATAACGTTCACTTGGAGAAGGGAAGATATACGTACTATATTAAATTTTTTATCATAAGTCCAACACGAGCATATCAAATTTTACTGTAGTGGAATCGTGGCGCGTGAACGTGAACCTCTTCTAATACTTAATCTATGGGCTCATTTCCGTATTAGCACATTGAATGTTATAGGTAGATAATATTTCTAATTACCGCATCTAGGCCTACCCATAAAATACCCAGTACCCACCCATAATTGAGGAATAAAAATATAGTATAAATAATGCCTTCAGGCCTCAATGGTTTGTTGTTGAATTACATGTGCTTATTAGTCCATTAGTTCTCCGGATTACCCGTGGGTTCAGCAAAGCATTGAGGCATCGCTGTTTTTCGGGTCACCGCCTGACCCCTTCGAGATTAATCAATCATGTAATTATGATGCGTGAAGTAAGTCCACTCTGACCTTCTCTCGACTCACAGTAAGTTAGTTACTTTGATGATCTTTATTATAGCCTCATTAATCCTAAGGAAGTAGGTATATTAGATGCCGATATAATATATCTTCGTAGGTATTATATCCATGTTATAGGTACATTTATTTATTTATTTAAACTTTATTGCACAGATAAAGAAAAATGTACAAATGGCGAACTTAATGCCAAAAGGCATTCTCTACCAGTCAACCATTGGGTCAAACAGAGACATGTGTGTTGGTGCAGGAAAAAATAATAACAAATAATAAGGAAAAAATTAAACGTGAAGTCAAATAATATTAAAAATATATAAATAGTTAAATACTACTACTTATATAATGTATAAAAGATAGACTAATACATATAATTATGTACATATACATGATGGTGAACCTTATTTAAGTTCTTCTGACATTCGCTTCTAAATTCTTGCTAACTAAATTTAACATCGGGTTGGCTCCCATCGAGGGATCAAATCCTCTTTGTTCCATGCCACTGGATATTCCACAGCGGAACAATTTTACAGCTGAATTGAATAGTTTCAAATCGGATATCCTCTAGTGTTTAAGTTAAACACGAATATTTCGTTTAAGTTGTTTTACATTCAGGCCAATCGAACGTATACTGACAACTAAATGACGTCATTCAGTAATCGTGTATTGGCACGAGCGAGACGCATGATAACTAAATAACATCATTCTGATGTCAGTGTACGGTCAACATTCACATTTAACCGTTTTGGCAAGAACCCTTGTAAACCAGTACCTTTTGGAAGATTATACTTCACTTTATTATAAATCGAAGTTTTTTGAGTAGTCGAGATCCTGACCTGCACGGCGGCTACACTCTCCAATAACAATTTAGACCCAGCGACGACCCAGAAACGATATCTCTGGAGAAGGAGGATTAGGAGAGCCGACCCTAATTAGAAATGGGGTAAGACCGGAAGAAGAAGAAGATGAAATTCGACAAAAGTTAGAGGGCGGGAACACATTTTTTTTCTTTCAGAGCGATTACGACTTTATCGGCGTAACTGACTTATACATCCATGCCAAATTTTCCTTTCCAGCACTAACGATCAGACAGACGGATAGGCAAATGCGTATTACGAAACTATAAGAGTCCCTAATAGTTGACTATGGAACCCTAATAATATCAAAACTGGTCTAAAAATGACGAAGTTCATACGTAGCAAAAATATGAAAAAATCATACAACCGAATTCAAAGCCCTTTAAGATTATAAAGCGGGTTAAAAATAGAGATATGAATATTTTCGACTCACGGCTGACGGTATTCAGGAGGCAAGTTGTTAAAACTCTTGGCCATCATACTACACAATAATACTCAGCAATGTGACATATCATAATGATCAATGAGCGGAATTCTTCATAGCAAAAATCAAACTGTCAGAGGGATTGACCTAACTGTTTTATCGACTTATCGATGTTACGGAATAATATCGCATTAGGTATCCATAATCAACTTAAAAGATTATTCTGTAACATTTGACCTCTTTGATAAGCAACTTGCATCTCCGTATTAAAGTAAATCATGTCAGCGTCACATATGTCATTTATGTCACTTGAGTTTTCATGAGTGATTTCCGTGCCGTGTTACTAAAATGGTTAATCCTAAAAGAAAACAAAAAAAAAATGGATACAGAAAGATTCTTATTTCAGTATCAAAGAAGATTCTTCCACAATATATTGCTCTAAATGTTACGTTCATTTACATCATAAAAGTATTTTCTGTTTTATTCTTTACTATTATACCAAAATACAGTGGCGGTCAGCTAATTAGGGATACCTGTGTTTCGTTAAGTGACATATATTTATCGATAAGTCGATAAAACAGTTAGGTCAATCCCTCTGACAGTTTGATTTTTGCTATGAAGAATTCCGCTCATTGATAATGATTTATATAATTTTGTATATATATTCTTTTTTTGAGATCGTTTTTGCTTGTTGTTCATTTATCTTGCAGTGCATGCTTATTTTGAATGGCATTCTACTTTGTTTTGTATAAACCTACCACTTTTTAAAATATTCTAATAATGTTTTGAACATTGTTTGTCTAATGTGCCTTATAAATAAAATATAGCTTAGAAATAATTATGGCATGGTTTGCAGATGTTTCAACTTAATATTTCAACATTTATTTAGCAAATAGGCCACAAGGGCACTTTTTAATACAAAATTAATTTCGCTTTGTATGAGTTAATCCAGCGGGACGTTTTTAACTCCCACAGTACAGGCTGAGACTATAGTGTAGGTGTTTAATATTAGTTAGTACTGATTTAGCTTGGTTTAAAAATAATTGGTATTATGTCTATTTAGGTTTCCAACGAGACTTTATAGTCTATAATTACTAAGGCTACGCTCGATTACTTGGAACCTAATAGAAAACAGTCGAGCGTGAGACGGTCTAAAAAAACAAAACATATAGGTACATACATTACGTAACAAATTCCGTAATGGTTCGGAACCCCTGCCAGTTACACAAGTCTGACACACATTTTCTCAATATTTTACCTCGGTAATATTTCAGAGGCATTCTCCAATAATCTTAAAGACTCAAACTCAAAGATTTTATACGCAAATAGGCCTCAGGGGGTGCCTTTACACTTTAAGTTATGATATCGCCAACATTTATTAATTAAAAATATTAGACCATAAATAAGCCAGACGAGTCTTTAAGAATAAATATCTAGCTATCGTACCTCTGTCCATCTGCTTGAGTAGCGTTCGCATCATGGCTAGTGTTCTTAGCGTCAGGGTGGGCGAAGTTGTCGAGCAGTGACGAGTCGGCGATGCGCACGATCAGGATGTCTCCGCTCTGGATATCTGCCGAGCCTTCCCAAGACACGACGACTGGAGGACAATCCTCTCCGCCCGCGCAATCCTCTGCCACCTATGCAACAAATAGATTCAACGATTATTACCTTACCATTTTATTATTGTGTTCTTCAATAGGAACACGAAGGAGAATACATACTACCTCGCTTTAACCATTGTTTAGGTCAATATACTTGCGGGGGCGGGTAAAGGTTATATTCCGTTTCTTCGCAACGTATCTTAAAAGATACATACGGCCCGATTTAAAGAATGATTAAGACACGTTTTAGATCTAGGAAAGATCTTTAAAAGATCGATAACTGAACGACATGTCAAAATTGACGTTTATTTCGATTACGCTGTGATCCAAATAAGATCTATATACGATATTTCTAACGTCAAAGTGACATTGATTGCCCGAATCGAGCTGCTTCTATCAATTATACGACATACAAACGATATCTAAATGAGAACTTATCTAAACCAGAACTTATCGTTATCGTATTTCATTCTTCGAATCGGGCCAATAGTTTATTACCCTTTTTTTCGTATATTTTTTTTGTAGCGTGGGTGGCCGAGTGGGTCCGACGGCTCTGACGTCCGACTTTAGAAGGTCGCAGGTTAAAATCCTGGCTCATATCAATGAGTTTTTCTGAACTTATGTACGAAATTTTTCGGTGAAAGAAACCATCACGAGAATACATCCCTTGCATACATTCGCGAAGATATTCAAAGGTGTATGTGAAATCCCCAACCCGCATTGGTCAGAATAATACTAGGTTATAATTTTTGCGCTATTTATTACGCGTAAGCGAGAGTTAATTGGGGTTAGACAGAACCAGAAGTTAACTAACCAGTATTTTAAAAAGCGGCCAAGTGCGAGTCGGGTTCGTCCATGAAGGGTTCCGTACCATTATTGACGTATTAAAAAAACTACTTACTAGATCTCGTTCAAACCAATTTTCGGTGGAAGATTGCATGGTAATGTACATCATATATATTTTTTTAGTTTTATCATTCTCTTATTTTAGAAGTTTAAAGGGGGGGATACACATTTTACCATTTTGGAACTGTCTCTTGCGCAAACTATTCAGTTTACAAAAAAATGATATTAGAAACCTCAATATAATTTTTAAAGACCTATCCATAGTACCCATAGATACCCCACACGTATGGATTTGATGAAAAAAAAAATTGAGTTTCAGTTCTAAGTATGGGGAACCCCCAAAATTTATTGTTTTTTTTTCTATTTTTGCGTGAAAGTCTTAATGCGGTTCATAGAATAGATCTACTTACCAAGTTTAACAGTATATTTCTTAAAGTTTCGGAAAAAAGTGGCTGTGACATAAACGGACAGACAGAGACGGACATAACGAATCCATAAGGGTTCCGTTTTTTGCCATTTGGCTACGGAACCCTAAAAACAAAACAAACAACAAGTTTGGCCTGCAGCATTTTCGTATTTCTAGCATTATTCTTATTTAACCCCCGACGAAAAAAGAGAGGTAGACCCTCTCTCTTTGGCATCGTAGCTCTCAAACGGCGGATCGATTTCGATGCTGTTTTTTTACGTGTAAGCGAATTTCCTTGCGATGTTTCTTAACTATATTTGATATAAATCGATCCAGCAGTTTGAATGAATAATATAAATTAATAATATAATATATACCCCTGTAGTGCCACAGGTTAGGGCCATGGCACACTGCGTCCGATTACCACTATAATACGCGCATAGTGTTGTCCCGCACAAACTTCGGAGCGACGTCCGAATCGGACGCAGTGTGCCTGTGTGGGTTAAAAAACTTGAAATGACAATTAATTCAAACATTTTAAAAATCCCCTAAGCAAAAAAGACTTATAATAATAAAACCGACCAAGTGCGTGCGCGGTTTTTTTTTTCAAATAAAATAAACATGTGGAAAATCATTATTTAAAATAACATTATTAAGGTTGCTAAGAACGTTTTTTTAATTATGCAAATACTTTTGGAAATAATCGCTCCCTTTAACTTTTGAACCAGAAACCAGAAAAGCAAATTTTTTTTATATATATAGAAAATAAAACTTAATAAATACTTTCCACGAAATTTATTTTGAACATGATAGGTGGAGCCATTTATAAGTTTTTTTTGTACTTATCTTATCAAATCGGCCTTAGTGCCACGGAGATACACTCTTTTGCTTGTCTGGCTTTTTACCCGACTACGGCAAAGTAAAAGGAGAGTGTACAGATGGTACGAGACCCTCCGTTATGCGTGGTCCGACTTTTATACGAACTTAATTTTTAATTAAATAGTTTTTTGTAACAATAAAATAGAACGTTATAATGTGGCGCCACTTAAAAACAAAACTTATAAAAAATAATTTATTTATAAAATCACTCTCAGAAAAT
The DNA here is from genome assembly GCF_033807575.1 of Cydia pomonella. Taxonomy (NCBI): domain Eukaryota; kingdom Metazoa; phylum Arthropoda; class Insecta; order Lepidoptera; family Tortricidae; genus Cydia; species Cydia pomonella. The sequence continues at coordinate 13,307,317 of NC_084708.1, forward strand.
GTATCTTATTAAAACAACCGCTACTCATCACCTAAGTACCGACCTACCTAAATAAATACCAACCTAAATGAAAATTCCCAAGACCACAAAAAATATTAACTTCTACCGAAAAATGGCCAGTATCAAGACCCCCGGCGCATTCAGGCTACATTTGACTTTATACCGCCTCATGTGTCTCGCACAGAAACCGCACACGCGAGTGACAAAGTCACACACATTAATTATCACGTAGGCCTTTGTGGGAGCGTAGAGTGAAATGACTGCTTTATTTACTGAAAAACATTTAGGGATGCATCAAAGAAATTTATTTACACGGTGGTTACTTCGTACTGACAAGGGTCCCTTTTATATAAAAATTTAACTTTAATGAAAATATCCAAAATTAATTGCGCAATGATTTTTCTGCTTTCGCGCTTAATCATAACAATAGCTGAAAGCGTATTTCGATTATAGGTAATCAGTCACAGGTTGTAAAATTGTGATGGATATGACCTGTCAGTGTTAAAAATGAATTTGACTTGATTAAGAATAAGAATGTTATTACAATGAGAATAAGCTTCCTGGTCATTTAACATAAAATCCGATTCTGTTTATATTATTCTAGATATAGAGCCGGTGCGCGCTGGAGGATTTGCCCTACAGTTCATGCATGCTCCCACCTTGTGGCATAAATTAGAAACTTAAGACGAAAGGCGATGGCCGCTTCTCCATACGTAGTCCCCATTTTCCTCTCTGGATATTGGCATTATGCAAAATATTATTACACAATTTGATGTTATTAACCATAGGTATGCCCCTACGTTTGACTTTTATAGATTTTTTGATTATTGTAAAAATCAGGAACAAAAAACAGATTTCATACAAATTTTTCCTACTTAAAACTTTCCTTTCCTACTTCGAAAAAAAAAAATCAAACGTAGGGGCATATTTTCAATAATATGAATATCCAAAGAGGAAAATATCCTTATTTTACCCGTGCAAAATCGCTTTTGCACGGGTCCTCCACATTCGTCTTAAGCTTGACATTAACATTTCGCGCCAATAAACAAGGGACTCTCGTGCTTTGTGCTGCCTCCTACAGGGACCAATTTCTCGAACGGTATTAGTCTAATATTATTAGTGTGTTGCCATGGTAACTTATACGATTTGACAGGGTCCCATTTCTCGAACGGTATTAGTCTAATATTATTAGTGTGTTGCCATGGTAACTTATACGATTTGACAGGGTCCCATTTCTCGAACGGTATTAGTCTAATATTATTAGTGTGTTGCCATGGTAACTTATACAATTTGACAGGGTCCCATTTCTCAAACGGTATTAGTCTAATATTATTAGTGTGTTGCAATGGTAACTTATACGATTTGACAGGGTCCCATTTCTCAAACGGTATTAGTCTAATATTATTAGTGTGTTGCCATGGTAACTTATACGATTTGACAGGGTCCCATTTCTCGAACGGTATTAGACTAATATTATTAGTCAACGACCTGTCAAGTCGTTGTCATGGGTTACCATGGCAACACACCAATAATATTAGACTAATACCGTTCGAGAAATAGGCCCCAGTTCGTGGACTAATAATTAGTCTAATACCGTTCGAGAAATAGGCCCCTTTTCATGCACGCCCTAATAAGAAGCTAAGTAGCGCGATAATAATATGTGCTTACTCTAGACCTGTAGACTACGTAATTAATGATGCGTTAGCTTGAATATGATGTTATAAAATATTAATTTTCCTACTGAAGTAATAGTTAGTGCTTTATGGGAGGAATTCACTGAGAATTTTCGATATACGTGCTTATGCAAAGATTAATGTATGTTCATAATTATAAGGATCTGCTAGCTGTTTGCCTTCATATATTTAACGAAATTACGTAGTAGATGTACATATAAAATTTGACAACATATCCTAAATTGACAGTCTCCATTATTATTTTTATTAGCAATGTATTGAATTTCCAAGAGGTATTTACCACTCGACTCAAGACCAATAAAAATGGGAAGATATATACATACTTATTTACGTAAGTTATATATTGTGTATAGAATTTTAAATATGTTACAATCATTAACAAATGTACCATGTGTGTGTCTTTATACATATTTTTGTATATCATCGATAACAACGTAGAGCTAGAGCGTACTTTACGTTACTCCCTGAGACCAATTCAAACTTGTTTTTATTGTAATTGATGTCATTTAATCATCATTTACGGCATTTCGTACTTGTTCGTTCCTGCATTGGCGCGAGCGAGATGCACGGGTGAATCATAACAAAATGGCTTAATTTAAATATCATTTTGAGGTCAAAATGTAAGTTTGAACTGGCCTCTCAGTATTGCTAACCTAACCTAACTTCCCGTTCACTAGCCCCGTCCGGAAAATATTCGGTACCTGTCTACCTGTTATGTAGGTGAATATATATGAAGAAATATCTATTTTCTGTGCTCTAAAATATATAAGAAAAACTTAAATTTAAAATTTCTGCCAAGGCATGTGTATAAGGGTCGTATTCGTACCTTAAATACTACCTACAGACCGTAGGACCATAGGACGTAGGTTCCTACATCCAGATGAGGGTAGGTCCGATTGTGTCGATAATGACCCGTCATAAAGAATAATTCGAAGCCATTTCAAGAAAACCCGCCCGGATTCCACTTATCACTCTCACGCGTAATTTAATTTAATTGTATATTAATTTCCTTTCATCCTCCATTAAATTTCTGATATTTTCAGTCTCGTTCATTTATTCTTACAAATAAACGATTAATAAAGAACGCCAATTAATATCGTTCCACGTATAGGTACATATTTTTCCAACAATTCGACAACAAGGTCTTATATTCACGAATCAATGTATAAAATACATTATTTTCATCCTCGATGAAATTATTCACTTAAGCTTAAATAGCTTTTGTAATTTTTTATTTCATACATTAAGTATGAAAAACATTTCAGTAACCCTCAACGAGGGTGTGGAGCGTTAGGGTCGGCAACGCGCATGTAACTCCTCTAGAGCTGCAGGCGTACAAAGGCCACGGAGACTCCTTACCATCAGGCGGGCCGTATGCTTGTTTGTATTATCAATCGCTGCTTGTTTGCCACCGACGGAGTGTAAAAAAAAGTAAATAATTTTAGCAACATTCGACCACACTATAATACTTATTTAGACATTTTTTTAACCGACTTCAATTCCATAGAAGGAGGAGGTTCTGTATTCGGTAATGGGCGTAATGGCTATTTTTTTATGTACGTTCACCGATTACTCCGACACCCGTGGCCCGATTTGAGTAATTCTTTTTTTATTTGAAAGGAGTTACTTCCAAATTGGTTTCATTTTAATTTGGTTTTGATCTGATGATGGGATCCATGAGGAATTGAGGGAACTCCTCATTTTTTAAAGGCACGTGTATAGTGATTTGGGTCTTTTCTTAAGATTTAAGCAAATCGAGCATTTTATCTCAAAAACCATAAATTTGATGAAGTGGATTTGATGATGATGATTTTTTTTTAATGAAGTATGTTCACCGATTACTCCGACACCCGTGGTCCGATTTGAGTAATTCTTTTTTCGTTTGAAAGGAAATACCTCCAAGGTGGTCCCATAATATTTTTGGTTCTGATCTGATGCTGGAATCTACGAGGAATTGAGGGAACTCCTCAATTTTTTAAGGCACATGTATGGTGATTCGACTGTATTCTTAAGCAGCTCAAGCATTTCCTCCCGAAAATTACCAATTTGATGTCGTGCAACTGTAGCCTTACCACGAGTTTGGCTCTACATATTAGCTGACGTGTTCGTAACTTACTTTCTATACATCTCGCTCACACTAATAGGATGCCAGAACGAGCGAAATGTATAGAAAGTAAATTACGCTAGCGAATATGTCGGTGTGAAACTCTTGGTAAGGCTACTTACTGATTATGAAGACCACGGGCGATATGTGGAACTTCCATCTTATAATTGGGTGTATTATGATTTTTGATGTAAAGGTGTACCGGGTGTCTACCAAGTCAAGATTTGAGAAGTTAGGGGGTTGAGGGGGCGGTCGGGTCGGGTCGGGGACTGCGGGGTTGGGAGTTGAGGGATCGGGGGGTAGTAGATGAGTGGTCGGGGGTTGGAAATTGAGGAATCTAACCACCAATTCCTCAATTTGCAACCCCCGACCACTCATCTACTACCCCCCCTATTCCATTATGAGTTAAATTGTTTGGCGTTGAGGGGTCGGGGAATGGCGGTTGAAGGTCGGCAGCTGATGCAGGAGAATTTCACTGTTAATTCTAAACGGGGGTCAATTTGAATTCATTGGTCTGATCATCACCAAAATTGATCTTAAAGGACACATCTTGAATTTCTACATATTTTATTCAATCGCGTCGAAAGTTAAATAGATAATGTCTATGAATTTTCTTTTTTTATGATATTTATGATATAGGAGGAGGAGGATATGAGCAACGAGGAGACCAATCGCCTGAAGGTAAGCGATTACCGACGCCCATAAACACGTATGATAGTCGTATCGTTCCGAAAATACCGCAGGCGACAGATCATTCCATAGTTTTGTTGTCAGAGGCAGGAAGCTTCTGGAGAAACGCACAGTTGAAAACTGAATCTACTCTATAGAGAAATGTGGCGAACCGCGAGTTCTAGTTTGGGGCTACCTTTTTAGTTCACTACTAGCTTTAAATAAAGTTAATACTTGCTGTATTCGGTCAATCCCGTTCTGCATATGATACGATCCGATTAAATGGAAGCCAAATATAATGACTTTCGTCTGAAATTCTACAAGTTATTCGTTTTGCAAAGGCCAAGCCGGGGTCGCAAAGTAAATAAAATTATGGATCAAACGCGTATCATCCTACAGTAAAGGTTAAAAGGGTTCTTATTATTGAATGATCTTGCTACCCTATCTCTATTTCACAATACACTTATGATCGGAAATTGAGAATAGATAAGTGGGCAATCCTTCCTGAACCAGCCCATAAATATTTTTTTCTGCTCGTCGACTGTAATGGTTGAATTAAGATTTCGTATACCAAACTATATTTGTCTATTTTTCATGTATGGGCTCCCTTACACGACCGCCCAAAAAAGGAGTGTATTGTTTTCAGTTGTCATGTTTGTGGGTATGTAAGTTTCTGTTCCACCCTAGCAGCTAAATGCCTGAACCGATTTAAATATTAGAGATATCGTTGGAATCCTTATGTCATGCCGAGTAACATAGGCTATGTGACATCATGATTAAAACAATATGGCGGACTATGTATTGCAAATTGCGCAACCGACAGAAAAATAAAACTTATAAACCCATCGAGTAGGGTATAAAAAAAAAGATTTTGAAAGCCTATTCCAAAAATATATACAACTTATGTGTTAAGGTATTCATTTGGAAAGAGTATATTTTGAAAATTTACTTTAAACGCAAATATAAATGAATTACCTAAACCTATTAAGTGGGGTACCAAAAGAAAGAATTTTTGACGGCGATTATACAAATATATATAAGTTAAAATGTTTGATTGTACCGTTGGAGAAAAAAAAGAAATGTTCTACATCGCGATAATGACATTATTCTTTCCCACTCAACTCTACTGAGGTATTTACCAATTTTCACTAATTATTTAGGTGTTATAGTAAAAAAGGATTATTTTAGATGACTCGTAGAAAAAGTATGGTATACAATAGTGATATAATCAAGCTTTTCAATCACGTACCTTACTTAGGCAACTCAACGAGCTTCGTTGCCTAAACATGGTACTCGACTAAAAAGCTCTCTATTATAAGTCGAGGGCAAAACCTTTTTGTACCACACAAAATATTTCTCGTTTATTAATGAGTATATTATCTCCGATAGATGGTACAGGCACAGTAATTTATGAATTGGCTCCTATTGATCCTCTGAATTATTTTAAGTACATAAACTCGTATAGTGGTTAACCCTCGTGAGCGCCAGCTGCCGCTCCATGGGTGGGTTGAGGAATGGCACCCAACGAAGAACGTAAAAAAAATAAAACATCGTCTCCCGTTTGATACTTTGACAGATGATAGTTAAGATGCTGTTTTTAATTAAAATAATCGTCAGGCGGTTGTATCGCGGTGGTGAGAACGTCAGCTGGTCGCATGAACATGTAACAAATAAGCGCTTTAGCTTTTTGTGTTTATTACTATACTCTTATTCCAACATCCTATAAGGTTGTCATTTTTCATTAGGTATTTATTGTATGCGACCCACTTGCACCGGAAGAACTTATATAGTTTTCCGTGCAAAAATTAAAATATTTGAAAATAGGTATGTACTGTCAAGTGTAAAAATATGGGTGCACGAATCATACTCAAAAATATGTCCCATAGCTCTTATGTCAGCGTATTAAGAATATATTTTTGAGTACATCCATATTTTTACACTTTCCTGTACGTTGATTTTACTGCACTTCTCTAAATAACTAGGTACCATGATATGAGTACAGTGGAGTTTTAATATGACAAAGCAAAGCACCTTACATTAAAACTAGTAATATACTAGACTAGTCAGATACCTAATAGGTACTTACGAATTTATATGACATTTAAACAAAAGTGTATAGTCATGTAGAAAGGTATTCGCGAATTCCATCTCATTGGCAAAATGTTCACGCTGGAACGGTTAACCAACCAAGTTCTGAATAATGAAATAAGCAAACTTTTCGCTTTAGTCAAAATCAAATCAAATGGTACCTACCTACCATCGGAAATGCCTTGAGGCTAGCACGCTCAGCCAATAAGAGCTGTGTTTTGTCGATCGATATGCACTGTTTAAAATTTATTAGTTTAATTAAATATATTCATAACTCAATGACATTAAACCGGAGTACCATTGCAGTAAAAAACCGGGTGTTTATTAGCTATTCATAATTAAAAAAATACTCAATGCAATAATTCTTCAATTTGTACAGGGAAGGTAGTAGAGTCCGAGGGGTATACTTCTCAAATAATTATTACTTATTTCAATTATTAACAAAACAACGACATTTATCCAGTATACAGTATATATACACAAGGTACATGTTGAAAGTTTGAAATTTTGAAAGTACAAAACAACAACTTAGCTTTTGGGGCAGTTGGGAAGGAAAGTAAGGCTGTGGCATGTATACTGTACTGTACCCTGACTTGTGTGACCCAGATAGCAATTGTAAAATTATATATATGTGACCCGTTGCTCTAATTTATCTTAGTGAAGGTGTCGTGTCGGTAACGAGTTCAGGTATATAATATATTATTCCCTTAGCAACTAATGCTTAACTTTCACGGTTCCATCGTTAACAGCGAAAGCAGGTAAAATGGGGTTTAGGGCTCGGCAAAACTATTTTAGGTGGCTCTTACGTGAGTCATACGTATTAAATACCATGCAAACTTTTCATTTTCAAACTTGATTTAAATTGTTGTTTAACTTTAAGGTAACTCACGCAACACAGTGGTAAATGAGTCCCTAACTAAAGGTATACTTGGAACTAAAGATAAAAATAATCAGTTTCAGAATTCAATGTTTTCTTTTGAGGAGTGGTGTCCCCATTTGCCGGCCGCGGCCATGCCAAAAGTTACCGAATGCCAGCCGTGACGGACATGTCATATTGGGTGTAATAAAACGCAGGTCATGGTTATAGGTAAATAATGACTTTGGGATAACATTAGTAAAACACCCTATATAACACCGCTGAATTTCCTTTTTAACTTCATAATAACTTAATAGTGATAAGTTAAATCGCGGCTATGAAGAATTACGGCGAGATCGAATACGTTCATAAGACATACAATTCGTCAGAAGAAGGAAAGGAGAAAGGAAAAGGGGAAAAGCTTTTTTGCTTCAACGATTTAAGAGACTCGTTGAGCTCTGATCATTACTTTCTTTTAAGGAAAAATCTGGTTCTTATTTATACATGCTTCAAGATTGCGAACATTGTGAACGGACATCAAAAGCAGATTTATATTTATGTTTACATATCCATAAAGTATCAAACACAACCTTCGTGTTTTAGTATTTTCAGAAATATTTTTGTAGGAAGAATTAGATAATGATCGGTGGATACTCTAAAAATATTAGTTAAAAACTGCATAAGTACTTACTTCTACCTGGCAGTAAAAATATGTTTATCATTTAAATATTATCTATATTTCGTCTTGATGCACCTGGTTTTTGATGAAAATAACATGGTGACGCGTTTTATTATTTAGATCGTGTCGTCCACAAAGCTAAAACCTCGTAAAAGCATCCAGAATCATTATATTTTTCTGTCCGCAGCATGGCAACAGCATGTATACTCGTAGCAGAAGGTATATTGGATCAGCGATATTAATTTAATACGGATGGATAAAATTGCATTTCAACGCTTTTGAGTTCAAAGGGAAATTCCTTCATTAAATTACTTTCAGGTAAAGATGATCGTTTCCTCTGATAGCCATATCATATCATAAATAAAATTTTATAATAAATGCCTTTATCTACTTGGTCATCTTGGGACTCAATTATAGTGAATGGTGTCATGGAGAGTCCTTTTCGGAGAACCGATGATGAAGGCAATTGATTAGTGATAAGCGCGATTTAAATATAAATACTTTTGCTGGGAGCAAGTGAAAAATGTATTAACTCTGGCTTAGTCACTAATTAATGTGTAAAGCCTCTCAGGTATTCGATATCTGATAAGTAACTTACCGTGACCGGTAGATTGAGCTCATGCGTCTCGTTGCCCCGCCAAAGCCGCGACTCCCGCGGCAGCACCGGTAGATCACAATCTATGGCCCCGAGGCGCTCTTGCAGCCGGCCCGCGGAATGTACTCCCCCTACACTTGAACCAGTGTTTAACTTCGGCTTCCTTGCACTTTTTACTGCAGGCTTTGTGCTCACGTATACTTGAGTCGTTGAATAGCTAGACGTGGTCCGCCCGGCACTATTCGCTTTTGTTGTTTTACGGTTCGCCTTTGTAGTTGGAGATGCAGTAGCACTTGCTTCAGCCGGCTCTAATGGCTTCAAAGTTGTGTTTGGCGGTTGAATATGTACAGTTGTCTGAGTGGGCTCTGTGCTAGGCAACGTACTAGGTGACGTGCTGGGCGACGTGGTATGCAACGTACTGGGCGATGTGCTAAGCAACGTGCTAGGCAACGTAACGTTTTCAATGGGTTTAACAGTTGATTTACAGAAACACACTCCTACTAAAGACAATATTAACAGCGCGGCCAATACTCTGGGTGCCGAATGTGTTTGGACACGGAAATTGCGTCTCTGGCCATTCATGATGCTAAGACCTTTTTATTTGGTTTTTGTAAATTTGGCACAAGGTCGATTATTTTCTAGTGGTTCTTCTCTCAAGGCTGTGTTAATCCTGTTAACAAAGAAAGCAACATCAAGAAAATATGAATAAATCGTTCTATTGTTCGAAAAACATCTTACGATACGAAATTAATCTGTAATTGGGTTAAAAACTGAGGGTGAGACCTTTGTTCTAATGAAGGACTTTTAAATAAAAGGTGTATTTCAGGTGTCTCAGAATCCCAAGGCGGCGCGATACACGAGTGGTCGCTTGACGAAATCATCTATAGGTAATTGGACAGCTGTAGAGTCCTCGCCTACAGAGTGCGACCCTCTTTACACCACGAGTGCAGCTCCTGGATAAACTTTATTTATCTCACTTCACCAATACCTTTCATTTTAAGAAAACCCTTATACAATACATACCTTGTAACTTAGTCGCGGGCGCTAATTTATACAGAGGTTTAAAAAAAACTTTTACATAAATTTCAGCGAAGTAAAAATCTACAGTATTTTAACAATATAACAACCGCTGCTATCTAATAAGTAGCTATCTACTTTATCTATATGTAAGTATATACTATATAATAATAAAAAGATACTCACGTAAGAATTCATACAGAGCTTTCTCGGTCACGTTTTAGCCGTTCATAAGAACTAATAAGAAGTTGAAAAACAATTCCCATACTTAGTTGATAATCGTCAAACGAAAATTATGTTGTCATTTTTTTATTTCACAAGTTGAGCTAAGAAACCTGACTTTATAAGAAACATTGGCTCGTTTGGAGTTCGTAAAACTGTTATGGGGCAAGTTGTTGCCGTTAAAATGAGTAATTTGGATGGGTTTAGGTAGTGTTTTGGCAAGAAGATCGCGCGGCGCAGGGCGGGCGGCTCGATGCGCCGCAGCCTCCGCGACACTGAGGGCTGGCCGCCCCGCGCCGCGCCCCGCTCCACCCGCCACCCTCGCCTGCACCCTCACGCCGAATCTTTGCTTAATTTTACTTCATGCCTGAAATACAAACGAATTCCTCGACGTGTCAAGATTTAATGTGGGTTTCTATTTTTAACTTAAAGGATTTTATAAATAGCCATGCTTGCAATTAAGTTTTGTGAGTGTATAGGTTAAGGTCTCGGTGGAGTTGATAGTTCACTGAAGGATCAGTGTGATGCGACTGACAAACGACCTCCGTCTCGGGGGGCCTCGCAGCGGGACCGGCCTGTAAACATCGTCGGCAATACCTGCCCGCTGCCCACCGGGTATTTATTGCGTTACATTCCTCGGATACCGCGCCTAACACAATCCAATATCATGTGGGCAGATTGAAAATATTTTTCCGCTAACGCTGCCACTCATAAAACGTCGCTGAAATGCGCATTGTTGGTTATATTAGAATAGGTATAAATATAAAGGCGAGTAAAATTAAAAATGTATCTTATAAGTACATGCTTTTATACTGTTTTGGAATAAGACTGCAGTCAAATACAATGGACAATATTCAAATTTATAAGTATCAGGTTGAAAACATGTGATACAGCAGGCAGACTAGAAAATCTTTATGAGTATAGACATCGAATCCTGATTGAACGAGATACAGCTAAATCACTGAACCATCACTTAAGCCCCAATAATCTCTCATCAATATTGTTAAAACGTATTTGTGTACGCGGTAGCAACAGTACATTTTTCAATAAGGGAGGAATGGTAAAATTGATAACAAGAGTCAATAGAAAAATCTGAAATATGATCGTATTTAACGATTATCTCGTTTGTTAAACATTGTGTTACATGGGAGTTATGAAAATTGTAAACTCTAGTAAAAAGCATCGTGTTTCTATTGACTCTCTTAAGAAGAATTTTCCTCTCTGGATATTGACATTATGGAAGATATGTTTACATTATTTGATGTATATTTACTATCGATATGTTTATCGATATGTATATGATACGTTGGACTTTTTAGATTTTTTGATAATTCTAAGAAAGGAATTAAAAACAAATTCCTTACAAATATTTAAAAGCCCCTATTTCTCATAATATTTGAAAAAAAAAAACAAACTAAAGGAGCATAAGTTGTGGTTGATATATGTAGCTCAAATATCAAAATATTTTCAACAATGTTAATATCCAGAGAAGAAAATGAGGACTACGTTTGTATGATGGGGCGATTTCGCGCGGCCGTCCACTTCCGTCTTAACAGTTTTATCCATCGCACAATGACTATCTCATCTCTTCTGTTCCGCAGCTAGTTTTTCATGCGTAAATAACAGAGCAGAAAATCGCATTTCCTCTAGGGTGAAAAAAGCGTGACCGTGAGAATTTGGTTCAAATTGCCTAGTTATAATTATATTAAACTGTGTGCAAGTCTGACTCGCACTTAGCTGTTTTTTGCCTAAAACTAAGTTCTAAGCGTCTGGCTGGCGTCAGTCTCACACTTTTCCTTGTAATTCCTTGTTATGTTTAGCTAACTCTACTAAGTATATTACGAGCAGAATACAAAGGTGTCTAAAGCCTGACATGATTCTATTTTGGCCCTATGATAGCGTCGCGACAAGCGGCTTACATTATTATTATGGCAAAAATGTGCGTAGGTACGTCATGTGTAATCAAATAAAATGTCAGTAGTACAGTCAGCATCAAAAGTAGCGGATCAAATAACTCTTCATATGTATCTACCATTCTGTAACAGCTCAACAAAAAGTGATGTCTTTAATATAGAACAACTAAGACTGTAAAATACATATTTTTGAAAGTGAATTTTAGAAAATTATATCTGATAAAGTTATACAGAATATCAGATACTTTTGGCGCGTTATTTCATTCGCTACTTTTGATGCTGACTGTACCCCTCATGTCAATGACTAATCTCAGATCATTGTTTATTGATGGAATGCCACGCAATCCTTTTATTGAGTGAACACCTTTTAGCACAATTTTATGTTCCTTTATACATATATGAATTTGTGTATAATGATTTATATTCTTTTTTGTGCTAATATTTTTTTTGAGCTCAGCGAGGGTGGTCGGCAACGCGCATGCCACACCTCTGGATTTGCTGGCGTCCATAGGCTAAAGTAACCGTTTACTTCGTTTACGTCGTAGTATAAAAAAAAATATTCTTACCTTATCTCATCTTATGTAACAGTACATTGTGATACAAGTGTGCTAAGTTGGTAAGGCGCGCAATAAGAAAGCCGATGTGTATAATGACTATAGCACACGCGTTAAATACGACGTTTTTCAACACACTTGCGAGGAAAAAAGAAACGTTCATACCTATTATTCAAATTTTAACTGTTAAATCGGTTAGTCTTGCATCTGTCATACTGCCTGCCGCCCCCTCGCCCCGCGGGCGGGCCCCTGCGGCGGTCGGGGCGCCGGCTTCCGCCAGTCCACGTTGTAAAATCGACCATTTTAAGAAGGCTCCGCTTCCATACATTTTATTAGCAATCAGTTGCCTTTTTAACTCAGTCGGATAATATAATGAAAAAGCACGAGTGTTATAGTATACTGAAAAAGCACGCGTGTTTAATATCTAGGATTATGAGCCAAAAATCGGTGGAATAAAAACGCCGTTTTGAGCAAATGTGTTGAAAATATTTTATCATACGTATTCAATAGTTATCTGTGCAGCAAGAGTGGGAAAGTTAGTTTTTCTTGCGAGTGTTGATTTTGAGTCCTGAGTAAGTGAAAGATTCTAAGTTACAATCTTGAACGTAGCGAGGGACTCAAAACACGAGATGTAACATAACTTTGCTCTCGTGTGACACATACAACTTTTCACCTCAGTAGTGAGAACATATTAAAGGTTAAAAAATTCAACATCAAGTAAAGTTTTTATTCCTGTATTCATGGCCATCACTAAATTAAAAAACTACTTTGTCTCACTCCCTAGAGTGAAGAAAGTCGTACTTTCGTCAATCCCTGGAGTAAGAAAAGTAGACTTGTGCGAGCTGCTGAGGTGAAAAATATTTTTCTTCCATCTTTGACAATCGTTTTTCGTTTCGTTATAATTGTAAAATCTTCTTGTTTACATGGTGACATACGATGACTTACAACGTCTGCTTGTCAAAGAGTCACCTTGCTAGTAAAATAAATTTTCTGCCCTCCGGGCGGAAATCATCAACTTCGCTCCCGCTGCGCTAAACGAAGTTGCTGCTTTCCGCCTCCGTCGAGCAGAAAAATAGTATGCATACAACGGGAGGAATCGTAGGACATTCCATCCCGCCGTCCCGCGTGTTGACATGACAATTTTACACGCGGCACGCATTGTCCTACTTTTCCTCCCTTGGGACACAAATAACTATAGTACCACTGAAAATGCGCAACATGGCGAAGGGATAATAAAGATTATTTCTTTCCACGAGAAGGGCCCTTCAGTACTGTTTAGAAAGTGGAATTATTATAGATACCTATTCTTATTATTTAATATAAAGTATTCTGCTTTATTTAACTAAGTATAGGTATATATCTCTTCCCTAGAATTTAATGTGCATGTAAGACGCTAAAAATGCAAAGGTAAGTAATATTCAAGTGTGAATTTTGTGAAATATTTTCCTTTGCGCTATATATCATCACACGCCGCCAAGCCGCATTACACGCGCAAACGTTGTAGATTGTGCGAAAATTCAATCATTACATTGCCATATCATTTACTCTGTTATTTGTTAGTCTTGATTAGGATTTACAATAATGAGTTATGAAATATATTATCGTTAATGGTTGGCTGATTCATTGACCGGTGTACAGTGGAGTTTTAGGAGGTACTGGTATAGGTAGGTTTAGGTCTAGGTTTTACCTTAGATTCGCCAATTAGGCAATTTCTTACCTAAATAAAGTTCACTCGATGGAAAAACATCGGATTTGGACCCACTTAACTAAGATAGTATCATAACATAATTAAGCAATTGGGTACTTGACACCAGTGGCGGATTAACCGAACAGCAGAAAAAGCATATGCTAAGGGCCCCGCGCCCAGGGGGGCCCCGCGCACCGACCCTGACCATGCGATTTCGGCACGCGGAACCGGCCAAGTTCAAGTAGAACTCGCACTCCGCGGATCCTGTACTATAACATTTTATTTACAATGTATTTTTTTCGTAAGTCAGTAACAATATTGATCAATTATTATCATGTCTATTTTTCTTTATGACGATACCAAATTAAAATGAAAATGAAAATGCAATGCAATTTGTTAGAGGTTTTTTTTTTTTTTAAAGGAGTTTCTTTCTAAATGTTGAAATTTTTATTTCTTACTACCTAATTCTACCATTAATAAAAATTCAGTTCAAATACTATGTTCAGGTATTTATTTGGATATGTTACTAATGCAATTTTTTATGGTCTTTTGCCAAAAGTAAATTAAACTCGATTATTCATTAAGTATATATTTTACGACCGGTACGTATTTTTAAGGTTTCGAGCATTTGTGTGTATATTGCACATTTTCGTCGTTTTTAATTTTTTTGTTATTTTACTTTGTTATGTATTGCAATTTAATGGATGACTGTCATTGGCCTTCTTTTATGTAAGCATTTATATGTTTAGTTATATTTACGGCTGTTGTTATCCTGAATACCAATAAAATAAAAATAAATAAATAAAATAATTTATAGGCTTACGCAAAGACCAAGAGCAGAGTTTAGCATAAAACCGAAGGTGCAGTGTCTCAAAACTTTTGTGCATGGCTAAGCTGCAGGAAACAGCAGAGCTCGGAAACGAACAAAAGAAGATACTGTGTTAAAAAACATATTAGTGAAAAGCAAGGAAAGATAATTTATTTATTTATTATTTCAAATAACAAATTGCACCTTACAGCTAATGCCTAATGATGATCAGCTTTGAGCCCGTAATAGGCCAAAGGACGCGCTCCTCTACGGCTGGCCGAGCGCCCAAAATATGCCGAGTTGCTGCAAAGCCGTTATAAAAAGAAAACAGCGGGGCCCCTATGCAGGGCTTTGCATTCGCGTAGGCCGGGTGTAAAGCCCTACATAGGGCCCGATAACCAAAGCATTCCAGCAAGTTGCACTTTCGAGCAAGAACTAAGGCCGAGCAGCAGGCGAGCCGAGATCACATTGGTAAAATTCCAAACTCTGTTCTCCTGCAATTCAGCCTTTGCATGGTGGCGCGCCGCGATAGAACGCTCCGGGCCTCCGCCCTTATACGGAGCTCGGCTTACGGCCTCGTTCACACTCTGGCATTGGTTTCATTCTAGGCTTTCCTGCAGCTTGGCCTTCAGCTTCGCACGGGAACGCTACGAAATCGTTTGGTCCGGATATTCAGCTCGTGGGGCTCAGCCTTCGGCCTTGTTTTTTGGCTCACTTAGCCATTAGTTCCCACTTCTTAGATCCGACTCACGTTTCACCTATTTTTACAAGCTTTTATTAAACTTAATACCTAATATTGATGTAGTTAAACAGTATCCCTATATGCTTTTATTTAACTTGCAATACTCGTAAGTTGTTCAAATTCTGCAAACTATTTTTTTGACCATTTGTCAAAATTTCTTGTTAAAAATTCACTTACTAGGGAAAAATCGGTGACAATACAATGTTATCGACCTGATCTGGTGATGAAAACCGAAGGTAAGGAGGAAACCTATATAGAAGAAAGGAACTGTGATAAAATAACAACAACTAACAACTTCATTAAGATTAGGCACTTTTATAATGGCTAAATAAAATAAAATAAAATTTTTCTTTCGGAGCGATTATTTCCGAAAGTAATAACTATATAATAAAAGGTTTTTGGAGACCGTTATTCGCTTTGAAAGACCTTATCCAACCATATGCCACACTATAGGGTCAAAGCAAAAAAAATCAATGAAAAAATATTTTGAATGGGAGGTACCCTAATTTTTGTATAGTTTTTATTTTACCGTTCTGTCGCAATGCATGATTTATGTATCCATGCCAAATTACGGCTATCTAGCACTAACGATCGCGGAGCAAACCCACGGACAGACGGACATGGCGAAACTATAAGAGTTTCCAGGTGACTACGAAACCCTAAAAAATACACTGCATAATATGTTAAAAACTAATCGAGAACGAGTCGAAAAATATTAAGACATCGTAAAAATGTTGTGATGGTACTGAATCCTCGGGGCCGAGTCCGACTCGCAAGCTATTGTGCTAAGGGCCCCGCGCCTTCTTAATCCGCCCCTGCTTGACACATGTTCAATATTATAACAAAATGTAGCTAAATGGATAGAAAATGAACCATTCATTATAAAAAAGTAGAATTTAAAAAGACATATTAAGATTATAAAAAAATACAAGGCTCCAAAGTCTCAAAAAAAAAATATATTTTTTACTTTCATAAACAAAAAAGAAAATTTTACCATTCCATTCCTTACATGTTATTGATAAATTGTATACTAACTATATACATAAACGCAATATTTCGGGGTCAAAATAGCAATTTTCTTGATCTTCCATATATTTAGGACAGAATGTGACGTCACATTACAATATCATTTTGTTAGAGGCGTTTCAATCGGCGAGTGCGAGCGTCAAACTTTAACTCTTATTTCTGACCTTTGTGTTGCTTAAATGCCATGAGTTATATATAACATTTACATTTACATTTGATCCTCAGGAAAATCAAGGTCGATTGACATTATTTACAAAAAACTGTCAAGTAGCCAATTCATGTGAATGAAATGTCCCCTACTTGTATCATATTACGGGTTACAGCAGACAAATATTTACGAAGGTAATATGTGCAAATATACAGTTGTGTGCAATATTCACCGTGTTTTTTTGATTTCCTTTAATTTTAAGGGTACATTATTGAGCTTAAATTAAGTAACTTTCTCAAAGACACCGGTATTCTAATCAACTCCATTTCGGAGATAATCAAGAATTTATTTTTATCTTATAAGGCCCTTACAAGCGTATACACCTTAGGACCCTTTTTACATATTGATTAGTGTTTAGTATGAGTGTGTGACAATGATATGTCATGGTTTTCAATTGTTTACTTGAAGTAAATGTAATTCCCGTGTTACAACAACGCTATATGCAATGTTTAATTGCTTTTTATAAATATATATATATATATTTTTTTTTTTTTTTTTTAAATTAACTATGCCATTTAGTTTCCTTAAACTGGGGCCATAACCGGCCACGCCCCACTAAACAAACACCTACTAACCCTACGTGTTACAGATAGCTCCCTCTGCAGAGCATGCATGGAGGCAGAGGAGACAGCCGCCCACGTCATTCTTGAATGCCCAGGGTTGGCAGAGTACCGAGCACAATACCTTGGTGCGCCGGGGTCTCTCCCAGAAGTCGTCGGCAACATCAAGGGTCTGCTAGACTTCTTGGTAGAGTTGGGTTGGCAAGAGTAGTGCCGACAACCCACCACGCAAAATAGGTGCGAAATAGGACGTCGAGTTGCGGAAACCAAGCCCGCGAATACCTATAACTACCCATACCCCGGAGTTAACGGAATTCTATAAAAACACGGTGTATTAGCAGTACATAAGAAAATTCGCCCAGCACTGCTGCTTTCTGGGAATCCACTGTTTAGGGGAACCTCGACACGAAAGAAGAAGAAGATAAGAAAATTAAAGTTCGGGGTTTTTTTTTTCATTTTCTTATGTACTGCTATTATATTGCTCACAACTGTACATAGTAATAAGTAGGTACCTACGTTCTAAATAAAACATACTGCAAATTGCAAAAACGGCTCGTTTATAATTTCATCACATAAAAGGGCAAAGTTATTTATATTATGGCGCCTCATAAGCATAAGTAAGTTGGCGCAATATATTTAGATGTGAATCCACCTCACACGCAAGTAATATTTAACGAGCCGGTGCTTTTTATCGGGTAACTTTATCGGGATTTTTGAAGATAGTATATACAGGAAGATAGATGTATACAATTTCACCTAATGAAATTGTGGTATATATATTGTGTTTTAGCTTTAATATTAATTTAAATAATAATTTTCTAATAAATATACATTGTATTATACCAAATTGAGGCTTACCTAATCATACGGACTAAATACTGAACTATGACGCAGACAGCAACTTTACGGACGATTATTTCTCTTCACGACGGATTATGTGGTATAAATAAAGAAGTAAATATCGTCATAAAAAGCCTAAAACTCTCATTCCCACAATAGAAAACTTATAGTACTATGCTATCTGAAGGGATGTAATATATGCTTCTTATTTAGATGCAGCCAATGAAGTGTGACTTCTTGCATTTGTGATCTTATGAAAGGATACAATGCCAATGCCAAACGACTGTACTGACACTAAGAAACTCCTCAGGAACCTGAGTACCTAATTCAATAATTACGCTTCAACCTTAGACTGAATACAAAGATAGAACGACAAATTAATACGTACAAAATCAATACGTTAACAAATCAAACACTTATACAAGATCAAACTAAATACGCTCAAGCATATAAACTACTCGTGCCGTACTTACGGTTGCTAATGACTTTAGTGTTAATCTCTGCTTCGCTTCGCCTTCGGGCGTAGCCGGAGGTTGGTAAGATTGCAAGTTAATCCAATGCTTACGAGATTTAATATAATATGCTTTACAGGAATGACGCTAACGTAAAATAAAATGGTAACTATTAGTTACTGTATAGGGTGTCTTCAAATGGGATGTATTTATAGGATTAATAAGACTAAAAGTCAAAATAAACTTGTCGTGTGTATCAAATAGGAAACTAAAACACCAATTTATAAAGCTTTTTTTTTTATAAGAGTGCCACAATGTCCTCCAAAAACGCGCAGTGTTATTGTTACTCAAGACGAATAGTCTATAGGTAGATAATACGAAAGAGAATTTGAAATAGAGGTGGATTGTCAAAGAAAACTTTGTAGCCACAATAAATTTACTGCCATCTTTCGACACATTATTATAACATTTAAAATGCCATTTGACTTTGATCCTAATTATTTTACTGATATGTGTTAAATTTGTTAAATATCAAAAAATGGCGTTGCTTTGATATTAATTAAATAAGGATCAAAGTCAAATGGCGTTCTAAAAGTTGTAATCATGTATCGAAAAATGGCAGTAATTTACGTGGCCACAAAGTTTCCATTGACAATCCACCTCTATTTCAAATTCTCTTTGATAATACTGTACCTACAATGAGAAAGCTTTTTTCGCAGGCTATGAGAACTAACCTTGTGCCTGTCAATGCGACATCGTATATACTTGGTATAAACTGACACGTGACACTTTTCTCACAACTACCAACTACTGAGTTTATTATTGCATACCTACTACTATTCCAGGTTTGACAAAACAATGCCAATTATAATTATGTGCAATAAATTTGAAAATAATTGCTATTTTGCTACCAATTGCCGTTCGATTGGTTAATCAAATATATCGATTCCCTGACACCCTGTATGCCAACCGCTAAAGTACGCTTAGCACCATTTAGAGTAAACGCCACTGCGATCTTATTTCACTAATAATCAGCAGCTCACCTCTGAGAGCTTAGCTAACTGGGATTACGGCGCTTCTTATTACCCAGTAATAACAGTGTAGCGTGAGACGCAATTAATAATGCTAGGGATTGCTCCTGCTCATTAACATTCACAGGTGCCACATAAAGCTATATTGAAAGTAGAAAAAAAAAAAACAATATAAAATTTTCAAATTCAAAGCAATTTGGATGAATAATGTTGCCTTTTACGTTAATCCGAATAATTTGGATGAATTGTTGGCAAAATTTAGTTCATGTAAATATGTATTTAACAACAGGTGCTGATTAACTGCGCTTACATATTTTATGGATGATTTGGTAGGTACAACCATAGCGCCGTATTATATGAGCGTAATGGATTTCGTCCAATTATTTACCTTTATTAGTATGATGATAGCAAGCTATATTACGAAAAATATTTTGGAAGGAAACATTATTTTTGAATATTACCAAAAAATAATACTCATAAAGTTAGACCGACCGTTTAAGTTGGTGACGGTTTTACAGACTGTGCAAGTGTTATTTTTAACGTTATAATTTCATTGAAGTATGAAGTTTATAATAACACTTGAACAGTCTATGCATGGTATCAAAAGCGCTGCCAACTTAGCTTGGTAATGTATTATGTACGTACCCACTTCATTAAGATTTAAGACCTTGAAATGGTGTTCTCATGTAACCTACATTCAGCTGGGAAAAGGGACGCGAGAAAGAATCGGATTAGGCAGTATATGTAATACAGTAGAATCCGGTTATAACGACGCACAAGGGACCGCTGATATTAAGTCGTACTAACGAACTGCCTATTTTAACCAAAAACTCGCGGATTTTTTTGTAGACCAATGAAAGAGAGACAACCCAACCATACATTGTGTTGTTATAGCTCAAACGTATTAGGCAACGTTTTCGATTAAAGCTCCTAGCCGGCGTGATTTTTTCCGACAACATCGTCATATTTCAACCAATTTACACATAACCTTAACAAATTATACACCCTAATTGATAGGTGAGACCCGTTCAGTAGGTTTTAGTTTTGAAGTTGTTTTATAAGATGAAGTGAATTGACGTTTTCCCCTAGATTTGCGGATGCTAGATCGCGTGACAGTCGTTCACGTGCGTGCTTTTGGTTGGTTGTTGCGAAGTCGCACTAATCGGACTCCACTGTACTAGTAATCCTATGCAAAAAATACTTTGGAAAGATTGAGCAAGATATGTTTATGGACTTGACCGGGTGTGATATTCACTCGCATAAGAGGCTATTAAAAATAAATATGTAGAGCTAGCTATTGTGATGCAAATTTAACAAATAATTTACTTTATTTTTAACAAATATATACGTCTGCTAACGATACTATTTAGAATAAATTTAAAAGTGGAAAAATTACTGCCCTGCGGTGGCAGCATGGTTCTATTTTTATCACTTGTCACTATGTCCGTCACTTTTGCGCTTACATACTTGTTAGAACGTGACAGGTATCGTGACAAATGATAAACAGCCGACCATCTTAGACCTATTGGAGTAATATTTCAATTTTTTTGACTTGAAGTCCAGAGCCCATGCCAGAGGCCGAGGCTGTGAGTTCAAGTCGCACCCGGGGCAGTTATCTTTGGTGTATTCCTATCTGTGCCCGTCCCACGTGACCACCACCATACAAGAGGCGGGCACAGATGGGAATGATTTGTATGTAGTGCCTATTCCCATCTGTGCCGGCGGGCACAGATGAGAAATACACCTCATTTTTCCACTTTTTAATTTATTCTAAGCTTAAATAATTTACTTAACTAGGGAATACATAATTTTTTTTATGAAATATCTTTTATTTGTGTTTGTTTAAGTAGTCACACTGCTACCTATATATAAATTATAAACTGACATAGATATCATACAATAAAGAAAAAGTGAACAAGTCCACCGGTGGCCGAGGCGGGAATCGAACCCGCATCTTCAGCTTACGCGGGTAACGTCCCGACCACTAAACCACCCTTTACCTTTTTTTCTTTAGTATATGATATATATATTATATTTCAGTTTATAAATAATTTACTTAATTCCAAAATAGATGTAGCGAGAACGTAGCTTTAAAGAATAAACGTCAATATCTTATACAAATTCGTATCTACACATATGTTAACAAATGTAAAAATATGTTTGAGCTAGTGTTAAAAATTGTACATACTTTTTTTTGTTTAACTCGGTGTCCTGGGTAAACCTAGGTATACCTAATTAGCTATATATATAGCACAGTCGGATTAGGATCAACCTTCAAATCTCTGGAACAGTAATGAAATTTGGTATGTATATAAATTAAAGGGAAGGGAAGAAGGGCGTATGAATTATAGGGAAGTGGCACAGGATCGGGACAGGTGGCGTTCTCTTGTTTTGGAGGCCAGGACCCTCTTTGGATCACTGCGCCACAATAGTTAGTTAGTTAATTATATAAATTAAAGCCCCTTTTTCGCGTTTTACTCAAAATCTAAGTGCGAATTTCTCCTGGATGGCACACTTTTTCCAAGATGGCTGCGATCCCTCGAGGTCCCCAAATGTCAAATGGCGTGGGCATGAAAAAGGGGCCTTTAATTTATATACATACCAAATTTCATGACTGTTCCAGAGATTTCGAGGTTGGTCCTAATCCGATTGTGCTATATTACAAATTTCAAAACAAATCACTTTATTGCCAAAACATGATGGTATGTACAAAGAAAAGCAATACAAACAATACATAAAGTCTAGGTTAGGTATGTACTAACTTATTCTAAGTAATAACTTATTGTCTAATCTAATCGGTAATCAAAATTTAGCAAGACATGTTGGTCGTGGGTACCAAGCTCAGCATATGCTAGACTGGCGTCCAGCGCTGGTTTTCAGTTTGGCCCCTTTTTGTTGAGGTCTGACAAAGTACAATATGTTGATCTTTTCTGAGCCGTTAAGCATTTTACTTACATTGAAACCAAAACTTATGTAAAATTATGAGCAGTTATGATATAACAGTAATGCGTAAAGAGCTGTGTGTATTCCAATATTACAGTCAAGTGGTAAGCGTATCGTGTGATTGAAACTGTTTACCAGTGTAATCTGCTGTGCTGTTGTTACTGTGGTTGGGTGCATTTAAGGTAGCTGGTGATGTACGGGATTTGAATATATGTGTGTGTGTATATATATTATATATATATATCGCTGTTTTATCGCTATTTTACAAATGATATTATACATATATACCCAATAACATCCATCATGTCCTTAGCTTGCGCGATCACTCCGATATTAGACCTGTACTAGTACCTCCATGCTAACATGAAAATGAAATAGATATTAAGTAATTCGGTTTACGTTCGTGGCCGCTTTTCTGCCTCTTACATTACGGCTTTCCGTAAAGTGTATTCCATTCAATTATGCTTGTATGTAGCCAACTTATATAAATAATTCATACTATTACGTAATTTACTTATGACTGTTGAAGCTTACGAGGTCGTGTAGCGTCACGCGGGCTGCGGGGATAAGGAGCGGAGCTGGTTGTTAGTCGCAACGCTAGAGCGTTTATGTCAGACGAACCTTGTATAAGAGCAACTCGGTTACACTTGAGACACGTAACAATTATATTTAACACTTAATTTTGCAATGCACATAAGGATACTATCCGGAAGGAGGATCTTAATGTTGCTGTTTGCAGTTTTGGTCCAGCCCAAAATAATTGTATTAAATACTTAAACACTAAATTAAGGTGCCGTAGATTCAGAAAACGGAGTTTTTGGAAAAATCGTAACGCTTTTTCAAAAACTCCGTTTTAGATCGTATTACGAAATTTAATTGGCAATATTGAGGATTTTATCTATTGATTCCATCAATTCGATTCCTGATTGTTTCACTTTCGTTCGATATAAAAAAACATAGGTCTAAAACGCACTTAAAAAAATTGTTACAATTTATGCGCAGCTAAAAATATGAAATTTGCTTCTATAAATGCGCAATTTTTGTTTTGAGGAAACTCATCGATTACTTATTTGTTGCAACGTACAACAAATACAAATTTAAAAACATATGATCCGCGGTCCCGAGCACGCAAATTCATCTCGCTCGCGCTTACGCTCAGAGAGCTCAGAAATAAATCTCCTTATGACTGTATGGGCTCCAGCTCCAGCTCCACTCACCTTGGAACAAATCGCATTCGATTCGATTTTGATACATTGCAGCATTTGGCAGATAGATTTAATTTTCTGCACCTACTCAGTAAGTAATTAATGATTGTTAAAAAATAAACCAAACGTACGAAAAGTACAAAACGTACAAAGTTTTTTGATTTCCGTTAACTTCAAGGGTGCATCCCTGAGATTAAATTAAGTAACTTTCTCAAAGACAGCGGTATTCTAATTAACTCCATTTCGGAGATAATCAATATTTAATTTTTACCTTATAAGGCCCTTAACGAGCGTGTACACTTGCCTTAGGGCCTGTTTACATATTGATTAGTGTTCAGTACGAGTTCATACATTTGCTCCTAAACGTAAAGTACTATCTCGGACGATTGATGTTCGAAATGACATTGATATGTCACAGTTTTCAATTGTTTGGTTGAGTTAAATGTAATGCCCGTGTGACAACAACAACGCTATATGCAACATTCAATTACTTTTTATAAAAATACTTAAAAAATAGAAAAAAAAAATCTTTTTTGCAAATTAACTATGCCATTTCGTTTCCTTAAACGTACTTACCGATACCCCGAAGTTAACGGAATTCAATAAAAACACGGTGTATAATCAAGATCCTTAACCGTACGCAACAATCACAGACCACACTTATGCTGGTTCGCCAAAAGTAAATTATTCGGTAAGCAACAGAAATATACGAAATGCCTGGCAACGCGCCATCCGCTGACGCTGTCACTATCCCCGCTCGACAAAACAGCCTATGGACAGCACCATCAACATACGTTTACCTCCTATTAAACTGCGATAAAAGCCTTATCGCCGCATGAATCCGCGCCGTCAATGCCTCGCTTCACTTTCCTCGTCACCGTTTACCGCTGCCAGCAGTGCATGCCACATTGTCTGTTTCTGCAATAATGCCGGGTTTACTATGTGAGCTCCGGCAATTTCGTCAAATGGAAACTTATGTAGATTTCGTTGGTCTCTCCCAATTTCTCGCGCTCTGTAAAAGCACTCGTCTTCGTATTAGAGAAACGTTTTATGACGTAGATAAAATGTTGACATGCTTTATTAGCTCTCTTTCTAGTTTTATGAAAGATCTCTACAATAAAATACATTTTTGCATTTTCGACGTTTTTGTTATTTTGGTTTCATTTGCTTGTACCTATTTTGCGGCTCACATCAGGGCTAATCATAGGAAATTCTCGTCACGGTACCTATCATTTTAATAATAGAGGTGTATTCAGACTCAGAAAATAATATTAGATAAAAGCCAAGATTTAGTGTTATATTTGCTCGCACCATCATGTATATGAGAGCGAACAAGATGCATTATTTTATTATGACGATGTACGGCGCCACCGCGTATGGTCGTCACTGAAATAGTCAAAGCGCCAAATAGTATAAACTTTATTCATTAGCGCATTGCAGATTAAATTTGCAAATTCTGGAATCACCGCAGCGCCAGCAGTGCGTTATGCAATGAAACGCATTTATTTCTACTGTCAGCTGGATTAAATTATGGAAATGCCTAATGGTCGTTACGCCGGAGTAGATTTATACAGGTTGATTTTTCATGACTTGCCCTGAGATGAATAGGTACGAAATATTACGTAGGGCATGCCAAACAGTTTCTCCTATGGGATCAACACAGAAACCGCAAAAAAGTCGACTGTCCCATAGAGAACATCGACGTATGGTTTGCCTTCTTTATCGATGTCGGGTTTGGCGCCACAGCAAAAGTAGGTAATTCAGCATGACCTACATATTCAGCTCTCAAAGTAAGGGTAGTCATCAAAAATTTACCCGATAGAGAGATCTCTCCTCGCGACTTTACCACTTTACCAATAGATTATGATAAAATTATGTAAGTAGTATCCGCGAATTGGAGGTCGACAAGTGCTCATAAGAGAATTGAGTAACACTTCAGTCCGAAATTTTAATAGGTTACTGTTCATAATCACACTGTGGTTACGCTATCGCATTGTAGTTTCAGTCTGTGGGTATATCTTACTTTTTTTGTTGAAGACGCTCCCCTCCTATAATTCTTTGTTTCGTGACTATTCTACTTACCGAGACAGAATAAGATAAGCGTATCGCGCGACCTGAACCCTTGAGCACGAACCGAGGTCACCCCAATTATCACTTCTATCTAGTTCTACCGATCGATGCGCTACACTACATCACACTCGTGGGACTGGCTACAATCTAATATAAAACACTATTAACATTTATCAACATATTTGTTTTTTCTGTATACCTAAGTTTTCTCACTACAAATAAGTTTTGAAGAAACTGATGATGATGGCTACAACTATTTTTAGGATGGTAACTGACGGAGAAGGACTAACTAGAAGTGGCATATGAAGTTTACTAAATAATCTAGATCAAAATGATTTCAATTTGTTATGATCAAATGCCGCTCTAGTATTGTATCGCTTTATATAGATATATGGGTAGCGACTTTGTAGATCTGTTATGCTTTGAATACTTACCTTTATTTTACATCACACAACGAAATTCAGTATTTTACAATTAATTTCTAAAACATTATGATGCGGTAGAGCAATCAGAAAAGAATGGAACAGATTTAAAAACGTTTACATTTTCTAAGAAGTTGTCTTACGTCAGCCCGGTGCAAACAAACGGTTTGCTTCCAAGCGCTCGCTTCATTTCAGCGCTGCATTTAGATCAATGAAAACATACGGCCACAATAGGCGACCCATTTTTCTCACTACAGCGCGACTCTATTGATGCATATTGAAATGTATATGAGACAACCAATACTAAAAATAAATACTACTACCGTAAAACCACCCAACTATAGTCCAATACTGCAACTATGGTCCACAAGTTCAAAAGGAAATTAAGTATCTATACCAATGTTCCATTTGGTTTACTCCTAGTTTTGCCTTCCATTTATAAACATACTTTGCCTTAGAACTATTTGAATTTATTTGTGGACCATAGTTGGGAGCTTTGGACTATAGTTGGGTGGTTTTACGGTACCTATTATTCTCTTAGTGCCTTAGTTAGTTGAATTCTAAACGTACACAGGAAAAACAAAATAAAAAATCCCAAAAATAAGCACTATTTTTTGATATCTGACTTGACTTCCCAAGGGAAGAACTAGACAATGTGGGGATAAAATACTACTACTAACGAAAACTACTGACTCCAATTGATAAATTATTTATTATCAGTGAAACCAAAATGGCTATAATATTAACATTACATAGAATCAGCTGGCGGAATACTAAACTTATTCTTTAAATAGCCTCTACTTCATTTTTCGCGTTAATCGCGGAGACGTCAGCTTTGATGTAATCCTGAAAATAAATAACTTATTATTTATTTACTTACTTACATTTTAACAAGCTGCCGTAAAACTTACACAAGTACAATTAGTAACTTTATACAATTTACGAGTTTTCGACAAACAAGCAAAAGTTTAGACAAGTCTAAACAAAGGGTGACTTTGAAACTATCTAATACAATGGGCGTAATTTATTCTAGAGGAAAACAAAGTACAAGTCAGAGAGACATACGAGTCGGGCCCGCGGCACAGGCGCCCCGCCCGGCGCGGACAGCGGTAGCTTTATCATTATAGCTCTATGTGAATATTCAGAACGGGGTCTACGCCACAAAGGATTCATTATAAATGTAACGTTATACACTTTGAATAGACATGTAACTTTTAAATTTGTTATCCACATTCCTAATTTAATTTCTGTTTTGATTAAGCTTATTAGGCATATTCACATTATCAAGAGATCAAATCATATTGATATTAAATATATGGGGACTTAAATAAATACGAAATTGTTAGTACCTGTAAATATAAGGTAACCAAACCAGCTGACTGATTAACTCCAAGCCGAATAAAAGCACTTTTGCAACAAGAAAATAAATAGGTTTCCCGTTTGTGTTATGAATCCGGCCACACATGAATCACTAGCTCCTAGAACCGAGGCGCAGTTAAGAACCTGACTCTAAGAGTCGGTTTAAAGCAAGAAGCAGGAAGGTCATTTACAATAAAATTATACTCGTAGTTTTGTATATAGTTTTAGTTTAAGTTTATTTATCCCTCAATACAATTCTTCTTCTTCCTCGCGTTGTCCCGGCATTTTGCCACGGCTCATGGGAGCCTGGGGTCCGCTTGACAACTAATTCCAAAATTTGACGTAGGCACTAGTTTTTACGAAAGCGACTGCCATCTGACCTTCCAACCCAGAGGTTAAACTAGGCCTTGTTGGGATTAGTCCGGTTTCCTCACGATGTTTTCCTTCACCGAAAAGCGACTGGTAAATATCAAATGATATTTCGTATATAAGTTCCGAAAAACTCATTGGTACAAGCCGAGGTTTGAACCGGTGACCTCCGGATTGCAAGTCGCACGCTCTTACCGCTAGGCCACTAGCGCTTTATCCCTGAATACAATGTTCATAGTTATTGTAAAACAATACATAAGCAACTACTTATCATATCGTGATCGTCGGATACAAAGTAAAATTTAATAATTCAATTACAATATCTCAGTTAATGAGGTAGTTATATTCAATGGTAGATATATAAATATATCACGATACCTATATTAATATATTTATTAAATTATAATAACTCCTTCACTTTTCGGGCTGTTCGTTTGTGGAATGCTTTGCCGTTGGAAATAAGATGCACAAAATCCCTTCCCATATTTAAAAGCCTTTTAAAATCACATTACCTCTCGCTGCCTTAACCTGCCTTTTTATGTATATTATGTATTTATTACATTTGGTATTTTTAAGTATTTATAAAACTTTATATTTTTATGCGTGATAGATATGTGATACTGTTCTAATATCTACGTAATCTCCAGTTTTCACTATTATTTCCAGATACCCAAAGGTTGTCTGGAAGAGATCGCTTTTTAGCGATAAGACCGCCTGTTATTTTTGTTCTCTTATAATTGCACCAAAGCGTGCTGGGCCTTGTAGGCACTTATTCGCCAGTTCATTGAAGTAAGCTTCCAATACGTTTTCTAAGAAAGACTGGCCGTTTTTGCTGATTTTTCATTGAATAAAAGTTTCATATGCCGCCAAATATTTTTCACCCGATTTTGATGGTAAAAGGCTATCGTGTTCGGCTCTTGCCTCTATTAGTATTTACTGGCAGCGTCAATTTTATGTGTTCTTTATTTTCAATGCTTGGAAGGGACATTTTCGTCATTAAATAAACTAAAAACATGCAAAACTATTCAAAATTTATGACAAATGCGGAAAATGGCTGGCGCGTTATTTTTTTTTACGCACGATTCTAATGCGCGCGCGTGGCAAAGGCGTGAACGAAATCGACAAACAGCCAATTAAAAAAATGTAAACATGCTAATATTTTCGTATTTCGATTCGACTGATGTAGATCAAATCGATAAAATGTTATGTTTAAGTCGTTAATGTAATTTAATAGATAATTTAATCTACAAATTATGTTTGGTGTGATAAAACCTCTTTGAACTAACATTTGAAACCTAATAATTGGTTTTAAAAAATGTATTACTCGACCAAATTAAGAAGGTTCCGTTCCCATGCATATTATTAGCAATCAATTACCTTCTTAACTTAGTCTGATAATATAATGAAAAAGCACGAGTGTTATAATATAGTGAAAAAGCACGCGTGTTTAATATCTAGGATTATGAGTCAAAAATCGGTGGAATAAAAACGTCGTTTTGAGCAAGTGTGTAGAAAAGAATATTTATGCCATGCCATTATATAAGCCATGTCCAAAATAATTATATAATAAATCATACAATGTCAAAAGTAATTAATAATAATAAGGTTAGGTTTTTTTATAATTTGTTTATATGTATTTTGTATTATGTTTGCGTTTTACTTTTATAACCATATTATGAAAACCTAGCCAAATTGAAAGATAAATAAAGAGAATAATAATAGAAATAAATATCAATTGTACCATAATACTACAGAGTACCTATCAATAAAGAAGATAAATAATTAAACTTGATGTCAAATTAAAAACAAAAAAGAAATTAGAGACAATGTCAAATGAAAAATAAGTAATATATGTGTAAGAAAAGTATATATGTATATACAACGTACAGTGGGTAGTGCCACTGAAAGTGGAGTGGGTACACGTTTTATAGGCCATACTGAGCATATTTTACTATGAGTCCAACCCCGAAATCGTGATAAAAAAATGACTCTCCCATGCAAGATATCAACATCACATCAGCCAGCGAAAATGTATGAGAGAGGTAATTTTTTTCGCGATTTTGGGGTTGGTCCCATGGTAAAATTGTGTAACGCGTTGTATACAAGTATGTATGTTGTATTTGTAAGTAATATGTATGATCTTATTTATGTAGAAGTAATTTCTTTACTGCTATTTATTATTCATTTTAGTTTTTTGCACCTCCTTATTAGCTGAATTTGGAGTTTAATTTTTCCACTACCTAGAGGTTGTCTGGAAGAGATCGCTCTTTAGCGATAAGGCCGCCTTTTGTTTACTTCTATCGTTATGTATTATGTGTGTTTCCTTGAAAATAATTTTGAGGCTGTGCAATACAGAGGATTTGTATTGTATTGTAGAATTTCGCTCTACCATGTCAATGCCCACTTGACTGGTCAGGATACTATAGTTTTCTCTTTTTAGGATTCCGTAGCTCAGAATGAAAAAATTGAACCCTTAGTCATTCGTGTGTCTATCTGTCAGTCTGTCCATCTGTCACAGCCAATTTGCCCTGATCTACAGGGCCAAAATTAGTTAAAAAATATTGACGTACACATATATAAGTCGATGACCCAAAGACGAACATGTAACGTTAATTAATAAATTTTAACATTGGTGGCCATTCTTAGGGGTAGTTTTGAAAATAAAAAAAAGTTACAAAAAGACTACATCATGTAACGTATCAAATGAAAAGGATTGTAGTGAGGATTTTAAGTATATATTTTTATAGTTATAAGGCAGATAATTTTGAAGTTAAGAGTAGGTACTGAATAATATCGGCGAAAATGTATCTTCTTATTTCCTTGCCTCCGCGAGTTATCCTAAAATATGAAAAAAAAAATTGTCCATAGCCCACGGATTACAGAAAAACCTATAAAAAGATCACGCGTGAGTGACTAGAATACTAGACGTAAGGTATACGCGGGTAAGACCGAACTATTTTGCGTTGAGAACTTATTTCTCACTAACTTTTACCTCCGAATGTTTGAATCCAGTAACTTTGTCGCTTTTTGTAATGGTGTTCGTTGGCGTCAAATCCGGTAGTTCTGATTTTTTGCAAACTTGTTTATGATGATGGCTCAATGAATAATCCAAGTTTGTGACCTCTAACGCTGGACGCAACTTTGTCAAAACGTATTTAAAAAAAAGTACTTACTAGATCTCGTTCAAACAAAATTTTCGGTGGAAGTTTGCATGGTAATGTACATCATATTTTTTATTAGTTTTATCTTTCTCTTATTTTAGAAGTTACAGGGGGGGAGGCACATTTTACACCTTTGGAAGTGTCTCTCGCGCAAACTATTCAGTTTTGAAAAAAAATGATATTAGAAATCTCATATTATTTTTGAAGACCTATCCATAGATACTCCACACGTATGAGTTTGATGAAAAAAAAATTTTTGAGTTTCAGTTCTAAGTATAACCCCCAAATTTATTGTTTTTTTTTTCTATTTTTGTGTGAAAATCTCAATGCGGTTCACAGAATACATCTAATTACCAAGTTTCAACAGTATAGTTCTTATAGTTTCGGAAAAAAGTGGCTGTGACATACGGACAGACATGACGAATCCATAAAGGTTCCGTTTTGTGCCATTTGGCTACGGAACCCCAAAAACGATAAATCTGCGAAAATTATTTTATTAGATTTGGGCGGTTGTAACTTCAAAAGACTAGTTTTTGATATATCCTTCTTAATAGGGCGTTTTTAAAGTAGACTAAGTTAGGTACAATAAGTAACTAGATTTGTCTCTGTAGACCTAATGGGTTCGGTTAAGGGCCTACTAAAGCCGCGAATACCGGTTCGTAAGCCACGCCCGCTAGCTTCCTCACTCCCCGCTAGCACGCACACATGGAAGCGCTCCGCGGAGTCCGCGGCGCACGTGTAGGTGAAAGCTCCATCTAGCGTTACAAAAGTTAACTACGATTATACGTGGTCGGCCAGAAACTTAATTCTTAGAAAATAAAAAAGATGGCGTTATTACTTGCTACTAGAAAATAAAAAAATATATTGTTGTAAATTGTAATAAATTTGAGACTACAATATAGCCAATTTTTATTGTTGATTTTTGGAAGATGTTAATAGTATAGTTAATTGTAAGTATAACACTACCTATCTTTTTAAATTCGGTATCTTACATTGTTAGTTATCATATTTTATTTAGTAATATATTGTTGAGGCAGGAAATACAGGGTGCCGTTTTCCGACGACCAATTTTTCGGATGATAGTGAATCACATTTGTCAGGGGGAACTACCTACATATAAAAAAGAAAAAAGTAAGTAATATGGTAACAACGAAAACTACCAAAAAAAGTGAAGTAAGTATTTTTATTACGCTGAAATATGTAATATTCAACTAATAACTTTTAAACAATTACTCAAACAATCAGGGTGATTCTTAAATTGTGTCCAGAAAAATATTTTTTCATAAAAGCTTTTTATTTTTCACATATTGTTACGTATAAAAAGCATTTTTTGATGCATATGGTCAAGCTTAATACCCTCAGGAAAGGTAAATAAAATGAGTACATAATCACGGTTGTCACAAAGTGTCCCTCAGTCGTGACGTTTCAGCATTTTGGCGGCCAACTCCACTATTTTGAATTATACAATATTTTTAATATAGCCTAAGTATAACTACGACACATCGAATGACAGCTCATACGTTGAAATTCGTCAAAACTAGCGCTGTAGAGCGTGACAAAGAACCGGATACACATCATACATCCACATACACGCGGAAACCATTTTTCTGCTTTGGCAGTTGGGCAATAATAACAAATGAACGTATCTAATAAAATCCATTTCTAAAGAGTGACTATGCCTCTAAATTAATCAAACGAATTGAGAATGTCACGACCACGTGTCTATATGTCACGAACATGGATTCAAAAGTCCGTGGTGGGGACAGAATTTTGAGGCCACTGTCGTGACAATTTGAAACATGTTCGGTATTACCTAAAAATTACCTTTGACTTTGCAAATATTAAATAATTAGCTCAATCTCGAATGTAGTAGGTATATCTTATGTTACAAACAATAACGAGAAATGAGTACTGACTTTTAAAACTCAAACACGGCGGTGACGCGTTAAGGTTGACCTTTGTTTTTTCTTTAATTAACACAAATAAATAATTTTCGACAACACTTCTCCCTTCAGCCATTTGCAAATATGACACCAACACAGTATTGCTGTTCTAAAAAAATAGCGTTAAAAAGGCTGCCAGACGTAAAGGTAACTTTCTACCGAGTACTGCATGTTTATGTTACCACGCGCGGCGGTGACACGAAAACTGATCTCGTATGTTATTATTTTTTTTATAAAGTCGTTATATATCCATACAATTTTTAAATCGTATTGTGGAATAGGTGTAAGTGTTAACATTTGATATAAAATTCTTCCAAAATCACTTTCAAAGAAAAATAAGATATCATAAAATCCGAGGAAGTCACACTACACGTTTCGTGACATTTCGAACTTCTTAATGTTTCTAATAAATGCTCTCAGGATATTAGGTTGACATAAAACTAGAGGTAAATTACTAAGTATATTGATATTCAGTTAACTTATTTTCTCAAAAATATATGCTATTCTTACTGTTTTTTTTATTTTGTTTGTTATTTTGACTGTTTTTAATTTAAGTTAATTTGTATTGTATTTTCGTTTGTTTGTGATGTAATTATGGGTCTTTCACCTGAAATAAACGATTTCATAATATCGTTCCCCTGGCTTTGGTTCACTGTGATTTTCATTCCCGTGTGTTTTGATATAAAATGTATTCTTCATGGGCATGTACAATGTTAAATCATATGTCAAGTAAATGATTATTTACTTTCATGGATTAAGTAAAATTATCGTAATCATAACAGTTGATCAAAGACATACTTATTTCTTTTCCCCTGGTTCTCATTCCGTCCCTTTGGACTGGGGTTTCAACTAAAATCAACGCTTGGCACTTCGTTTTATAGATCTTAAAAATAACATTAAGTTGCTAAGAGCGTTCTATGATTCAGTGTATTATTTTGGAACTAATTGTTCCGAAATTCATTGTCATTATGCCATTCCTTGTCATTCCCTTATCGGTTTTTTTCATTCCCTCGTCGCTTTTAGATTGATGGGCTTATATTGAAATTATATTTAATAATCTGATTTCAAAGAACGACCCTTCAATGCCCGCCATAAGCTAATTGGTTGGCTAATGGCTGCGAGCAGCCACTGTGCCAACTCGCGTCTTATGCAATTTTTCACTTCCACCCCTGGAGCTTATAGCTCTAACGACTCCACTTTGGCCGGCCGGCTAAGGCAAGCCAGAGGCAGAGAATCCTGTCCCACCCACCCTCCTTGCGGCTAACAGAACTCCCCAGGAGCACTCGGGTACGTGAGGTCGCTACTCCCCAACAGCTCGCCACAAGCTGCCCTGCGTTGACTGATTGCACTGGTAAAACCAGCGGGCGATGGGGTCGTCACATCCCTACGCCTTTTATTATTATTATTATTATTTATTATTATTATTATTGTATCTCCTTGGATTTCACAGGCCTATAAATCCCGGTCTTTTGATAGGCTTGCGCGGGGATATAGATCCAACACGTAGAGGCCTCTTGGAGAGCTTTAATGTCATGTAGAACGCCTGCTGGAACCCGTTCACGGGCGCAACAATAGACACCCATGAACCGGTCGCAACAGGCATTGGGACTATTGTAGTAAAGTGAACAGTATAACGGTCTATGGATTGAAGTTTGGGAGGACAATGAGACTGGGTTATTGCAAAGACGTCCGGACACCTGCCATAACAATGTTTTCACTAGTTATCGAGGCAGGCGGTGACTCGCCGCCCACTAGATGGGCCCCTGAAAATGCCGTCGTGAAGACGACCAGGAGCAACACCGGTGTGAGCGGCTCAGGGGTGTCGAGAGGTGTACGCCGCTTTCTACCCAGTGGCTGATAACAGCCACTGTGCCAACTCGCGTCTTATGCAAGTTTTCACTTCCACCCCTGGAGCATTTAGCTCTAACGACTCCTTATTATTATTATTATTATTATTTATAAATGCACAGGCAGCTTATAGCTGATATGTGCACATCAATGTCCTGCACTTGTGTTTTGTCCATTAATAAAATGTTTGTCGAGTCTATTTTTAAAAGAATTCACTGAGGGTGCACTGATTACGGATTCGGGCAAACTGTTCCACACTTTCACTACGCGGTTAGACAGGAAGTGTCGTCTTGGGTTGCTACTACTCTGCGTCCGTGTCAGCTTCAGAGAATGTCCTCTCAGTCTGTCACACATATTCCGAGTGAAAATATCACTCAATGCGGGTACGTTGTAGTGTCCTGTAAGTATTTTGTATGTTTCTATTAAGTCACCGCGTTGCCTTCGCTGCTCTAGGGTCAGGTCAGGGCTTTGTCAAGACTAAGATATATTAATAAGGTATAAAAGTAGAGCGGTATAATTTTAAAATCTGAAAAAAAAAGAAATTAAAAACAGTTTAAGTTCTAAGATGTTCATTATCAAAAACCATCCTGTATATGTTAACATTTATAGTATTTTTCAAACTCGATGGGTAGGGTGACAGGTGTTATCTCTATATCATTTTAACCTAAAAACGCCAAATCTCGCAAAATCGTATTGAAACAACAGCTGTCAGCATACCCATATAAAAAAAACTATAGATAGCACCACACACGAGCTGAATTTTCTTTGAATGGCAATTTTAAGAAAAGGACGATTCGGTACGTTTTTCTTATTGCTCCTTATCAAGTAAAATCAAACTGAAAAGCATACTTACTTTACTCTTTGCTGAAAAGTCATATTAGTCATTGACGTTTTGACAGTATCCTGTTAAATAAATTATGTGAATTATGTTCTTAAGGCATGAGGATTACAAATCAGAGGTCGCTGGTTCAAACCCCGGCCCGTGCAAACGAGTTTTTTTTTTCTAATAAATGTGTTGATTTTTTCGTTTTTTTATATAATAAGTAGGTATATTTGTTTTACATAAAGATTACCTAGGCTATACAAAAATTGGTATGAATAAAATAAAATTATTCGTGTCATTAAAATATTTTTTTTATACACATATTTAAAAGAATAACTTTATTTCTGTATAAGACAGACAAGATTTACTTTTACAATAAAATAGAAAATAAGGAATAAAGATATTATATAGGAACAAAAAAAGAAAACAAAAAGTTGCGATTAGATTGGTTAGATGTCTCGCATTTTTTCTTTGGTGTCTACACGACCACACAGCTACCGATACATTACAGAAACTGTCGAAATTTCCTTACCCGTTGTAATTGTTCAAAGAGTATTAGACTTTGACGTAGCTAAGCAAACACGCACACATGCGTAACGTATAGGCCTGTAAAGATAGCTCCATTCGTAGTAGACCTCCGATTCCGTTACTAGTTAATAGAGCTACGACTCAACGTTTATTGGATATGTCGATTTTACGTAATTTGGAGCGCTGCGCGATTTGACATAGGTCTTACCTCTTTGAGGCACCACGGCCATCTAACATTACTGGCATAAAGGACGCATTTATGACTTTGACGCATGACAGAAAGAGAAACCGAACTGCGTAAAATGGGCGTTTTCTGTTGAATTCATAAAATCAAAAACGAGAATAAATCCGTTTGTATAAGATAATAAGTTAATATTTAGTTGAATGATGTTTAAGACGAGATGAAAACCTTTAGTTTAAAGTGGATTATGCTGGATGAAGATGTGTTTTCTAGTTGCACTGAGGTAAACACTAAACATGTAGATGTAACTTTGGATTTATATTCTATCGAGAAAATTTTAAGCCTTTTTGTTTCGACTAGTATCATACCTCTTATCATATAGTCAAGATACATATATCCGAAAATCACGCCAGTTTGTTTCCGGGGCTAGCCCCTGCCACGCTTCAAAGATCCCGTTATTTTTCGATGCAGGGCCTTAATCGCCCAAATCTAAAAAAACACGATATTTTTGCTGTTTTCTCGATTATTGACAAAGTTGCGTTCGCCGCTCGAGGTCACAAACTTGGATTATTCATTGGGCCAACATCATAACATAAACAAGTCCGCAAAAAATCAGAGCTACCGGATTTGACGCAAACGCTAATGTATAAAGTTACTGTATTATTTGACGGAATGGCGGAAATGATTAAGAAGAAAACAAGGTTTTATTATGAATTCACTTGAATTGCATTAACCAAACCTAAAAACCTTCTCGGACTAATTGGTAATTCGAACTCTAAAGCAAGGAATACGTTGCATACGTTGAAAAAATCCGGTCTGTTCCATAAATTTCAACTTATTGCGGTTTTATTTTAACGTTTGTAATACACCATTGACACGACTGAGCGGTTACTACAATATGGCAAGAGAGGCGGGATTAAATGGGATTCCACATTGTATCGCTAGTGATGTAAAATAACTGCTATTTTGGTAGCAATAGCGATAATACGATCATACCCTCCATCCGATATTATCCGGGTATACCTTACGTAACGTACTAGTATCTGCTGCAGCATGTTGACGTGTCGGTAGACGTACCGCTCGTTCATCTGCGCCGCCATCTTGTCGGGGTGGCATCGCAAACGGAGCGACTGACCGCCCCGATCGACAGTACACTACACATATAGCATTACGTACCTGCTGCAGGATGTTGACGTGTCGGTAGACGTACTGCTCGTTCATCTGCGCCGCCATCTTGTCGGGGTGGCATCGCAAGCGGTGCGATCGTAATGTGGATGCGTACGCGAACCGCTCGTCGCACCATTTGCACGTTAGTGGCTTGTCGCCCGTGTGAGTGTACATGTGGACCTGGGTAATTGGATAATACACGTATGATATTAAGGAACCGCAATGTTTACTGAGTAGGTTTTTAAACTAATATGACGAAATGGCGACGTATACGTTGGAAATAACTTGAAATTTCCTCATATTTTCTAATGAGGAACTTCTCCAAATGGAAACGATCTCAAAGTTCTGTGATTTTTTTCTTAAATTTCTCAGAACTTTTCCAACTTAAGTACTGCGCTTTTTTAGTCGATTTCGACGTCGAGTCGACGAATTTTAATCGATTTAATTATGAGTTCTTCTAAAAAATCTTGCCATAAAATGTAATAGCTAAATATGTCAAAATTTCGAGATACCTAAGATTTTTATAACAATTTCAAAAAAAATTTAAAATGTGTACCTTCAACGTCTGCCTCCTCTTGAAGGCCTTGTTGCAATACGAGCAGACGTGCCGGCACTTGTCTTCATGTACGAGCAGATGC